>NC_041393.1:504260419-504372741 GCF_002162155.2 Triticum dicoccoides | reverse complement strand
AAGATGACCCTTGAGTCTGCAGAACCCAAGGGAAAACGGCTTAGGTAGGCAAATGGTAAAACCAAGGTTGGGCCTTGCTGCAGGAGTTTTATTCAAAGCGAACTGTCAAGGGGGTCCCATAAATCACCCAACCGTGTAAGGAACACAAAATCAAGGAACATAACACCGGTATGACAGAAACTAGGGCGGCAAGAGTGGAACAAAACACCAGGCATAAGGCCGAGCCTTCCACCCTTTACCAAGTATATAGATGCATTAATCAAATAAGAGATATTGTGATATCCCAACATAATTCTGTCCACCATGGAGCAATCTTCAACTTCACCTGCAACTAACAACGCTATAAGAGGGGCTGAGCAAAGCGGTAACATAGCCAAACAACGGTTTGCTAGGAAGGGTGAAAATGTTAGAGGCTGACATGGCAATTTGGGAGGCTTGAAAAGTAAGAGATAGGTAGCGCAGCTTAGCGATAGAACAAAGCAACTAGCAAGCAAAGATAGAAGTGATATCGAGGGTAATGGTCATCTTGCCTGAAATACCGCAAGGAAGAAGAACGAGTCCATGAAGAAGGCAAACAGACGTAGTCGAACGAATCCTCACAACTCTGGAACGAAACCGAAGCTAACGAGAGAAGCAAACCGGAAAGAAGCAAACAACATGGTAAACACACAAGCATAAACATGTCATGATGCACAAACAAGTATGGTGCATGTCCTGTTTAAAGAGGCATGGCATGGCAATATGCACAAACAACACTACAAGTTAAGTGGAGCTCAATATGCAACGAGTTGCATATTGACGAAACACCACATCAATTATTTAGTTTCTCTCTCGGTTATGTACCCAACAATATTAAATGTTATTAAACATGGCAAGGGGTGAAGCATAATTAAACTACCTATGTAGGCAAGTTTAAATGAGGCCGGAAACAACAAAGAACAATTTCGGAAATCCCCATATGTTATTTAGCAATTTAACACAAACAACAATTTTAAACATTTTAATTGCTGTTATCATGATGCGGATGAGGGGGAGGGGGTCGAGCGAGGGGAATGAGGGAGAGGGGGTCGAGCGAGGGAGATGGCAGCGCGAGGTGGGGAGCGAGGAGGACGGGGATCGATCAGGAGAGAGCTAGGGTTAAGGGGGCGCAGCTGGGCCTTGGGCCAGATGGGCCTGCTTGGCTAGGCTGCTGGGCTCTCTTCTCCCTCTCTCTTATTCTCTAGAAACAGAAAATAACAAAAAAGAAAAGGAGAAGAAAGGAGATGTTGGGGAAGAAATTGGACACGTGGATAATTTTCCCGGACCCACAAGAATGTGCTTGTTCCGAGAAAATAGAAAAGGCCATGATTGAAAGATTTAAATTCAAACTCATTTGATTTAAATTCAAATGATTTGAATAGGAAGTGAGGGTTGGGAAGGTCCAAAAATGTTCGAATTTTTGGTGGAGCTCCGGAATATGATGAAAGAATATATGGCAAGGTTGGAGACCAAGAATTAAGATAACAAAGGCATTGGGATATTTTGCAAGTGGGTTATGGTTAATTCCAAATAAATGGAATAAATTTATTATAGCTCCATAATAATGTTGAGAGGCTTTAATATGTTATAAAGAGAAAACACAAGTGAATTCCCTCGATTTAAATAGATCAATGATCTATGCAATTTATTTAGGTGAGTTTTTAAAAGGGGTTGCATGGTGACATGATGCAATGCACATGATGCAAGGATGAATGCAACGAACAAAACAAATCACATGACGAATCTTGGAATACAAGGAAGGCATCTAGAGCGTCGGTCTCGAGGCGTTACAACACTCCACCACTACAAGAGGATCTCATCCCGAGATCTAGGATGGCACCGGAGAGTAACGAAAGAGGAAGAGAAGAGGTAAAACTAAGTTGCTTCTTCGACAAAAGAGTGAAACCAAAGAACCTTGAGAGGTTGAAAAGTTGAAAGAAAGAACACAATGCAGTTGAACACAATTGAGAGCACTACGGTAGAAAATAGAAACAAGGAACACCATGTGAACCTTGGAGGTTGCAAAGCTATGAATGACGAGTATAATGGACAAGAAGGAATTGAAACCACTCCAATTAAAACAAGATGAGAGAGGAAGAATTCGGGCAGCACTCCAATTGAACATGGAAGGAATAGAACATGAACTTGAGAAGACGGGATGATACTTGATGAAATCAACAACACACTGCCTCCGGAACTATTGAAAGAATGGCACAAGGGGTAAGAAGGATTTTAGACAGCACTAAGGTTGAAAAGAGAGGCAAAACCTGATAAGATGAAAGAACTTGAATGAGAACACAACACTCCGATTAAAAGGATAAGCACGAAAAGAACACGATCCTCACAATCGAGATGATGAGTGAAAAGAGCAACATCACAATGCCTCCGGAAGAAAGAGTAGAAGATAGATCATTGGAATAACAGAATGGAGAAGAAAATGCCAACTTCTGCCACAAATGAGCTTGGAAAGCACCCTTCCAAGAAGGTTAGAACGGAGTTGTTAGAAAACCAATAACAAAACGAATAAGCTTGTAGTGGGCTTATGGAAAACTTCTCAAAATTGAGGCAAAATTCTGCCACTACGGAAACAAATAATATAATTGATAACACCAACGAGATGAAAAAAAAACTTCTTCCAACAAGATGATAGAGAGATAACTTGGATCATTGATAAGCACCACAATAGCAACATTCCTTAGGGAAGGCTTTAGGTGAAATATAACCCAATATAACTCCAACAAAAGATTGATTGGTTGAAAAGATCTATTGAACGAATAGAAAATGATGGATTAAATACGTCACTCTTGAAAACTTGTGAATCATGAAACATGAAGGAAAATTATCAAGAATGACATAACACCGCCTCAAAAGATAAGGTAGGAAGAATTGCATTTCGAAATGCAAGAAGAAGAATACTTGAACTCCTCAGAAAAAAACATGTGTTGGGCACCATGTTTATTTTTTGAGTATAGCTTGGCGGATCTTAACTCCGTCAGAAATCTTGAAGTACAATTGAAGAATGGGAAGAATCCTTGACGAACCACCATGTAGAGCCTCCATGAAGAACTCCGGTAATAAAAGGATGATAAAAAGAAAGAGAAGTTGAAAACACAAGGTGAAGCCTTGCAATGATTTAGATGGAGCTTCGCGATGATATAACCGAGAGAACTTGGAACTCCGGAAAGAAAAGATGAACATCTTAGAACCGAGAATTTATTCCTCATGAAGAAACTCCGAAGGAAGGGATTAATCACTTGGATGAAATAAGAATAAGAATTATGTTATGCGTATTCTTGACCAATTTAAATTGGTGAGAAGCATTGGATTTGCATACTACTTATTCTCGTAGAAAGGATTAAGAGAGATATAGCGTAAACTTGAGAAGGTCTTCAACGAATCGCCGATAGGATTGGAAAGAACGAATGAATTGATAAGATAACAACAAAAGAGGAATGTTGAAAGAACCACCGTAAGAATTGAAAATGAAAGTAGCAAAGGCACAATTCACCGGGAAGAATAGGAAAACAAATGAAGATACTTGAGGGGATTTAGATACATGAGAACAAAGAGATCATGAACTGATTAGAGGATATTTGAACGATTCACCGGTAAGATTTGGAGAACGATAGCTACACGCTGAGAATGAAAAATTATGACATGATGGCCTTCAGAGGAAAGAAATGGAAACAACTCAAGAAATGCTTCGGATGGTAAGAAAACAATTGTCACACTCAAAAGCAATTATGAGGATGGCATCAAGCTTGAACTACACATCTTTGGAAGAACGAATAAGGATTTAAGAGGAACTCTTCTTCGGTCTTCAAAAACCGTGAATGACGACGAGAAACACCACTATGAATTGTTGGGATACTCCGAGAGAATGAAAAACAAAGAGGTTGAGCCAACAATGAAAAATAATTTGAAATCGATCTTGGAAAACATCTGACTGATGAAATTCATTCTTACATCAAACTTCGAAAAGAATTTGGGAATGACTCCTGGAAAATTAGAAGAGTCAGGTAAGATCCTGGAAAAAGACCTGTGGGTTAGGGCCCACTCAAAAGAAAACACCGTTGGAAATGATTTTAAAGAGAGATTGCACCGGTTGAATTAAATGACTTGAATGAGATAATAATCTCGAAATAGCTTGAACAGATTGAGAATGGAAACACGAATCTTTCGAGATACCTTGAGCACTCCGGATATGAACTGGGAGAGGTGAATAAATAAGAGAGCCTTGGATAAGAAATTCACATGGGAAGATATGTGAAACAAAAGGAAGAGATATCATCAACACTGAAAGCTTGAATTAAATCCACCGGAGAAGAAACAACAACGAAGGATGATGAACTTGAAACTGTTGAGCATCTTCATGGGAAATCACCGGATAAGAACATTGAAAGAAACGAATGAAGAGACTTCTCACAAATAAAAGGATACATGATTAAGAAATCTGAGTCCTTGAAGTTAAGGGTGGGAGGGCGGGAAAAAACAAAGGCAACTTGGGACGGATGGAAGAAACACTGTTGAGAAAACTTAGAAATGATCTTGCAGATGTTGAAATGATCGGATCCACTTGAAGAGAAGCATGCCGGTTGGAAAAGAATTAACATGACGACCTTGATGATCAAGAAGGATTAGTATTCACATAGCAATATGAGAAACACCGTTTAGGAAAGGTATGGATTCAACATTTGACTTCGAAGCAACTCGAATACCACAGATGAAACAAAACAAAGGATTTGGCTTGCAGAATAAGCCGGAACAAACATATGATAGAGATTTCGTCCGAAGTTTTCGTGGTGGGGCCCACACGGGCTTGATCGTACAACACCATCATGTACAAGGCAGTGCACATGACATACGAAGTGTCCCCAAGCCAGCATAGCCAAGGGTTCTTTAAGACACAACGAGACCACTGTAAAAACGACCGTGGATAGGCGGACCACTAGACGTCGAACCCCAATCTCATATCATGCATCTGTCGAAAAGATATTCTAAGTTGAATTCCCACCTATAAAACTCCCGAAACTTTCTGGTTATGCAATCTGGTGTTGGGGATACAGGGGAAGCAATATATATCTCACCCAAAACTAACAATCCCTACATCCAAGCTGTATCCATCCGTCAACACATAACCAAGAAACCTTCGGAAATCGTGTACCTCAACCTTCGAAAAGCATCCGTTATACACGCTATGGCAATACTCCCGAACACCCGCCCCAGTACTGGGTGGCATCGAGGTTATCTCACCAACAACTATGTAAAAGAGATTTTCAATGTTGGCAAAACTCAGGTATTCCAGAACTGCAACGATAAAATTATGACGACAACACCTCGGAGCTCAACTCCCCGAGACACTGCCACAACCCCTAAATGTCAGGAGGCACCAAGAACAATGTTCTCATCATAAGAATATCGGAACGATCCCAAGATACCCGCGTGATCCTAAAAATAAAATTAGTGAAATTTGAGGCGAGGAAAGACAAAACATCTACGTCAGGAGGCCTCACTAGAGCGACGAAGGGACTGAGAAGTAAAAGGAATCCTACTCTCTGATATATATAATCCTAAGACTCAAAACATTTTTGTTCTAGACTCAACAACGCCAGCGATTCGATCAAGCAGGGGGTTCCTGAGTCGGGGATGGCTCTGATTACCAACTTGTAACACCCACGATGCGGCTATATCTCCCACGTGTTGAAGCACGACTTAGAGGCATAACCGCATTGTGGTTTTGTAGCAAGAAGGGTCATCTTCACACAATCCCATGTAATGAACAAGAAAGGGATAAAGAGTTGGCTTACAATCGCCACTTCACACAAGTACTTAAATAAATCATACATCATTCAGAGTACACACATAGTCCGACTACGGACGAAGCCAAAAGAAAAGAAGATAACCCAATTGCTAGATCCCCGATCATCCCAACTGGACTCCACTACTGATCAACATGAAACGAAACATAGCAACGACCAAGATCTTCGTTGAGCTCCCGTCTAAGCTCGGTTGCATCACCTGCACTGGTATCATCGACACGTGCAACTGGTGTGATAGTATCTGGTGAGTCACGAGGACTCAGCAATCTCAAAACCCGCGAGATCAAGACTATTTAAGCTTATGGGTAGGAAGTGGTAATGAGGTGGAGTTGCAGCAAGCACTAAGCAAATATGGTGGCTAACATACGCAAGTAAGAGCGAGAAGAGAAGCAACAGAACGGTCGAGAAGCTAGAACTGATCAAGAAGTGATCTTGAAACTGCTTACGCACAAACATAACACCAAGACCGTGTTCACTTCCTGGACTCCGCTGAAAAGAGACCATCACGGCTACACACGCGGTTGATGCGTTTTAATTCGGATCTGGTGTCAAGTTCTCTACAACCGGATATTAACAAATTCCCATCTGCCACATAACCGCGGGCACGGCTTTCAAAAGATAATACCCTGCAGGGGTGTCCCAACTTAGCCCATCACAAGCTCTCACGGTTTCCTTCTCCCAGGAAGACCCGATCAGTCTCAGAATCCTGGTTTACAAGACATTTCGACAATGGTAAAACAAGACCAGCAAAGCCGCCCGAATGTGCCGACAAATCATGATAGGAGCTGCACATATCTCGTTCTCAGGGCACACCGGATTGTCCAAACTTCCGGTAGGCCAGCCTAGAGTTGCCCCTGGTGGCCACCGGCGACTCACAGGTTGGACCAACACTCACAACGAGCACTGGCCCGGGGGGGGGGTAAAATAAAGATGACCCTTGAGTCTGCAGAACCCAAGGGAAAAGTCTTAGGTAGGCAAATGGTAAAACCAAGGTTGGGCATTGCTGGAGGAGTTTTATTCAAAGCGAACTATCAAGGGGGTCCCATAAATCACCCAACCATGTAAGGAATAAAAAATCAAGGAACATAACACCAGTATGACGGAAACTAGGGCGGCAAGAGTGGAACAAAACACCAGGCATAAGGCCGAGCCTTCCACCCTTTACCAAGTATATAGATACATTAATTAAATAAGAGATATTGTGATATCCCAACATAATCCTGTCCACCATGGAGCAATCTTCAACTTCACCTGCAACTAACAACACTATAAGAGGGGCTGAGCAAAGCGGTAACATAGCCAAATAACGGTTTGCTAGGAAGGGTGAAAATGTTAAAGGCTGACATGGCAATTTGGGAGGCTTGAAAAGTAAGAGATAGGTAGCGCATCATAGCGATAGAACGAAGCAACTAGCAAGCAAAGATAGAAGTGATATCGAGGGTAATGCTCATCTTGCCTGAAATCCCGCAAGGAAGAATAAGGAGTCCATGAAGAAGGCAAACGGACGTAGTCGAACGAATCCTCACAACTTTGGAACGAAACCGAAGCTAACGAGAGAAGCAAACCGGAAAGAAGCAAACAACATGGTAAACACACAAGCATAAACATTTCATGATGCACAAACAAGTATGGTGCATGTCCTGTTTAAAGAGGCATGGCATGGCAATATGCACAAACAACACTACAAGTTAAGTGATGCAACGAGTTGCATATTGACGAAACACCACATCAATTATTTAGTTTCTCTCTCGGTTATGTACCCAACAATATTAAATGTTATTAAACATGGCAAGGGGTGAAGCATAATTAAACTACCTATTTAGGCAAGTTTAAATGAGGCCAGAAACAACAAAGAACAATTTCGGAAATCCCCATATGTTATTTAGCAATTTAACACAAACAACAATTTTAAACATTTTAATTGATGTTATCATGATGCGGATGACATATGTAAGTTTTAAGCAATTTTATGAAAATGTTGACATGAGCAAGATACGAGGCATTTGTCACCGTGGCGGAAAGAAAGGGTGTCACGGCAACATATCCGAAAATGATGCCACAGCAACATATCGGTTCCGGTAGCTCATGGAGATACCAGTGCAAAAGGAAGCGTGCGGATGTGCGCAACATGCTAGAGATGGTGGGGTGCTCCCGACTATCGGGTTCCCACGGGTTAGTGGCATGGAAACGAGTGACAATTCGGACACGGTGCAAAAGGTGCATCTCATTCAACACATCCATTCGATCCACGGACGTCGTCTTGGGGTTATACCTTCGAAGCGTGCCTTTTCGGAGCGGGTCGAGTTTGACGAAGAAAGTAGTGGTACACGGGCCGTAGTGGAAGTAGCCGTTCTCGCGACGGTAGTGGAAGTAGTTGTACACATTCCTTTCAAAGAGGTACTTGACGAATCCAATGTATTCGGCATAGTGGTACACGTTTCGGAAGCGGTTCACGATGATGGTAGTCGAACTTGGTGATCTGAAGGGGTACTTGGCGGATGACGACCGTAGTGGTACTTGGGGAAAACTCCCGGAGACGATGCTTGGCGGTCCTGGTGTGGTCTTGGCGTCCATGTGGTCGATCTTGCCGGCCTTGACGGTCCAACACAAAACAACACAAGGGCCTCGGGATGCCAGCAGCAAGGAGGCGATGGTGGTGGTCAGCGGCAGGAGATGGTCAGCAGCTTGAGCGGAGGCAGGCCGGCAGGGCGCTGGCTGGGCCTTGTAGCAGAAGCAGCTCACGCATACGACTGCGCGGGCGCTCGGTCAATGCTGGAGGCCAGCGAGGCAGAGGAGGTCCGACGGGCTGAAGGCGCTTGGGATCGAGCTCCTCTCGATCCAGAGCATGGTTGCGGGTGCAGGACGGAGGTTGGGCGCGCGGAGGCACGACAGAGGGTTGCGGGGTCGAGCATGAGCTCTCCTGCATGAGCTGCAGCCGTCACTTGTAGGCACCGGCTGGCCGTCGACAAGGGAGACAGGGAGGTCCTGTGGGGCGGCACCAAGGGCGGCGAGGAGGTGGTCGGGCGTGAGGGTCTCATGGTGGAGGTGGCGAGGGGATCGGGCGCAGGGAGCTCCTCTCCCTGGCTCGATGCGTGCATATGAGTGACAGCGCTAGCAGGGGAATGAGGGAGAGGGGGTCGAGCGAGGGAGATGGCGGCGCAAGGTGGGGAGCGAGGAGGACGGGAGCTCCTAGTCAGCGCCTTCGGCGCCAACTTGGAGTTCTGGCGCCCACGCTGCCGCGCTTATGGGCCAGCCCAAAACGAGGCGCAACCAAAACGAAAAAAAAACAGAAAATGGCGTGCGGGAGAAGTATCGAAACAGCGACCTCCTGTCACAGGGTACAATGTGCTAACCAGTCGGCCACTTAGGCACATCTGATAGCATACATCGTTTCCAACTTTTCTTGTTTCACCTTTTCTTTTTCCTTTGTCTTTCCTTTTTTTTCTTCCTTATATAATGAATTCTTTTCAAATACGTGAACTCTAATCAAACCGATTGATTTTATTTTGTCGATGAACTTCTATCAAATTCGATGAAATTTGAAAAAGTTCATAAATCTGAAAAAAGTTCATCGGCTTTGAAAAAAGTTCACAAATTTTAGAAAAAGTTAATCGGACTTGAAAAAAGTACATTGGATTTAAAAAAAAGTTCATGAAACTTGATAAAGTTCAATGAATTTGAAAAAAGGTTCATTAAACATGTAAAAGAGTTCACCAAAAAATAAAAATAGTTCATGAAATTTGAAAAAAATCATCAATTTAGGAAAAAGTTCATCGATATTTTATAAAAACACAAAATGGAAAATCATCAATTTGAAAAAAAAACGAATTTTAAAAAAGAAAAAGGAATGAAAGACCAAATAAAAAGTGACTCGGAAATACAACGAACCGGGAAAAAGCCGGGTTGGGAAGCTTCTAGAAGCTTCCCAAAACGGGATAATTCCCGCGACAGTAAAGAACAATAACTGGAAAACAAGTTACATATCAGCTGTTCCTCGATGACGCAGTGGTTCTGTCGTTCGACATTCTCAAAGAGATCTGGAGTTCGACTCCCGGTTTCGCCACGTTTTTGAATGTTTTATACATAATAAAAACAACATGCATGGGCCGGCCCAGCTCGCCAGCGGGAGGGATGCGCTTCAGGCGCCCGTTTGCGAACGGGCGCATAAGCGCCAGTTAGGAAACGCCGAGGAGGACGGGGATCGATCAGGAGAGAGCTAGGGTTAAGGGGGCGCAGCTGGGCCTTGGGCCAGATGGGCCTGCCTGGCTAGGCTGCTGGGCTCTCTTCTCCCTCTCTCTTATTCTCTTGAAACAGAAAATAACAAAGAAGTAAAGGAGAAGAAAGGAGGTGTTGGGGAAGAAATTGGACACGTGGATAATTTTCCCCCACAAGAATGTGCTTGTTTCGAGAAAATAGAAAAGGCCATGATTGAAAGATTTAAATTCAAACTCATTTGATTTAAATTCAAATGATTTGAATAGGAAGTGAGGGTTGGGAAGGTCCAAAAATGTTCGAATTTTTGGTGGAGCTCCGGAATATGATGAAAGAATATATGGCAAGGTTGGAGACCAAAAATTAAGATAACAAAGGCATTGGGATATTTTGCAAGTGGGTTATGGTTAATTCCAAAAAAATGGAATAAATTTATTATAGCTCCCTAATAATATTGAGAGGCTTTAATATGTTATAAAGAGAAAACACAAGTGAATTCCCTCGATTTAAATACATCAACGATCTATGCAATTTATTTAGGTGAGTTTTTAAAAGGGGTTGCATGATGACATGATGCAATGCACATGATGCAAGGATGAATGCAACGAACAAAACAAATCACACGACGAATCTCGGAATACAAGGAAGGCATCTGGAGCGTCGGTCTCGGGGCGTTACAGACAGCTTGTTTTTCATTGAAAATCGATCAACTTCACCAGCCGACGCAACCATGAGGCGCGACCATGAGCATCGATAGTTTGTGGTCTATTTTTTTGTCCTAGTTTTTTTGTTTCTTGTTGCTACATTATATACTTGTGGGAGCTTAGATATGATATCCTTAAATAACATCTAGATGTGAATTGGACAAACTGATTTTCTAACGTACCAAGAAAGAAAACTCGATCAAAAACATGCCCCCGCTTCCAGGTCGCGAGAGTCGTCGCGTACACACACATAGACATAGACATGCATATCCGTGTTTACGTAAAATTCCATTTCCATCTCCATGTCTAATGATATTTTTCCAACTGGCGCATTATTCACGTTGTTAATTATATATGCAGCAATATTAACGTAGAATATCTCTTGTTTGCGCACGTCCGGACCGCTGCCACGGCCGGCCCTGACCAACCTGAACCCTCTTCATCACCCCCGCGTGCTTCCCGCCCGAAACGGTCAGTGCCGCATTCATGCCCGGCCAAAGCGGACGCGACCTCTCACTGGCGCCGGCATTGAAGCGGTGCGCCGGCCGAGAGAGCGTCGCCCGCGCCGCTTCCGGGTGCACGCGGCTGCTCCGCGTTCAAAGGTCACAATAGCCGGCTACAACATGCATGTAAAAAGTTTTTGGGAGTCTGTGCTACAGCTAGCTGTCCTCCCCCAACTCGTCAATATCTTCTAGTAGTGCTAGTAGTACTCCATGGCGTGATCCATCGACAAGCAGGCGGGAAAGTTATCGTATACTCGGTTTACGGTGAGTGGCATGCCGAGCGACCGTGTGGGGTCGAGCCATGGAGGAGGGTGAGACACGAACACGACAGACGTGATTTACTGTGTGATTTGACTGCTCCTTAGTGGCCCCTACACGTACTCCCCCTACGTGTATGCAACAGTCACACATACACATGGACGCAAAAACGCGCGCGACGCCCTAATGCATGCATGTCCGAGCACACGACGGAACACACACGGTCACGCTAAGTGCTCAACCTACACGTGCATGCAAATACATACTCAGTCAGGGTGAGCTAGTGACCGTATAAACACCGGAATATATATATATTGAGCGCAATGATCGTATTATGAAGTCCACTGACCGTATTTTTACAAATATACAGTGACAGATAGTGTATTTATCCCGTTTGAAATTAATCCATATTAACTGGAGAGGAGGCAGTATGGACTATCATTACTTGCGTGCGGTGGCTCGCAGGACAAGGAGAAACTTTTGACTAATGCAAGCTCTCCCTCGCTCAGGCGGTGGACGTGCAACAGTTAATCCGGTGTCAGGTTGCCAGAAGCATACACTATACTACTAGTGCTACTATTGTTCGACTTCCCGAATAGGCGAACAGCCAAGCGCAAAGTTTACTAATATAGTCTATAAAGGTACGTACTATACTAGTACTAGGAACCGGATGGAGGAGCGTCTGCACTCTTATTATAATTCTAAAATGTGATAAAGCAATCTTCAACACATTTGGTTATCTTCGAGGGTTCTCGCATGTGATAATGGAAGTTGATTGCATGGAACACTCGCCACAATTCTCCCTTAATTCTGGCTCATATCCTATTACAAATAGTAGCGCTCGGTAATATTTCCTTTTTTTGTTATTCAGCATGTAAACAGGTCAGCAAACCTTGCGGCGCATCTTCGTGCGAACCGTGCTTGCTGCACTTTGAATGTGGCCGAGAGCTGGCTTGATGAAACACCTCGCTTCCTACTTCTTTTTTTGCGGGGTACCTCGCTTCCTAGTGACCAGTGTCTTGGCTAGTCGTCTAAGAATGCTTATATATGAATAAAGCTCTCTCATTTACCCGCAAAAAGGATTGAGCCATATTAACCGGAAAGGAGGGAGTATGGACTAGCGCTACTTTTTGGTGTGTCCCGTCAACTCGCAGAACGAGGAGAAGCTTGCAGGACAAGGTGAAGCTCGCTTACGCCTTTTGACTAATGCAACCTACCCTCGGTGGACATGCATCAGTCCATTCGGTGTCAGATTGTCAGAGGCATACACTGTAGTACCCAACATGCGGAGTACCATCATTGTTCGACTTCACGAAGAGGCGAAGAGCCAAGCGCAGTAGTACAAGTAGTAGTACTACTAGAACCGCATGGTGGAGCATTTGTACTCTTATTTCTTTTTATCTCTGATAAAGTACACATTTATTCCGGAGAAGGGCGGAAAACGGCAGCCCAACATCAACATGTAATGAATGATATCGATCAACCAACCATGCTCGAATATATCTTGGCCTCCATGCGAACCCGTCTATGTGTTCTCGCTCCTCGTCTCTCTCAAGGAATGGCGGGTTGGCTCTTTGCCGTCAATTGAGATCGGTTTGCTCACACTCCTGTCCCACATGTCAGTGATATGCCAAGAGGAGGTGCGTCGACCGACTGGCCATACGCGTACTTGGTTTTGAACCTTCATACTACTCCTCCCTCCGTCACAGTTTACAGGGCGCGCTTCATTATGATGCATTTCTCTCAATGCATTTCCACCACCAGAGAGACTTTAGACGTGTATGGTTTAATGCTCAATTAATTAGGGCGTGGTAACTGCAATCAAGTCCACAATTTTCTCTCCATGTAACTACGGAATGGAGTAAGTGCATGCATGTGTGTACCCGAGGTGGAAGCACTGCATGTATGTGTGTACGCATTATTCCCTCTACTAGTAATAGACGCCGTGCTATAACTACCAATGCTATTTTTCAGGCCGATCGCTAGTCGCCTTGTTCCCACAGATCTTTTTTCTTTTTTCTGAAGCGCGCTGTATAAACAGTGACAAATGGAGTAGTATGAGCGGATTCAAAGAAGAACGTATTGATGGTTGCTTCTTCAGAGCAACTTACAGTGGGAAAGGTGGGGCTTATGATTTGACTGCTCATTACTCACTATTAATGAGGCGCAACGACCGGGCTGAGTCTCCCATGCGGTTGTGCACTACCCCCTCGGTTCTTAAATATACTCCGGAGTATATTTGTCTTTCTAGAGATTTCAACGAGTGACTACTCAAATATTTATCCTTTTAGAGATTTCAAATGGACTGGCACATATGGATGTATATACATATTTTAGAGTGTAGATTCTCTCATTTTGCTCCGTATGTAGTCACTTGTTGAAATCTCTAGAAAGACGAATAGAATATTTAGGAATGGAGGGAGTACACATATGAAGTAAAATGAGTGAATCTACACTCTAAAATATGCCCGTTTGAAATTTGTAAAAAGACAAATATTTAGGAACGAAGGAGTATAATTTTGTGCATAGCACATGGACTCGGATGATGAAGGGGCTTCTGGCAATGCTACCAAGCTTCCATCATTTGTTTACATAATTGACGTACTATACAAATAATTTTCTACCGAGACATGAAATTGTACAATGGTGTGAGCTTTCAACTTCTGTTTCACATGTCTTGCCATCGATGCTCTTTCGGAAACAATAAAAAACTAACTTCCTTGCTAATGCATGTCAATTATTAGCAGATCAGAGCTAATAATTACATCACAACTGAAGACAGAGTTGTGAGAAGGTGTTAAATTAAAATTGATCCATTCTTTCATTGGCAGCAACGTCCCCCCAGTTCTGTCTAAATCAACAAGGCATGTTGGGAAAAAAAGTAGCTGTTTGGAGCATGCAACATTCCGATCATTTTGTGCAGTTCCACTAAAATAGAGCTGAGCATCCCTGTTCCAAAGATATTAAGTGTGATTACGATAATAGAGGACTGCTGATGAAACAATAAACACATAAATAGAAGCCGGTCACCTTTGCAGTCTCTTTTAAGACTAACTAGTTGGAGAAGATTAGGCTCGGAGTTGGATGAGGAGGATAGAGCAAAACCAATCTCCCTTTGTGCAGTCGCACTAAAATATAGAGACGTTGCCCATGTGACATTTTAGTACAACTGCACAAAACACTCTTAAGAAAAAAGTGATTTGTGCAGTTCACCAAAAGGTCGCAATAGCAACGAGGTGAAATGGATAGCCCTGTTTGCAAAAAAGAGGTAGAAAGGAAACAATTACTAGCCAATAATAGTTGATGACACATGCGACGACAAAAAAGAAGCATATTCCTTGCCCTAAGGGAAGATAACAACACGGTTGTGTTTGTCTAAAACGGTGTGAGGACGAAATGCAATGTGGAAAGTACGCTGGACGAGCTACGTTTTGGGCAAAGAACTATGGAAGATCCACATGCAGCGACGTGGGAAGACGGGCAGTGGAGCAAGGCCGGAGGGGATACCTGGAGGTCGTCAGGATGTAACTAGGTAAGCAGCGGCGGGCGGAATCTGCGAGCAGGTGGCGTAGGCCCTGCCGCACCGGAGCTTGGTCAGAGAGAACAGCGTGTGCCGCAGATCGGGACGTGCTGCCTCGGCACCGTCGAACGGAGAAATGATGCACTCCCTCCCTTTCCCCCAGCGGACGGGATGCGGCCGGATCAGTGACCAACCGTGAGAGAGAGAGAGAGGCCACCGAACTCCCTTTCCCCCGACGGACGGGATGCGGCCGGATCAGTGACCAACGGTGAGAGAGAGAGGCCACCGCAGCCTTGTGTGAGATACTCTGAAGAGCGACAAACCAGGCACGCAAGGCTCCATTGTATATAGTGAGCGGACTACCTTTTTCTCCATAAAAATCGTTTTATATTCTGTGTACATGCCATTGAGTGCTATAACTTTATTTAAAAATAACACGACAATGCGTCAAGTCGAACTTTGTTTTGTGCAGGCGTGGTACATGACCTTCCTAGGTAAACAACCGCTACATGCGTTCAAATTAGCACGTGGGCTGCCATTTTGTAAAGAAATGAGCTCCACCGTGTACCCGCGCGGGTGTGGCTGGGCATGAAGCGTGAGTACGTGCACGGTGCACCTATTCTCTTCTTGTATACGTACACCACCTACGTGGGGTTGTGTGAGAGAGATACAAACCTAGAGAGATATAGTGTGTGGGTTCTTGAGAGTTTTTTTGGGGGGGGGGGGTTCAATCAAAAAATGTAACATATGCAATGTGTGTGAAATAGAGTCCTGGATATAACATATATATAGAGGGGGCGATCCACGAGAAGAGAGTGGAGGTATCACCGGCTTGAGGTGTCCTTAGAATCGAAAAGAGGGATGATGTGTGTGTGTGTGTGTGCGCGTGCAATCGATAAAGAGTGCCATCGAATTTGTGTGTGCCCACGTCAAAGATATAGAGTGGCTGGCCTACTGGAACGTGAGAGGGGACATGTGCAGTTTGTCTCTGTGGCATGGATACCTACCTGCAGCGCTACTATCGGTGTGTGGTGGGGGAAGAGGGAGGCCAATTAACTATAGAGGTACAATGGCTGGTATATGTGTGGAGGAGGAGAGAGGCCTACCTCATGTATTAAGGAGATCGATCTGCCTCATGTATTAAGGGAGATCGATCGGCATCCATGCATATGTGCATGAGAGGAATAAGGTTGGGAGAGAGACAGAGCTAGAGTGTTGGAGGGGGTGGTAGTGGAGTTACTTCTAACAAATGGTGGGATAGGCTTGCTAGACAAACGGAGGGCACGCCCGCAATATCAATAAGAGAGGAGATGGTTGCTTGTTGTCTGTGCACGTGCGTGTGAGAGACGGGTCAGGAGGCATGCACGAATGATGAGGGGGACGATGTGGCTGTGGTAAGCAGACATAACTACATAGGAGGATCAATCGCCCTTTGTTAGAGAAAGGAGAGACATAACTTGTGAGGTACGTCGACCGATGGGGGGGTAGTTAAAATCGATCCAGGTATATGTTGGGAGATCGATCGGTATAGATGCATGTGTGTGTTAGAAGCAAACGAGGCATGATGAGAAGGATAGAGATAGAGGGATGCATGTAGGGGGTGGTACGAGAGGCATACTATATCGAGCGGGGAGGAGTGTGCGAGTACAAGAACGATGAAAAGAGTGGTGGGAGTGAGGCATGGACGGTGACAAGAGAAGAGGGGAAGCTTGTGTTTGTGCTAGGCACACCTGGCTAGAGAGTCATATCGATCGATGTGTGCTGTAAAGAAGGAGTTGGGGGGCCTACACACACCGTGGGTGAACGACCTAAAGTGAAAAGACGAATTTGCGCAATGGAGCTAGAGAATGCTGAGGGAGGGTGAGAGGGATGCGGGCGTGTGCATGCACAAGAGAAAGTTAGCGCTAGCTACAAAGATAAGAGGGTTGTGTGGGTGTAAAAGACGAATAGAGATCATATATACTTCATTATAAAAAGCGAATTCAGATATTTGAAGAATTTATCATAGTGTTTTAGACCGATGTATGTGTGAATATATATAACGGTGATACACATGTTGTGTTTATGAACATGTTATACTACATTTAATATATTTTATCTCTACTCTTATAAAAAACGGAGTTGTTGATGATGGTGTGCCTGCCATCCTGCATTATAGGCCGTCCGATTTATATCTGGCGGATAGCAAGGAAACTATGATGGTTGAAGTTGGCAACAATCATGATTGTAGATTCTTATTGAAATAGAGAAACGAATTCAAATTTAGTTCGAATTGCAGCGGAAGTATAGACATTTGCAATGCACTAAAATGTTGGTATGAGTAGGATACATGCATTATACAGCAAAGCGAAAAAAATTAATCAGACATAGCATGGATTCATACTCCCTCCTTCCATCTATATAGGGCGTAATGAGATTTTTAAGACCGCCTTTGACTATTGACAAGATTAATAGTACATGACATGCACAATATGAAAATTATATCATTGAAAGAACCTTTCACAGACGAAGTTAACGGTGTGCTTTGTCTAAGTTGCATGTCATATATCATTGCTCTAATATTTGGTCAAAGTTAGCATCGAAAAACACATTAGGCCCTATATAGATGGAAGGAGGGAATAGCTTTGAATAGCATTTGTATAGTAAAATGGGGCAAGACTCTCTCTTTGCATGGTGTGAATAGTTTTATTTTTTCGTTTTCTTTTTGGTTGAGGGAAGTGCGAATTGATTTGGTACATACAAGCACAATATTACTACACGTTAGGCTTGTCCCTAAAATTCAATCCGCGTCTTGTTATATCCCAAAAATTTAGATATCGTGCTCCCAAAACTGGCGCCTTCACAACTCGCGCCTTGCTATCCCGAAATTACAACGCGTGCGAAAACTCCCTCCAGCTGCCAAATCCCGACACGTGAAATCCCCCTTCTAACCCTAAGCCGAAAGGGCCGCTAGTTCAAATTGGTGGGGGGGGGGGTACTTTTGTAACACACCCTACATTTTGGACAAGCGCGTCCCTAAGTCATGCTTCACCCCCTCCCATCGCCCCCTTTCCGCCATTCGAAATCCCAGGCCGCCATAACCTCTCCGCTCCAGCCGCGAAACCCCTCCCTCCTCCGTCCGCCACGTCACCGCTGCCTAGCCGGATCCTCCTCCCCGACGATGTCGTCCACCACAACAGCTCGACGTACCTCGTCCACCTCCCCGGATGAGGATCCGTCGTCCATCTCGCCGTCCCGCCGGTTCAGCCGCGCTGTCCTCCACCTCCAAGGAGCTGCTCCAACGACCGCCTCGTCTATCGCGGCTGCTCCATCCCCACAGCGCCGCCTTAACCTGCTCCACCGGAACCGCAACATCCTCACCGACTCCTCGGACAAAGCCGAGGCCTACTCGGCGCCACCAAAGAGGTTGTACACTCATTGCATCACACCTTATCCTTAACTCGACCTCCCGGCGCTGACGGTGCTCCATCCCGCACCGCCATGGAGCGGCTACCTTGAAGCCGGCATCACGGGCGACATCTCCACGGCGGCTCTGCCCCAGTGTGAGGCCCCTTCGGCGGCGGCGTCCATACCAGCCGGATCTGCTGCTTCTGCTCCGGGTCTCGCTCGCTCGCTCGCGCTGCTGCTGCTGCTCCGGCTCTCGCTCGATCGCTCGCTCGCCCAGCTGTTGCTGTTGCTCTGCCTCTCGCTCGTGCTGCTGCTCTGCTCCGATTAAGCCACACTTCAGTCGACTGAATCGACTTTTGGGTCAGTCGATTTTCAGGGGTTGGGGGGTGGGGGGCTCGCCGGAGTTAAGGAAGAACCACCCGCAATGGGGACGGGGGCTCGCCAGAGAGGTACCCCACTATCTATTTTAGGGTTCAGGGTGGGGTGGGGGTGGGGGGCCTAGAGGGCTGGCCGGGGCAGCGGTGGCGAGTTGTTTCGGGGCGGCAAGGCGGCGCTGGGGCCGGCGGTTCGGCCGGTGGCGGCAGGCGGCTCAGTGGTGTACATGTTGAAGATGAACTGCAGGCCCTCCCTAAACTACATGTCAAGTGTCTCTCTGCTACCATTGCGTCCAGTTTTGACAGTAGCATTCAGATTCCAGAGTTAATTTCAGTTTCGACAGTTAAGTTCAGAGTCAACCGTTTTTACCTCATCTGTTGTAGTTAGGTGGTTTTTGGTGATGTTAATTTTACATCCATTTTTCATCATCTATTGGAGATGCTATTAGAATCCCACTTGAGATTGACGATGTCTGTCTTGTGCTGCTTCAGCCTTGACGTCTTACGGCTCACCGGAGCTGCTCCAACGACAGAACGATCCATCACAACAGAGCAGTGCCCTGGACGCCGTCTACAGATTCCTCAGATCTTCCTCCACACCTCCGACAGCCACCTCTGCCTCAGCTGCTTCAGCGACCAACCAAATGATGTTGAGGTCGACATGGCTACGGCAAAGAGGTTGTACACTTGTTGCGTCAGTTATTACTATACATTCAGGTCGATCCATTAGGGCTATTTTGGTTCAACGGAAAAACGTCGATCCACTGGTTGTTACCATCACTCTAAATTTATGCATGCTCTCCTTACATAATCTCACCATATTTTTTTGTATGCATGTCAGATATTGTACACAGCCATGCTGAACATGTAGAGAAAAAGAGAAGAGTTTTGTGTGGCAATACAATGTCATGCAGACATCGCTCCATGGTGGGTTCAATGGCAAACCCTCCCCACCCCTCTCCAGATTGTAATCCAGAGGAAGATATCTGTTCTGAGGCGTATTCAGACGCTGCTGACCATTCCTATTTACCCCCCAAGGTGTTTGCTCTACCTTGGCATGATGATGTTAGTCATATCATGCATATGTTGCCTTGCAGTGCCTACTTTTGACATCATATATGTCATCTGCTTAGTTTAGACATGTTCTGTAATGCCACCTGTTTAGTTTCTATATCATATATGGGAATTATGCAGTCTCATGTCTTTTAGCCAGCCATAATATATGTGAAATGTGCAATGCCATCCTGTTTAACCAGGCATCATATATTTGAATGATATCTTGCGCATCCTTTTCTTCATTACATTTCCATTAGTCGACAATGTTTGTACATTAAACTACTCTTCCCGTGAATCAGCCATTTGGGTGGGAGATGGAAAAATCTGGAGTGAAAACAAGGCCTTCAGAGCAGACAGTGCTACCTGTCGAAGCAGATCTCTTGTTGGGTCCCGATAGCTCCTCAGAGATGGACTCAGAGACAGATGACCAGTCCTATTCCCCCACTGAGGTGTATGCTCTAACTTGGCACGGTTATACTGCTCATATCATGCATACGGTATCTTGCATTGCATAGTTTAGACATCATATACACAATATTCAACATCATGTTCTTAGTTTAGACATCATATTGAATGCCCTCTGTTTAGCATATAAATCACATATGTGAATTAAATGACGCGATCCTGATTACTTAGATAACATGTAGGTGAATTATGTCATGCGATCCTGTTTAGTTATTCATCATATCTTTGAATTATGTTATGCTATTCTATCCAGTTTAAGTAGACATCATATATGTGAAATTATGTCATGCTATCCGTTTTAGTTAAGCAATATACATGTCAACTATTTCATGCCTTATTTTTTCCACACTATCTATTGCATCTATATCTCATACAATGTCTGTACATTCAACTATGTTTCCTGTTTATCAGCCATTTGAATTGGAGCGGGTGTGCCAGTATCTAGCGGAATAAAAACACGGTCTTCAAATAAAACAGTGCTACCTCTTGGTGGAGATAGCACCCTGGTTGTACATGCACAAGAACCAGCCCTACCACACATAACCCAAACTCTCGCAGATTGTACCCCTACTGCGATGGACAGAGAACCAGCTTCACCCAATCTAACCCCAACCCCAGCCGATAGTAACCCAGTTCCTGTTGACACAGCACCATCTCCACCACAAAGCTCCCAAACAACAACAGTTAGTAAGGATCTCCAGTGCCCAAAGGGCCAGTACTATCACGGCGAACCCCAACTCCACCAGTTAGTACGCCTATTCCTATGGAGGAAGCACAACCAGCCAGTCGTAGTTTAGAATCTATCGCATTTGATGTTGTTAAATCGTATGTGCATATCTTCCCATCTTGGAAATATTATACTGAAGATGAAGGAAAATGCCAGTTGCAGGTGTTTGTCCAGGAATTATGTGTAAGTAATGTTATTCATGGCAACTACTTTGCTTCGACCCATACATCCTACCTCCATGATGGTTATAATACAACAAATTTTCCCATTTTTCTCTATAGAGAAGGACCGATTTGGAAACTCAGGATGAGGTAACTTGTGCTAATACCTCTGCTATCTTCAAGAATGCTTGGTGGCAGTATCAGAATTACCTGAGGAAAACGTACTTCACCGGCAAAGAAACTCATCAAATTCCCTTACGTTCTCCTGAGACACATTTACTGGACGATGACTGGGAATGCCTTGTTCTGTACTGGTCCCAAACCAAGAATGTGGTAAGGTCTATGAGCTCATTTTCTATTTTTAAGTATTTTATTCTTGCGTCTTACTGTACTCTGTTCATGTAGAACAAGTGCCTAAACCTGAAGAACAACTGTTCTAGTTTAAGATTCCATTGCTATCATAGTTCAAAAAAGCGCTAGGCGTTAATTGTGCGTTTTGCCACCGCCTTGCGCTTTACTGACCAAAGTGCATGCTTATGCGCAGTTATGCATAGATTATGCGTAGTTATGCGCAATGTGTTTTGCCAACGCCTAGAGCCTAGGCGCGCTTAAGCGCTCGCTTAGGCGTGCCTTTTTTTAACTATGATTGCTTTGCTCTTGTATCACTGTATTTACTGATACGAACTTATTTTAAATTGAAGGATCCAATCGAAACTCCAATGGCACAGCAGGTATGTTCACGCATGTTTGTTTAACAGGTTTGCTCTTATCAATAGCTCTGTTGATTTCAATTTCAATTTTGTATACAATTGACTTTCATATCATGCACATTACTAGCATCACAACAGAGCCAATAGTGTTGTTGTACATGTAGACCCGTGGTACCCATCTGAAATCTTGTTGTGCCGTATAGTTTCCCACGCTTTGTATTCTTTCACTGCTGCTTTGTCTTGAACTGATATGATTTGAACCGTGTCTCTATTTTGATTTGGCAAGACAATGCAGTGACCATAGGACATAGATATATGTTTATTTGATGCTTTTATTATGTACTAGTACTTGGAAATAGAAGACTTGGTAGTTCAATCCTGTCCACCTTACTAATGAACTGGTTCACCGAAATGAGTTTCATATAGTAGTACATGCTAAACTTGTTATGTGTCTGCTTGTTCCTTCTTTTAGAATGCTGAAAGAATATTGGGGAAGAGTGCCTTATTAAGCAATGGTAAAGGAAGTAATGCAAATAAGGTTCAGGATAGTGACACATCCCTGTTGGTCTCCAACAAAGCTGATAAAACAGCTAAGGAAGACTATCTTGAAGACAGCGAGACAACCCCAAAGTCCTGTCTTGGTTTAGTGTTCGAGGTACTGACCACTACCGCATGCACAAGCTATTCAAACTCACTATCTGAATCAGTTCGGTTTCTTGAGTCTCAACTACAAGATGAAAGACATCGATCAGCTGTGCTGCGACAAGAAGCGGAAGGACTGCGGAAGTCCCTGGAGCATTCAGATGCATACTTTCTGGTGCAACAGCAAGCGTTGGAGGATTTTAACGCCAAACAGGACAAAGCTAATCAGCTTGCTAAGCTTATTGCCAGCATGGTGGATACCCAGGATAACGTTTCTTGAGCTCTTCTGAAGTTGTTTCAGTTATGCTCTTGTTTTGCTGCCGCATTTATTTGCCCTTGTGGCCAATTTTGACGGCCAAGTGTATGTAATATGCTGCTTTGTTCCCTATATTTGCACTAGTGGCGAACTTTGATGCCCAATGGATGTAATATGTGTAATAGCGGTAATAGGCTAGCCTTAATTGCTTGCTTACCTATTTCCTTATTATCTTGTTTAGTTGTTTGCTTGTAGTCACTACAGTTCTTTTTTTGTGTTTTTCTTGTGGCCACAATAGCCTATTTTTGGTAACTAGGCCAAAATAATCATGGCAACACACGGACTGTTGTAACCATGGGCCTTCGTTCGGGCGTAGGACCATTGGCCTTCTATACGGGCCGTAGGATCCATCGGCCTTCTATACGGGCCTTAGGGATCAATGGGCCTTCTACGGGCCGTAGGGTCCATGGGCCTTCTACGGGTCGTACCATCCATGGGCCTCATACGGGCCGTAGGATCCATGGGCCTTCTACGGGGCGTATCATCATTTCACCAATCATGGGTCGTACTATTCATGGACCATAACGGGCCGTTAATAGGCCGTATTTGATAACTCTATGAAAACAGCCCAACGGGTTTTTTTGACATGAAAACAGCCCAACGTATTAATGGTCCGCAAACGGGCCGACTGTAACGACGGGCTGAATTTGGCCCACAAGCAGAAAATGACAGTAACGAGCCGTATGTAACCGAATGCTGCAAATGAGCCCAAGAATCAATGGGCCCTGAGAAGGCCGAAAGATAACTTGGGCTGGAAACGGCCCAATAGAATAACGGGCCGTTAATGGGTATAAAGTGATGCACTATTCATTACGGGCCAGTTTCACAACGGGCCATTAATGGGCCAAGAGTTACAAAGGTCCTCATATGGGCCGAAAGAAGTCATGGGCCACACATGGGCCGGAAGTTAAAATGGGCTGAATCATATTAGACGGCCCAGATGACGCTACTGGGCCTAATTCGGATAGGGCGTAACAGGCCCTCGGTTAGCGGGCTGTAAATGGCCTATATGCGAACAGGCCGTTAACAGGCTCTCCGTGGGCCGGCCCGCCACCTTTTGACCAAGTCAAACGGGCCGGCCTTTTCACATGAATGGGCCTCTATTGGGCCGTGCCACGTGTCGACGTATCATAGGCGCCTTCTGTCCAATGAGTGGATGACTTCTGTCCCAACGGTGAGCCGACACGTGTTTCCTCCAGCCAATGATGATTTTACTCATGGAAAATCCCCATTGGTCGGGGCTGTTAACGGGTTATCGGATCCAAAACCCGACCCAATAGCTTAACGGCGTTCCGTTACGGTGGATGCCACGTGTAGGTCACCCTTGACGAAAGCAGTTCTGTGACGCGTGATTTATCGTCATGGAAGTGGACACTTCCGTGATGATAATTTTGGTAATGTCATGGAACACTTCTACGACAGCACAGGTATGACTATCTTGATTCTGTCATAAATTTGTCATGGATGTACATGCATGACAAAAAACGCGACCTACTGTGACAAACACGTATCATCACGGAAGTGTATTTTTTTTGTAGTGTCACGTGCTTCCCTATATCCTATGAGTAACTGGTTGAATGAATTGGATATCATAAATCTGAATTTATATATGTTTCATATGCTTATAACATGGGGAGTAATGGCTTCACACATAATAATATAGGTAGTAAACTTATTGAAAGTTAGCAAACACATAATTGGTCACTTGAACAGTTCATGAAAGAATATTAAAGGAAGAGAGATTTAACATATAAATTATACTATCCTGGACATCTTTTGTAATTGTGAGAACTCATTAAAATATGACATGCTAAAAGGTTGATGTTGGACAAGGAAGACAACTTAATGGGTTATGTTTTCCTATATCCAAAATGTTATATTGTCTTGGATCATCCAACATGTTGAGCTTGCCTTTCCCTCTCATGCTAGACAAATTCTTTGCACCAAGTAGAGATACTACTTGTGCTTCCAAACATTCCTTAACCCAGTTTTGCTATGAGAGTCCGCCATACCTACCTATGGATTGAGTAAGATCCTTCAAGTAAGTTGTCATCGGTGCATGCAATAAAAATTGCTCCTTAAATATGTATGATCTATTAGTGCGAAGAAAATAAGCTTTATACGAACTTGTGATAGGGAAGAAATAAAAGCGACAGATTTTTGTATAATAAAGGTTTTTATCACAAACGACAATATAAAGTGACGTTATTTTGCACTAAGATTTTGTGCATCCAACCATAAAAGCGCATGACAATCTCTGCTTCCCTCTGCGAAGGGCCTATCTTTTACTTTTATCTTCTAACCTTATACAAGAGTCATGGTGATTTTCACCTTTCCTTTTTACACTTTTTCCTTTGGCAAGCACTTTGTGTTGGAGCGATCCGGATTATATATCCACTTGGATGTAGGTTTTCATAAAGTATTATTGTTGACATTACCCTTGAGGTAAAAGGTTGGGAGGTGAAACTATAAGCCCCTATCTTTCTCTATGTCCGATTTAAACTTTGAACCCATAAATATCACGTGAGTGTTAGCAATTGTGAAATATTAACTGATAGTTGAGTATGTGGAGTTTGCTGAACCAAAGCTCTTACATAGACCCTTCCCGAAAATAAGATGAATTGCAATTGTTTGATGACTAAGAGCATGGTTTGTTAGTTTTCAAGAAAGTTTATGATCTATACTTTAACATGTGAATAGCTTGTTACTTGATCATGAGAAGTTTTATGAGTTGAGCTACTGTTATGGTATATAAAGATGCTAGAAAAAGTGATTGAAAGTATCATTGATCAAACTTAAGCACTTGCTAGCATTCACACTTCATAAATTATTTCTTTTATCATTTACCAACTCGAGGACGAGTGGGAATTAAGCTTGGGGATGCTGATATGTCTCCAACGTATCTATAATTTATGAAGTATTCATGCCATGTTTACAATAGTTTTATATGATTTTGGTATGATTTGATTAGAACAAACCCGGACTGACATTGTTTTCAGCAGAACTACTGTGGTGTTGTTTTGTGCGAAATAGAAGTTCTCCGAATGCGCTGAAAATCAACGAAGATTTTTTTTGGAAAATATGAAAAATACTGGAACAAAAATCTACCGAAGGCGGGTCCCGTGGGCCCCATGAGGGTGGGGGGCGCGCCCACCCCCTGGAGCGAGCCCCTGTGCCTTGTGGACTTCCCGTGGGGCCCTCTGACTTGTCCTCGACGCCAACCTCTCTTATAAATGCCCAAACCTCCAGAAAATAACCTAGACTAGGAGTTCCGTCGCTGCAAGCCTCTGTAGCCACGAGAAATCAATCTAGGCCCTCTCTAGCACCCTGCTGGAGGGGGCCATCATCACCGGAGGCCATGAGGAAGGATCTCGGAGGGGCCATCATCGCCATGAAGGCCAAGGACCACAGGGGGAACCTCTCCCCATCCAGGGGAAGGCCATGGAGGAGGAAGCACAAGGGGGAGAACCTCTCCTCCTCTCTCTCGGTGGCGCCGGAGTGCCATCTGGAGGGGAATCATCACCGTGGTGATCGTCTTCATCAACATCACCATCATCATCACCATCCTCATATCTTTTACGCGGTCCATTCTCCCGCATCCTGTTGTAATCCCTACTTGAACATGGTGCTTTATGCCACATATTATTATCCAATGATGTGTTGCCATCCTATGATGTTTTGAGTAGATATCCTTTGTCATTGGGTTGATTGATGATCTAGATTGGTATGAGTTGTTTGTTTTATTTTGGTGCTGTCCTATTGTTTCCTCCGTGTCGCGCAAGCGTGAGGGATTCCCGCTGTAGGGTGTTGCAATACATTCATGATTCGCTTATAGTGGGTTGCTTGAGTGAGAGAAGCATAAACCTGAGTAAGGGGGTTGTTGCGTATGGGATAAAGGGGACTTGATATGTTAATGCTATGGCCGGGTTTTACCTTAATGATCTTTAGTAGTTGCGGATGCTTGCTAGAGTTCCAATCATAAGTGCATATGATCCAAGAAGAGAAAGTATGTTAGCTTATGCCTCTCCCTCATATGAAATTGCAATGATGACTACCGGTCTTGTTAACAATTGCCTAGGACAATTCTGCACACCGACCCATTATTATTCCACACTCGCTATTTATAATATTTAGTAATACATTCTAACTTTATGATAACAGCACCTACTTTTATATTTTAGCTCCCCGATATCATGCAAAGTTATCCTCTTCATACCCACAACATAGTTTTATTTCTTGTTTCTAGTTGGAAGCAAATGTGCGGTGTACGTAGAGTCGTATCAGTGGTAGATAGGACTTGAGATAATATTGATCTTACCTTTAGCTCCTTGTGGGTTCGACACTCCATTCTTATCACTTCCACCTTTGGGAATTGCTATGATAATTCCCTGCACGTGGGGATTATCAGTAACTTTACTTGAGGCTATATTTTTATTCACCACATGATTGTGTTTTCCTTGGAGCGTCTTGTATGATTTGAGTCTTCGCTTTTTAGTTTGCCACAGTCATCCTTGTTGTACACACCTTTTGAGCGGGACACGCATGAATCGTGATTTATTAGAATACTCTATGTGATTCACTTATATATCTCGAGCTAGGCAATTTTGCTCTAGTGCTTCACTTATATCTTTTTAGAGCACGGCGATGGTTTTATTTTATAGAAATTGTTGAACTCTCATGCTTCACTTATATTATTTTGAGAGTCTTTTTAAACAGCATGCTAATTTGATTTTGTTATAAATTTAGTTCTAATATGATAGGCATCCAAGAGGGATATAATAAAAACTTTCATATAAAGTGCATTGAATACTATGAGAATGTTTAATTCCTTATGATTGTTTTGAGATATGAAGATGATGATATTAGAGTCATGCTAGTGGAGTAATTGTGAATTTGATAAATACTTGTGTTGAGGTTGGTGATTCCCGTAGCGTGCATGTATGGTGAACCGTTATGTGATGAATTCGGAGCATGATTTATTTTTTGATTGTCATCCTTTGTGTGGAGGTGGGGATCGTGTGATGGTTAATTCCTACCAACCCTTCCCCTAGGAGCATGCTCGTAGTGCTTGGTTTTGATGACTAATAGATTTTTGTAATAAGTATGTGAGTTCTTTATGACTAATGTTGAGTCCATGGATTATACGCACTCTCACCCTTCCACCATTGCTAGCCTCTCTTGTGTCGTGCAACTTTCGCCGGTACCATACACCCACCATATACCTTCCTCAAAACAGCCACCATACCTACCTATTATGGCATTTACATAGCCATTCCGAGATATATTGCCATGCAACTTCCACCGTTCTGTTTATTATGACACGCTTCATCATTGTATTTGCTATGGTTATAAAATTGGTCCTAGAATGATGGGCATCCAAGTTGGATATAAAAAAACTATCATAGAAAGTGAATTGGATGCTATGATCAATTTGATGCTTGATAATTGTTTTGAGATATAGAGGTGGTGATATTAGAGTCATGCTAGTTGGGTAATTGTGAATTTAAAGAATACTTGTTTTGAAGTTTGTGATTCCCGTAGCATGCACGTATGGTGAACCGCTTTGTGATGAAGTTGGAGCAAAATTTAATTTATTGATTGTCTTCCTTATGAGTGGCGGTCGGGGATGAGCGATGGTATTTTCCTACCAATCTATCCCCCTAGGAGCATGCGCGTAGTACTTTGTTTTCCATGGCTTGTAGATTTTTGCAATAAGTATATGAGTTCTTTATGACTAATGTTGAGTCCATGGATTATACGCACTCTCACCCTTCCACCATTGCTAGCCTCTCTTGTGCCGCGCAACTTTTGCCGGTACCATGCACCCACCATATACCTTCCTCAAAACAGCCACCATACCTACCTATTATGGCATTTCCATAGCCATTGCGAGATATATTGCCATGCAACTTTCCACCGTTCTGGTTATTATGACACACATCATCATTGTCATATTGCTCTTTGCATGATCATGTAGTTGACATCGTATTTGTGGCAAAGCCACCTCATAATTTTTCATACATGTCACTCTTGATTCATTGCATATCCCGGTACACCGCCGGAGGCATCCATATAGAGTCATATCTTGTTCTACGTATCGAGTTGTAATTTTGAGTTGTAAATAAATAAAAGTGTGATGATCTTCATTATTAGAGCATTGTCCGAGTGAGGAAAGGATGATGGAGACTATGATTCCCCCACAAGTCAAGATAAGACTCCAGACAAAAAATAAAAAAATGAGGCCAAAAAATGAGAAAGTCCCAAATAAAAAAATGAGAGAAAAAGAAAGAAGGGGCAATGTTACTATCCTTTTTCCACACTTGTGCTTCAAAGTAACACCATGATCTTCATAATACAGAGTCTCCTATGATGTCACTTTCATATGCTAGTGGGATTTTTTTTCATTATAGAACTTTGCTTGTATATTCTAATGATGGGCTTCCTCAAATCGCCCTAGGTATTCATGAGAAAGCAAGTTGGATGCACACCCACTTAGTTTTTATTTTTGAGCTTTCATAAACTTATAGCTCTAGTGCATCCGTTGCATGGCAATCCCTACTCACTCACATTGATATCTATTCATGGGCATCTCCATAGCACGTTGATACACTTAGTTGATGTGAGACTATCTCCCTCTTTTTGTCTTCTCCACAACCACCATGTTCTATTCCACCTATAGTGCTATGTCCATGGCTCACGCTCATGTATTGCGTAAAAGTTGAAAAAGTTTGAGAATACTAAAGTATGAAACAATTGCTTGGCTGAAACCAGGGTTGTGCATGATTTGAATATTTTGTGTGATGAAGATGGAGCATAGCCAGACTATATGATTTTGTAGGGATAAGCTTTCTTTGACCATGTTATTTTGAGAAGATATAATTGCGTTGTTAGTATGCTTGAAGTATTATTGTTTTCATGTCAATATTAAACTTTTGTTTTGAATCTTATGGATCTGAACATTCATGTCACAATAAAGAAAATTACATGGATAAATATGTTAGGTAGCATTCCACATCAAAAATTCTGTTTTTATCATTTACCTACTCGAGGACGAGCAGGAATTAAGCTTGGGGATGCTTGATACGTCTCCAATGTATCTATAATTTTTTATTGTTCCACTATATTTTGGGTGTTTTATATGCATTAATATGCTATTTTATATTATTTTTGGGACTAACCTATTAACCTAGAGCCCAGTGTCAGTTCCTGTTTTTCCTTGTTTTTGAGTTTCGCAGAAAAGGAATACCAAAAAGAGTCCAAACAGAATGAAACCTTCGTGATGATTTATCTTGGACCAGAAGACAACCAGGAGACTTGGAGATGAAGTCGGAGGAGCCACGAGGCGGCCACAAGAACAGAGGGCACTCCCCCAACCTTGTGCCCCCCCTCCCCGTGACCCTCCTACCTAATTCTTTCGCCTTTATATTCCCATATATCCCAAAACCACCAGAGGCATCCACGAAACACTTTTCCACCGCCGCAACCTTCTGTACCCGTGAGATCCCATCTAGGGACCTTTTCAGGCACCCTGCCTATCATGGAATTATCATGTCAGATGTCCTAACGAAAGGACTTAGTCATGGAGCCATCGCAACGAGATTAGCTTGAAGGAGTTAAACCGGAACAATGGACGCTGGGAGTTTATACTGGTTCGGCCCCTTGCGGTGAAGGTAAAAGCCTATCATCCAGTTGTTGTGGGATTGATTGAACTTGATGAGCAGGGAGCGAATCCGCTTTACCTATCTCTCGATTTGTTGTTTCTTATCCCTGAACCGCCGCCGGTTCGTCCCTATATATACACAGGTTGACGCCCTGCCGGTCTACAGAATCCTGAGGCCGGCTCATACAAGTGTCCAGCTCGGTTTGTTCCTTTCCCTAACTTACAATACAAGTTATACATGTATGGCGGTTTACTACTATGGGCCCTAACCCGCCTTTGGGCTCTGGGCCTCTAAGCTTTCATAGTTAAAGCACCATGTACTTTGTGTTCATGGGTTCTTTATGCAGGGCTCCTTGTGAGTGTAATCCGTCCCCTCCTGGGCGGTTTACACCTAGTAGTTATATCCCCAACATTAGGCCCCGAATTGATTTGAACCTGTTCATGTCAATCCTCAACTTAGAGAAATTTTGATTTGAACATCTTTGTGTTATCCTTGTAAATTGCCATGACGTCATCTTCTGAAATCACCGTAAACCGCCGTGACGCCATCTGCATAAAAAACTCATATATATTCCTCTTTTATTAATTGGCCTCCGAATATCGAGGCGACAGCTGTGCCCTATATCCCCTTTTTAAGATCCTCGATTTCCGCACCGACTTACTTATCCATTTCCTTATAAATAGGACCAGACGGTCTCTCTCTTTTCCCTTTCGTGCCTTCTCGTCTCTTCTTCTTCCTCACGACTCTGAAGAGCCCGAGCTCCGCCGCCGCCCTCAACCTTCAAGCTCTGCATCATCCTTGGCCGCTGCATCGACCTGAACGTACCAGAGATCCGTGACACTTCTCCGCCACTCCTGCGAATCCGGTAAACTTCCTTCCTTCGACCCTAGATCTACATTAGGGTTTTGGTGTTCATCCGTGTTCATCAGTGTTCATCTGCGTTCGTTGCTTCGACCTTACCGTCTCATCGATTTTAGATAAGCTTGACATCTTTCCTTTGCGGCCGGAGCTGTAGTTTATTTTGCCTCGCCATAATATCCTTTCGGCTACGAGCATATCCCATCTGGTTCCTTTCTGTTCTGCTGTCGCCATTTTAGGGCTTTGATATTTTTCCTTTTCCTGAACTGTGCTAGATCCATAATGATAACCTTAGCTTGTGAAACTTGTTTGTGTAGCACTTAGCAATTTTCAGATCTGTTTTCGTCCATACCACCATAGGCGGTTTAACCTTTAGAAAATGATAATCCGCCAGGCACCATTAGCCCTCACGTAAACCGCCATCTTTACTTGAGCATTAGTATCCGGTTTAACATGCGTACATGATCTGATTAAATCCCCCGGTTTATGCACATCAATCTTGAACCGTGAACCATCATTTGAAATTCCTTTACAGTTTGTCATCAAAAATGGCCAAACAATTCTCTTCTTGCAATTGGGTTCCCTCCCAGATCAAAGAAGAGCAACTTACTGGGTATGTTCTGACTGGCGCTTTAGCCAAGAAGGAGGTCATTCATTGGAGAGTCCCTGGTACTAAAAGTCGTCCTGAACCTCAAGATGGATAAGTGGTTGTGTTTATGCAGCATCTGAACCGAGGGTTTAGCCCTCCCAGATCAAAAAATTTCCGTGATGTGCTTGCCAGCTTCCAACTCCACCCTCAAGATATTGGACCGAACTCTGTGTCCAACATCTGTAACTTCCAAGTATTTTGTGAAGTTTACCTGCAAGAAGAACCAACTATTTAATTGTTCAGAGACTTCTTTCACTTGAACCGCCGTACTGAGTTCACTGACGGCCCCAATACAGAGCTTGGTGGGGTATCGATTCAAAAAAGGAAAGAAGTCAACTTTCCTCATGCCAAACATCACAACCATCCTAAGGATTGGAATCAGACATGGTTCTATTGCCGGAACACCGCTCCTGAAGACGAAAATCCTCTGTCGGGTTATCATGCTCATCGGCTCAGCAATGAACATCCACTGCCTTAACGGCTTACTGCCAGAGAACGATCAAAGTATGCACCACAACTTGCTAAGCTCCGGGCTTTTATGGCAAACAATTTAACTGGTATTGACCTTGTCCGTTGCTGGGTTTCATGGGGAATCTTGCCCTTAAGCCGTCGCCCCGGATTAATGTATGAATATACTGGGGATGCCAAGGATCCTCAACGGCACACTGAAATATAGATGACTGATGACGAGGTTACTGAGTCTGTTAAAAAGATGTTAGATGAACCGATAACTGAGTGCAGCAAAACTGGGTTGCGTCCCTTTTATGCCTCCAACAAACCGCCAGCTGTAAGGGTTTATCCTTCTGCTTATCCGTCTTCCTATTATCATTTTCTGATAGCCTTCTGTTTTATCTTTGCAGGAAAAGGATCCATTCTGGAAAAAGAAATCTTAAGACAAACGGTCAAAACCGCAAGACAAACCGGCGAGAGCGACTCGTAACAAGACCAAGGTTACAAAGAGGCCAGCAAGAAGAGAACCACCGAATCCTCTGATCTGCTCGAAGATGTTGATGATTCGGAACTAGAGGTAGAACTTTACTCCCTTGGTTCATTTTTCATGCACCTTATTGACAATGATCATTATCAGGATGACGCGGAAGGCAGCCGCGCTGACCACGTAGAGGTAATCTCCCTTTCCACCGATTCAGATCATGTGCCGATACAAAAACTTCGCCGCGCAGTCCGGAAAGTAAAACGTTCACATCCCCTTGCTTATTTGGATCCACACTTTTCTTTGAGGACACAACAACATGAAGCTCATCGCACAACCCGGCATAGTGGTCATCAGGTTACTTCCTCAGGTTTACCAGACACACCGGTTTGGAAACGTCGTCTAGAGGTCTCTTGTTCTTCTAATAAATCTTATCCCTTGGCGGGTTGCTTCCGATACCCTCTTAATCCATCTGATTCGAATTATCAGGGAATGTAAAATTCATCCTCTGGCGATTCATCAACCGCACAGATGCCTCCACTCAAGACTATTCCTGGGTAAGCATAACAGATTTATGTGTATGTGTTGCACCGGTTTACTGTACTGATCTCGGTACTCTTATTCTTTTCAGTGCCAAAGCCAGACTTAGCAAGAAGGCTAAACTGACTGTTCCAACTGATGATAATCCGATTACTACTAAACCGGAAAGGACTTCAGAAGCTGATGATCAGAATGCTGATATTGCTCTGGATGACCCTGTGCCACAAGGTCAGGACACTTATGTTGATCCGCCGGAGGTTAACCCGGCTAGCACTCATGCTGATCAGCCAAGCCCAGCCAAGCATGAAGATCTGCCAAGCCCAGCCAGGAATACTGACAATCCGCCAAGCCGTCCAAAGGTGGCGATGATGATGTTGTTATTACTGGTACTGGTCACACTGTCCCTGGCAACCCGGTCGCCTTATCCAAACATAGTGTCAAGGAAGAATTTGCTGCTATGGACAAAGGGAAGTGGAAAACAGACTTATCCAGCTGCGTTAACCTCAATGCTCAGGAGCTCCATTCCAGATTTCTAAACTGCATGTACACAAGCCGTGATTATGAGGCTGGTTTGGTCAATTTGATGAAAGAACGCTATGAGGTAATTCTTGTTTCATAATTCTTCCTTCCTTTCGCTTTATATCAACTCCAGTGTAGCCCCCAAGGGCCGGTTTTATCTCTTCAAGATGAACCGGGACTTTGATAAGAAAAGTTTCAACTGTGTAGCCCCCAAGGACCGGTTTATCTTTCCGAGATGATCCGGGTCTTTGTAAAACTTAACTTTTGATCAATTCCTTCACATCCGGTTAGTCCGATCAATTAGGTATTAGCCCCCAAGTGCCAAGATGAATACTTGTATTAATCCTTGGGACTTCAAATAACAACTATGAAAAAGCAATCTGCATTAGCCCCCAAGTGCCAAGTGTATAACTTTGTTATGTGCTTGGGACTTTGAGAAAATATTGCCAATTTACTTGTTCTGTGTGTTGCAGGCTGATTTAACCAGCAAAAATTCCCAAATTGCCAATCTTCAAGAAAACATCAAGTCCCAGCAAGCCGAAGCATCCAAGGCAAAGAATGAACTGAAAGGCGCTTTAACAGCCATGGAGCAACTGAAGGATGGCTTCAAGAACGAGCGTGCAGGCTGGGAAACTGAGAAAGCCGCGTTGCTGAAACAAGCAGAAGATGCTGAAGCGGCACTTAAACTGGTAGCAGAAGAGCTGAACGGCTTAAAGCAGAAAATCAATGCGATGACTTCTGCTGTATTTGGTAAGTACTCTTCTTCAGCTCTCTAGTAAACATTTTTGACACTGCCGGTTTACCAGCAATCTTTTAAACCGTTGCAGGTACTCGTGTTGCTCATTTGGGCTCTGATATGCGTAAAAAGTTGAAGGTAGCTTATACTTTGATAGAACAACTGTATACCGGCGCTCAACGAGTCATGTGTGCAGCCTCATACAACAAACCACCGCCAACGTTACTCAAAGATACACTGGCCAAGTTATCTATGACCCCTGCCCAGATAGAAGAGGTAAAATGATCTGCTGCAAGGGCTGGCGCTTTATCAGCACTGACTCGGGCCAAAGCTTGGATAGCTGATCTTGACCCGCAGATATCGGAAAGGGCTATCCTGGCGAACGAGAAGATGGGTCAGAATTTGATAATGAGGCCCTCAAAACCTTGACCAAGGAGATGCGCTCGCTTGCAAGCCAATTGGCCAAAGAAGTTGACTTGTCTGTCCATCGGTCCAGCTATGATGCGGACAACAAATGGGTTGATGCAGCTGTGAAAGAAGTGCAGAATCTTATCCCGACAATCTGTAAGCACACCTATGCCCCTGACGTTGAACTGTCCAATCTTATAAGTGATGAAGCTGTCTTCCAAGCTTTATCCCGCATTGATTGGGCCACCATTGACTTCCAGCCACTGGGTGGGGAGGAGGAGGTTGAAACGACGCAAGATGACCCATCAACTTCTCGTCAACCTGGTGATGAGTCATAAGCCGATAGTCGGTTTCAGCTTCGCAGATTATAGCTTGTGCAACAAACAGATATTCTTTTGGGCATCAAAGCGCCTTGTAATAGGCTAGTTGAAATACTTTGATCTTGTGCCATCGTGCACTGCTACATGACACTGTGCAATCCGTCATGATTGTTGCTATGCTTGATCATATAAAATCATGCCTTCTGCACTTGAGAAACTTAAATGCGCCATAGCGGTTTACCATCGCCGGGTTATGATATCCAATACAGAACCAGAGTTTTTATAACCATGGCTGTAAAGCAACAACATATGAAATATATCATACATGTGATAGAAACCACATCGTTGGTTTACCAATTTACGTAGTAAGGGTGATAACCCAAATCTTGAGTGTTGATAATTCCCACCATGTTGTGCTGGTGCATAATAAGCCATGCCGGGTTATGATAAACACCGGATGATCATCCTGGCGACTTATAGTCAATGCCAGACCGGGCTACGAAATGTTGGTTTATAATTGATTATGTGCTAACAACTGATACTTGAAAGCGACGCCGGTTTAAGAAACACCGGGTCGATGAAATGACTTATAGTCAGGCCGGGTCAAGAGACGCCGGTTTAACTCAAAATCTTATCAAAGGAGAGAAAACTTTGCAAAAATCAACTAAAAACATGTAGTCGAGGCTTTTCAAGGGCTGCCAGGCCCAAATTCGAGGCTTTTCCTGGGCTGCTAGGCCGCTGAGTTAAACCATTTGACAAAGCCTTTTAAGATGGGCCTCCAATTAACCAATCGTCGTTTTAACTTTGACAAGTTCAGGTTTTGTATAAGATTGACTTGTCAAACGTTCGGCGGGTCATACCAGGATTACCTGGACATGAGTGGCTTACTTGATGAAGGCAGGTTAACCCGGGGTTTTAGGTGAATACACCAGGCTTCCAAGCCATGGCTTGATAGCCAATTACAAGGGTCCTTTCAAACTCTTTGTTGCTTGGCACAAAGAGCCCCAAGGAACTTTGTGAGTTGTGCTCAATGGGTGCCTATGTTTGAGTTGTGCTTAGCAACAACACTCTCTTTGGCCCCTTGGGTGTGAAGCTCCCAAGCTTTGTTGTGGCATGAAAGCCGGTTTAATGAACAAATAGGACGTCGCTTTATAAGTAGAAGCCCCCTTGTAAACAATAAATATTGGAAGAACGGCAGAGGCCCTGCTTGTAGCAAGGATGCCGGTTTATTATATTGAACATAATATATACATTGTCAAAATATGTACATAATGGAAGCCTATGGCTCAGGTGTAGTAAGGTCGAAGATGAGCTATATTCCACGGCCGGCGGGTCTCCTCCTCCGATTTACGTGAGTCTTTGTGCTCTCGAACGTCGATGAGGTAGTATGATCCGTTGTGCAGATTCTTGCTGACCACAAAGGGACCTTCCCAAGGTGGGGATAACTTGTGCATATCGGTCTGATCCTGGATGAGCCGGAGCACTAAGTCGCCTTCTTGAAAGGTTCTTGTTCTAACCCAGCGGCTATGATAACGTCGCTGGTCTTGTTGATAAACCGCCGAATGAGCCAACGCCATGTCCCGTTTTTCATCTAACAGGTCCAGTGCTTCTTGACGTGCTTGCTTGTTGTCCGCTTCAACATAATTGGCAACTCGGGGCGAGTCATGACGAATATCACTTGGGAGTACCACCTCTGCCCCGTAAACCATGAAGAAAGGTGTATAACCCGTAGATCGATTTGGGGTGGTGTTTATGCTCCACAGCACAGATGGAAACTCCTCCACCCAAAAACCTGGCGTCCGCTTCAAAGGAACCATAAGCCGGGGCTTGATACCCTTCAAGATTTCTTGATTAGCTCTCTCAGCTTGACCATTAGACTGCGGGTGAGCCACGGATGACACATCAAGCCGGATGTGCTCTCGTTGACAAAAGCCCTCCATCTCGCCTTTGGAGAGGTTTGTGCCATTATCTATGATAATGTTGTGTGGAAAACCAAAGCGGAAGATCACCTTTTTGATAAATTGAACCGCCGTGGCTGCGTCACACTTGCTTACGGGCTCCGCTTCAACCCATTTAGTAAACTTGTCAACCGCTACCAACAGGTGGGTCTTCTTATCCTTGGATCGCTTAAAAGGCCCTACCATATCAAGCCCCCAAGTAGCAAATGGCCAAGTGATTGGAATCATCCGTAGCTCCTGAGCCGGAACATGAGCTCGTCGTGAGAACTTCTGACAACCGTCGCACTGCTTTACCAAGTCCTCAGCATCAGCATGAGCCATCAGCCAGTAGAAACCATGACGAAAAGCTTTAGCAACCAAGGATTTTGAACCGGCGTGGTGACCACAGTCTCCTTCGTGGATATCACATAGAATCTCATGGCCTTCTTCAGGGGAAACACAGTGCTGGAACACACCTGAGACACTGCAGTGGTGTAACTCGCCGTTGTGAATAACCATGGACTTGGATCGCCGTATTATCTGCCTTGCCAAAACTGCATCTTCTGGCAACTCGCCCTGGTTCATATATGCCAAATATGGAACCGTCCAATCTGGAATAATATGTAAAGCGGACACCAATTGCGCCTCCGGATCAGGAATAGCCAGGTCCTCCTGTGTAGGTAGCTTAACTGACGGGTTATGCAAGACATCCAGAAAGATATTTGGTGGAACTGGTTTATGTTGAGATCCCAACCGGCTTAAAGCATCTGCTTCTTCATTTTTACGCCAATCAATGTGCTCAACCTGATAACCCTTGAAATAACCAACAACAATATCCACCTCTCGTCGATAAGCCGCCATGAGTGGATCCTTGGAATCCCAAGTACCTAAAACTTATTGAGCCACTAGATCGGAGACTCCAAAGCATCGTACCCGGCTTAAGTTCATTTCCTTAGCCACTCAAAGATCATGGAGTAAGGCCTCGTACTCAGCTACATTGTTAGTACAAGGAAACATTAAGCGGAGAACATAATGAATTTTATCACCTCGAGGGGAAGTAAGGACAAATCCAGCCCCCGAGCCCTCCAATTGCCTGGATCCGTTGAAGTGAATAGTCCAGTATGTGTTATCTGGTTTGTCTGTTGATGCCTGCAACTCTGTCCAGTCATTGAATGAATCCACAAGAGCCTGGGACTTGATAGCTGTTCAAGGCATATATTTCAAACTATGTGGTCCAAGCTCAATAGCCCACTTAGCAACCCGGCCAGATGCCTCCCTGTTTTGGATTATATCCCCCAAAGGAGCGGAACTGACCACTTTGATGGGATGGCCCTAAAAGTACTGCTTAAGCTTCCGACTTGCCATAAAAACCCCATACACCAGCTTCTGCCAATGCGGATATCCTTGCTTTGACTCAATGAGCACTTCGTTGATATAATTAACCGGCCTCTGAACCGGATATTCCTTCCCAGCCTCCTTGCGCTCCACCACAATGGCTACACTGACAGCCCGGGCATTAGCAGCTACGTATAACAACAGCGGCTCCTTATCAACCGGAGCAGCAAGAACCGGTGGTTCAGCCAACTGCTTCTTTAAATCCTCAAACGCCGCATTAGCAGCATCACTCCAGACAAAATTGTCTGTCTTTTTCAACATCTGATAGAGAGGAATCGCCTTCTCTCCCAACCTGCTGATAAACCGGCTTAGAGCCGCAATACGACCTGCCAGTCGTTGAACATCATTGATGCACGCCGGTTTCGCCAGAGACGTAATAGCCTTGACCTTTTTTGTATTAGCTTCAATGCCTCTGTTAGATACCAGGAAACCCAAGAGCTTGCCTGCCGGAACACCGAAAACACACTTGTCCGGATTGAGCATCATTTTATAAACTCGAAGATTGTCAAAGGTCTCCTTGAGGTCGTCTATCAACGTTTCCTTCTTCATGGATCTCACCACAATGTCGTCCACATAAGCATGAACATTGCGCCCAATCTGAGTATGAAGAAAATTCTATACACATCGCTGATAAGTCGCTTGGGCACTCTTGAGCCCAAAGGGCATAGATACATAGCATAAGGCTCCAAAGGGAGTGATGAAGGCTGTCTTCTCCTGGTCCTTAACTGCCATCTTAATCTGATGATATCCAGAATAAGCATCCAAACAACTCAAACGCTCACAACCCGCCGTAGCATCAATGATCTGATCAATACGAGGGAGAGCAAAAGGATTACCCGGACAAGCTTTGTTCAAGTATGTGTAATCCACACACATGCGCCAAGTGCCATTCTTCTTAAGTACCAATACCGGATTAGCCAACCACTCCGGATGAAAAACCTCAATTATAAACCTAGCTGCCAAGAGCCGGGCTACCTCCTCACCAATAGCCTTGCGCCATTCTTCATTGAAACAGCGGAGAAACTGCTTGACCGGTTTAAACTTCGGATTAATATTGAGATTGTGCTCAGCGAGTCCCCTCGGTACACCAGGCATGTCAGAAGGTTTCCATGCAAAGATGTCCTGGTTCTCACGGATGAACTCGATGAGCGCGCTTTCCTATTTCGGATCCAGAGTGGTGCTGATACTAAACTGTTTGGATGAATCGCCAGGAACAAAGTCAACCAACTTAGTCTCATCAGTCGGTGTAAACTTTAGGGTCGGGTCATGCTCTATGGTGGGCTTTTTCAGAGGAGTCATATCTGCCGGATCAACATTGTCCTTGTAGAACTTCAACTCTTCTGTTGCACAAACCGACTCAGCATAGGCCGCATCACCCTCTTCACAGTCCAAAGCGATCTTACGACTCCCGTGCACCGTGATGGTCCCCTTATGACCCGGCATTTGGAGCTGTAAATAAATATAACAGGGTCTCGCCATGAACTTTGCGTAAGCCGGCCGTCCAAACAAGGCGTGATATGGGCTCTGGATTTTTACCACTTCAAAGGTCAAAGTTTCTGACCTGGAATTATGCTCATCACCAAACACAACCTCCAAAGCTATCTTGCCAACTGGATATGCCGATTTACCTGGTACCACACCGTGAAAAATAGTGTTTGACGGTTTAAGATTCTTATTCGTCAATCCCATGCGACGGAAGGTTTCATAATACAGGATATTGATGTCGCTCCCTCCATCCATGAGTACTTTGGTGAACTTATAACCCCCGACCTGAGGTGCCACCACTTAAGCCAGATGACCTGGATTATCAACCCGGGGCGGATGATCCTCTCTGCTCCACATAATGGGCTGCTCGGACCAACGCAAGTAACGGGGTACTACCGGTTCAACAGCATTAACTGCCCTCTTGTGAAGCTTCTGATCATGCTTACACAAGCTAGTGGTGAAAACATGATACTGCCCGCCATTCAACTGCTTTGGGTGACTCTGAAAACCTGATTGCTGCTAATTCCCCTGATTGTTCTGCTGGTTGTGACCACTTTGGTTGTTCTGGTTGCCCTGATTATTCTGAAATCCAGAGTTTGAACCGCCGCCGTCGTAACCCGGCCCGTGAAATCCTGGACCTGAACCGCCAGATGGACTCTGATCATACCGGAAGAGTTCAGAATTTTTGAACTCCTTCATAATGAAGCAATCCTTCCAGAGGTGCGTGGCTGGAACCTCTTTCGTCCCGTGCTTTGGGCAGGGCTGGTTTAACAAGCGCTCCAAATTCATGCCTCCACCGCGCTGGGGCGGTTTACCCTTATGACGCTGCGCATTGCCCTGTACATTGGTGTTAGCCACAAAATCCGAATTATCCGCTTTACGCTTACCATTGTTCCCGTGGCTCGCCTGGTTATGTTGTCCTTTTGTACCGGCATTCTTCTTTCCCTTCTTCGTTTTCTCTTTGTCAGAATCGGGATCTTTGGTATTATCAGAATCAGCATATTTAACCAGAGCTGCCATGCGTGTTCCCATATCGTTGTAGTGGCGCTTGAGCCATCCCAACTTCATCTTCAGCGACTTAAACCGGCAATTACCCTCCAGTGTTACGATTGCTGTATCAGCATTGATGCGGTCCAATGAATGCAGGATTTGTGAAACCCGGCGCACCCAATGAGTTGTTGATTCGTTCTCTCCTTGAACACAAGCAGCTAGATCCACAATGGACATGGATTGTTTGCACGTATCCATGAAGTTTGCTATAAATCGGGCCTTCAATTGGTCCCATGACCCGATGGAGTTAGCGGGCAGGCTCTTTAACCAAGTGTGAGTTGTTCCTTCCAACATCATGGTGAATTATTTTACACATGCTGCTTCATCCACTTCCAGCATCTCCATAGCCATACCGTAGCTCTCAACCAATGACTCAGGGGGTAAATCGGCGGTGTAGTTAGGCACCTTACACGGGCCCTTGAAATCCTTGGGTAACCGCACATTGCGCAGAGCCGGGGTAAGACACGGCACTCCCCAGGAGCTGAAAGCAAGTCCTCGTTCTACTGACGCCGCTGGCTGAACCGGGGCGGGTTGATGATGACCCGCCTACTGTGCTGCTAATGCTGCCTCCCTTCGTGCTCTGCCATTATCCACCACGTCCTGAGCATTTGCACCACTGCGCGCCGGATTAGGCCCTCGAGGTGCGTCACGGTTCCACGCACTGCTTGATACAACCGGTTCATCCATGTGCCTGCTGTAGCTCTTGCTCGGGCGAGGGGTTGAGTGAATCCTGTCTCGGCTGTATGAATGAGCCTACTGATCCGGCGGGTTATCTGTTCGTCGAGGCGGGCCCATCACCCGTGGCTGATCCGACATTCCGGTCCTAGGCGCTGCAGTCCAGTTTACCGCTGCTGGATTGCTGGTCCCTGCTCCTGGCGTACTGAAGAGATTCATCGCATTGTAATCCGTCGACAGGCGAGACTGATGCCTCCTCCTCAATACGTCATTCGAAGCGTTCTGATCCAGCAGGAGTCGATAATTTTCGGCCTGAATCCTCTGTGACTGGGCATCTAAAGCGGCCCGTTCCTCAGCCATCCTGGTTTCCTCAGCCGCCAAGTCCTCCTTAGCCTGAGTTATCTGATCCCGCAGTTTTGTGACCTCCACGTTATGCCGATCTTGAGTCTCTGGGGTAACTGCCGTGGTCAACAACGTCGTCCAGGTGTCCAACAAACCGAAAAGAACTTGAGCCGGCTGGCGCGCGGGGCCTCCTGCCCCAGCTGCCGATCCGGAAATCATTGCTGCTGCAGTTGAATTTTGCAATGCTGGCTGTGTACCGGCCATGAAGATTGCAACCCGGTTTGGCGGTTCAAGGGAGTCCGGAATAATGCTGCCATCGGAATAACCCCCAAACAGGCCACCCTCAACTTGATACAACGACTCAGTCTCTTCAGTAGATGATCCGCCGTCGGAGTAGATAGTCGTCTCATCGTCAGATACCGGTTCAGATTCGGTACCGTGGATGAATCCTACGAACGCCCGCTTCCTGGCAGGCTGAACCCGGGTAGGGCTTGCATGCTGAGCCGTCTCGACGAGGTCGGTGCAGATGTCCGGCTCAGGGCCCGGTTCGCCGATCTTGCCGATGAAGACATGAATTCCTCCGAAGGGGACCCGGTAACCGTACTCAATTGAGCCGGCCTCGGGGCCCCAGCCTGTGTCGTCGATGTAGAGCTTGCCGCGATGACTCTTGGTCATCCGGCTAACCGCGTACCCCTTGATTCCCTCTAAGTTGCCCTTCAAGAACTCGAAACCATCGTGCGATAGCCCTACGGTGGGCGCCAACTGTCGTGGAATTATCACGTCAGATGTCCTAACAAAAGGACTTAGTCGTGGAGCCATCGCAACGAGATTAGCTTGAATGGGTTAAACCGGAACAAAGGACATGGGGAGTTTATACTGGTTCGGCCCCTTGCGGTGAAGGTAAAAGCCTATGATCTAGTTATTGTGGGATTGATTGAAATCGATGAGCAGGGAGCGAATCTGCTTTACCTATCTCTCGAGTTGTTGTTTCTTGTCCCTGAACCGCCGCCGGTCGTCCCTATATATACATAGGTTAACGCCCGGCCGGTCTACAGAATCCCGAGGCCGGCTCATACAAGTGTCCGGCTCGGTTTCTTCCTTTCCCTAACTTACAATACAAGTTATACATGTATGGCAGTTTACTACTATGGGCCCTAACCCGCCTTTGGGATCTGGGCCTCTAAGCTTTCATTGTTAAAGCGCCATGTACTTCGTCTTCATGGGTTCTTTATGCATGGCTCCTTGTGAGTGTAATCCGGCCCCTCCTGGGCGGTTTACACCTAGTAGTTATATCCCCAACACTGCTGGAGGGGGATTCAATCATGGAGGGCTTCTACATCAACTCTATTGCCCTTCTGATGAAGCGTGAGTAGTTTACCACAGACCTACGGGTCCATAGCTAGTAGCTAGATGGCTTCTTCTCTCCCTTTGATTCTCAATACCATGTTCTTCTTGAAGTTCTGGGAGATCTATTCGATGTAATACTTTTTTGCGGTGTGTTTGCCCAGATCCGAGGAATTATGAATTTATGATCAGCTTATCTATGAATATTATTTGAATCTTCTTTGAATTCTTATATGCATGATTTGATATCTTTGTAATTCTCTTCGGACTATCGGTTTGGTTTGGTCAACTAGATTGATTTTTCTTGCAATGGGAGAAGTGCTTAGCTTCGGGTTCAATCTTGTAGTGTCCTTTCCTAGTGACAGTAGGGGCAGCAAGGCACGTATTGTATTGTTGCCATCGAGGATAAAAAGATGGGGTTTACATCATATTGCTTGAGTTTATTCCTCTACATCATGTCATCTTACTTAATGCGTTACTCTGTTCTTCATGAACTTAATACTCTAGATGCACGCATGAGTCGGTCGATGTGTGGAGTAATAGTAGTAGATGCAGGCAGGAGTCGGTCTACTTGACACGGACATGATGCCTATATTTCATAATCATTGCCTTAGATATTGTCATAACTTTTTGCTTTTCTATCAATTGCTTTTTATTCACCCACCGTATTATTTGCTATCTTAAGAGAAGCATCTAGGGAAACCTATGGCCCCCAGGTCTATTTTCCATCATATTAGTTTCCGATCTTCTATTTTCCATCATATTAGTTTTCGATCTACTATTTTGCATTCTTTTACTTTTCGATCTATAAACTAAAAATACCAAAAAATTACTTTATCGTTTATCTATATCTATCAGATCTTACTTTTGCAAGTAACCGTGAAGGGATTGACAACCCCTTTATCGCGATGGGTGCAAGTTGTTTGATTGTTTGTGTAGGTATTCGGTGATTTGTGCATTGTCTCCTACTGGATTGATACATTGGTTCTCAAACTGAGGGAAATACTTATCTCTACTTTGCTGCATCACCCTTTCCTCTTCAAGGGAAAAACCAACGCAAGCTCATGAAGCAGCAAGGAACAACCTCGTGAGGTCTGCTCTAGTGTGGATGTGAGCTGAAGGGGTTCGATGTCATCTCTCCCTGCTATGGTGGTGCCTAGCCTATATTTATAGTGGCCTCGGTCCTCTTCCCCCAAAACGTAGGCGGGAAGTGATCCCACAGTGGCCAATTCAAATGGGACAAGCAGTACATCTTATCCTGACAAAAGGTGGTCTTCTCCTGCAAAGCTCCTGGTCGCGACGCTGCGGTGGGCTCGGCGATGACATCCGTCCTGCTGTCCAGGAGGTCTTGGTCTTGTTGCACGGGAATATAAACCTTTGGGAGATTCCTCAGGACCCCGCACCTGCGCTTGCCTCCTTAGCACCAAAGAGGAAACCTGCTGCTCTACACCCGCTGGCGCCCGCCTGGCCTTGTTCGTCATGGCTTGCGTCACCCTCATGAGGTTGAGCACCTGCATAGAAATCTCTGCCCCTCATGAGGCAGTCTGGGAAGGCCGCTCCCTTCGGAGGTCTTGATGTCGCCCGCCTCGCGAGGCTTGGCCCCTCATGAGAGTATTGTCGTGTTGGTGCTCTAGATAGGCCGTACCAGGTCGTTGATGGAGCCATGCCGTGGGCCGCAGACAGGCAAGTATGGGTACCTTGGTTCCCAGAACGCCGATAACCTCAAGAACAAGGGTAAATACTCACAAATAATATTCATGCTCAAAATCTAAGGAGTAATAAATATCATAAGATCTGAAGATATGATCTTCCACCAAATAAACCGGCTAGCATCAACTACAAGATGTAACCAACACTACTAGTCACCCACAGGTACCAATCTGAGGTTTTGATACAAAGATTGAATACAAGAGATGAACTAGGGTTTGAGATGAGATGGTGTTGTTGAAGATGTTGGTGAAGATTGGCCTCCCAAAGATGAGAGGGTTGTTGGTGATGACGATGGCTTCGATTTCCCCCCTCCGGAAGGGAAAAAGTGCTCCTGCCCAAGTTCCGCCTCGAGACGGTGGCGCTCCGTCACGAAAGTCCTCCCCTTAGTTTTTTTAGTAAGAAAGACCTTATGTACTAGAAGATGGGAATCGGAGGTGGGCCAGGCCCCCCACTACCCACCAGGGCACGCACGGGGGGAGGTGCGCACTGGTGCCTTGTGGGCGCCTGGGTGACCTCCTCCGGTAGTTCTTTATTCCAATATTTTGTATATATCCAGAAATAATTCTCCATGAGATTTCAACTCATTTGGAGATGTGCAGAATAGATATCTCTGACATAGCTTTTCCAGGTCCAGAATTCTAGTCGTCGACATTCTCCCTCTTTGTGTAAGCCTTGCATATTATAAGAGAAAAGGCATTAGAATTATTCCATAAAGTGTTATAATCAACAAAAAAACACTATAAATAACATTAGAAAAACATGATGCAAAATGGACGTATCAAACCCCGCGCCCCTAGGAGGAGAGGTTGGGAAAAGCCAATCATCACGCGCTCCTCGATCAGTACACAACGTGAGTGACACTTTAAGATGCCTTTAACTCCGACCTCACCACTAATACTAGCGGCTTCCACTTTTATGTAAATTAATGAATGTACGGCCACACACAAACCTTAGTGCAGATATTCAATACTTAACATCGGCTATTTACCCACACAATCAACTATCACTTACTCAAATACCGTAAAACAATTGCAAGGAATGAAGCCTATCAAGTTCAATCTATACCACCCACGTATATCTATCATTTTTAGTACCGCAAAAAGTGGAACCATCAAGATCTTTTTTATCAGTACGGTGGGGGTGACGGCTGAAAAACATCACCAGAACATTTTCGGTGGCCAAAAATGGTTTTACGTGACACAAGTGAACCATCGCTAAAAGTCCTCCGTTTTATAGTGGCTCCTCCTTGACCATCGCTTTCGACAGCTCCTCCTCCATCATTGCAAGCTCGGTGACGCAGCGTGCCTCCTGAGCGGCACACATCTCGGCTTGGATCTTCGTCCGCCGTTTGGGCGTGAACATCTTATAAAACATGATCTTCTGTTGGACCATGGCAGATGTGGATGAGCTCGGATTGCAAGTGGAAGAGGGAGAGGAGGGAGCAACGGTAGGCGGTAGGAAGAGGAGGGGAATAGGGACAGAGCTATGGTTCCCTCGTCGTCCGACTTAAATAGCCGGATTTAACCCCTCGGGTGGCACACCGGGTAGGCACCATGAATGCATCCTCGCCAAACTAGAGGAGGTGCCAGACAGATGTGTGACTTTCCATGGGGGTCCCTCCCATCAGTCAATGTGACGGACGCGTCCGGACGTACCCGGACCTCCACATTTTCATTCCAAATATGAGCTGGGTTTGAGGAGTGCGGGACAACACAGAAGTATAGCGCCCATTTGAGGGGACAGTTCGGTCGCATTTTGCGACTGGTCACTAACCAGACCATATAGAGCCGGTTTGAGGGTGGTTGGGTCGTATTTTCACGACTAGTCACTTACCGAGCCGTCTGTGCAGACATATATGGGGAATTTGAGTTGCGCGGCTGTAGATGCTCTAAAAAAGGTCGGATCTATGCGAAGATATCCTGCGATACCATGTCATAAAATTCAAATTTACATGTTGCAAAAGAATCTGAATTTTTCTGTGAATGTTCACAAGACAGATGTCTACTATCTCTAAAAGTCATATTCAAATACGAAACACACATTGAAAAAAAAAGACACAAAATGACAAATGCAAAAACGACACTGTTCACATGTCGATTGTCTTTTTTTTTGTTTCTCCTTGTATGTTTCGATTTTGGATCTGAATTTTTGAGGAATTGTAGACACAGGTCTTGAGAACTTCAAAAAAAATCAGAATTTTTTGAAACATAAAAAATTGAGTTTTAAAATATGGTATCACCCCAGTTTCTATGGCGCGCCTAAGAGCAACAGGCAAGTTTCTGTTTGACGAACGTTTGGTCAAGTGTTCATTGAGTGCCAACACCTATCCACCGGCTCGATATATCACATCGCTCCTTGTATGCACGCACCCGGTAAGATCTCAGGAAGTTATGTGCCCCAGATCCCTCATGTTGATCGAAAACTACTACGTGCTCATGCATATGCACTCCGCAGAGAAGAGTTTTTACTGTACGCGCGCATGCAGTTACTGCATGAAGATCTCCAGATCCCCCTGCCTCTCGAGGTGCACAAACCTACCAGCATTTAATCAGCCCGACGCGCACCCCCCTCTTGACCTCTTCTGCCTATAAGTAGCAACCCTCTCTGTGTCACCGTTGGTAGTAGTACCTCTGTGTCATGGAGTAAAGCTCCCGAGTTACCGTTAGTTCCAGTACCTTATCGCTACCTCGAGTTTGTTTGGTTACTGCCGGCCTCATCTCAGTTCGTTTCACCGACGATGGCCATGGCCAAGCTCGCCGCAGTCGTGGCGTCGCTCTACCTATTTATCGTGGTAACACGGTGCGAAGCTGCCGCTGCTGGTGCAGGCGGTTCGACGAGCTGCGACGGCGTCAGAGCGGTCGGGAGGAGCGGCGGCGGCCGGGCGAGGCCGATGGTGAAGGCCGTGTTCGTGTTCGGGAGTTCGCTGGTGGACAACGGCAACAACAACTTCCTCAACAGCACCGGCGTGCGCGCCGACTACCTGCCCTACGGCGTCGACTTCCCGCTCGGCCCCTCCGGCCGCTTCTCTAACGGCCGCAACACCATCGACGCGCTCGGGGAGCTTCTCCGCCTCCCCCGCGGCGGCCGCATCCCGCCTTTCGCCGACCCGGCCACCAGGGGTCGCGCCGCGCTGCACGGCGTCAACTTCGCGTCCGGCGGCTCTGGCATCCTCGACCGCACCGGACAGGACACCGTGAGTGCCATTGCTAGTACTGCTGCTCTTTACTTGGTTGCGTGTTCGAGCTTCAACTAATCAACTATTCCCTGTGTTTTAATGCACAAGACGTGCACGCATCCTAAAAATTCAACTTTTGTCATGCGTGTTCGAGCTTCAACTGATCAACTATTCCCTCTGTTTCAATTAACAAGCCGTGCACGCATCCTAAAAGTTTAACTTTTATCATAAATCATATCAATAACATATATTTTTTATGAATAAAAGATTATACCACTGTTTCTCGTAAAAAAAAGATTATACTACGTACTGAAACTTTCTTGTTGCTATAGAAGATGGGTGTGTGATGTGTGTTTGGTGCACATTTAGGGCAAGGTGTTGAGCCTGAACCAGCAAATCAGCAACTTCGAGGCAGTGACTCTCCCCGACCTTCGGGCAACGACAGCCAGCACTCGCCAGATGAAGGGCCGTGATTTCTTGCACGATTGCTTCCTGCCCAAGAGCCTATTCGTGATCGGTACAGGTGGCAACGACTACCTGCTCAACTACTACCGGCCCAGAAATACAGCCAGGCCCCAATTGTCAGACTTCACACGCTCACTCATCACCAAGCTCTCGGCCCATCTTCAGGTGAGTGGCATGTTAGTTAATGCACACTCCTGTGCGCTGCTTACTATACAGAGCATTTCCTTCTCCATTCATTGCAAACTGTATTGAAGGAGCGTACTGCCTGCAGAAGTACGGTTCCTAGTACATGTAGTATGAAATGAAAATCAAGTGAAGGAATTGAATGAGTAGGCAGCTGGCTAACGTGCGCCATTTGGTTTTATTCTTCTCGTGGTACAGTACCTCTTTTTTGCCGTTTTTAGTGAGACGTTTGATTACGGCACCATGTACGTGCGTGCAGAGGCTGTATGCTCTGGGGGCAAGGAAGTTTGTGATCTTCTCCATCCAGCCCATGGGGTGCACCCCGGTGGTGAGGGCGTCCCTCAACGTCACCGGCGCGGACTGCGTCGAGCCGGTGAACGGCGCGGCGCTCCTCTTCAACGGCGAGCTGAGGTCGCTCGTCGACGCCGCGGGGCCGCGCCCGGCGCGAGCTTCGCCGTGGTGGACTCCTACAAGATCATCAAGGACATGCTAGACCACCCAAGGAAACATGGTACGATATCGACGCCTGTATCGATCGGTTACGACGATATTGGTCATGTGGATCTCTAGCTTATTTGGCTTGAATTTTGATTGTGTCAGGCATCAGGGAGACGTATCGGGCTTGCTGCAGTGAGCTGGGGTCATCCGGGGTGCTGTGTAGGAAGGGAGGGCCCATCTGCAGCGACCGGACCAAGTACGTCTTCTTCGACGGGCTCCACCCGACAGACGTGGTGAACGCCAGGATCGCGCGCAAGGGATTCGGCTCCGAGTCGCCGCGGGAAGCGTACCCCATCAACGTCAAGAAATTGGCTATGCTGTAGTAGCGGTCGAGTATAAACAGAGACACTAGCATTAGTATTAGCAGTAGCCGTAGTCTTATCGTACCTAAACGAAGCTAGTGGTAGCAGCTAGCTTCGTGACCTGGCAATGCAGCAGTAATGTTGTAGTAGTAGTGTTCTATTATTCGATCAGGATTCGCCGGTCACCGTTGGTACCGCGCTTCTTGTGGCGATTAAGAGCAACTCGTTAATGTGGTCCTTTTGACAAAAAAAATATATTACTTTAATAGAGTCGATATATAGCTGTAGATTGCTATAATCTGTGGAGCTCCCAGCAAGCTCGCATCCTCCATATTCAGAGGTTGTGGAGGGCCAGTGTGGAGTTCACTCACAACCCAACGGTCAGCGCAGAAAGGAAGTTTCAGCTTTTTTAGAGCATAAGGGGCTTTTGGGGCCCCGATTCCATTGCAAATGAAACCATAAAGTCTTACATCACACTTCCAACCGAAGCATGTCCCGATATTGCAAACCACCATAAACTAAAACATAAATCGCATCAGCCTCCAGCCACGCTACTTTTTTAAGACTTTATATTACATTAAGAGTGATCCCTCTAAGAGAATTTCCTACTCCCAGGGCAACATCTCTGGTTCAGCACCTTCAGAGGGGGGAGGGGGGTAGCACAGTCTGGCCATGTCGCCTTGTCTCGCGTGATCAGCATCATCCTTGCCATCTTGATTTGCTCCACAACATCACTTCTCATCTTCTTGAGCGGCTGGGTCGACGAGCCAGGCATCTCGAAAGGAGTGACTGGGCTTGATGTGATCCGAGCAACTTTCTCAGCGAGGCATCCTGCGCCCGGGTAGTGCTTTGTTTCCAAAGATCCTCACCTGTCCTCAGTGACAGGTTGGCAAGCTTAGAGGCCTGGGAGACACTTTTAATGTCAATCTCCTCATTACTCACCCCTATGTCAACTGAAAGGGCGCTGCGAGGATGCTGGATATCGAGAGCGAGATTTGCTTAAGCTTCTCCAGCGTTTCCCCTTTGTACAAGATCATCCATCTTTTGAGCATCCTCCAGACTTGCCACCATATCTGTTTCAAGTCAGACCAGACAGCATTATTGAACACATGATTATTTCTAGTTTTCCATATGTTCCACAAGACACAAGCCACAAAGGCATTCATAGCTGTGTGTTTCTTGTTAGCCGGCCAAAACCTGGCAATGGATAGGTAATTTGACCCTAAATCAATAGAGAATTTTTTTGATATATCACTCCATATTTTCCTGGCAACCACACAATCAAAGAACAAATGATCTACCGTTTCTTGCTCTAGACAGAAAACACATTCTGGAGGTTTTTCTATCCCTCTTTTGAGCAAGTTATTTTTGGTCATTAATTTGTTGTGGGCGAGTAACCACAGGAATACCTGCACTCTGGGTGGTACTACTAAAGACCAAATGGATGGAATATAGACATGTTTTACACCTCTAAAATTAATAATAGCATAGAGTGAGCTAGAGGTATAAATCCCTTTTGATTCATACTGCCAGATCATAGCATCATCCTCATCAGAAAGGGGGGGGTCTGCTTAATGATCTGCTCAAGGCAGTACCAATCCTCCATCATAGCAGTGGTAAACACTCTCCTAAAGGTTAACTTGATATTCTCCCCATCCCAGATCTCAGACACTGTTACACATTGTTGGTGGTAAATAGAGTACAAATGCCAAAACTGCATAGAGAGAGGTGAGGTCCCAAACCAGATATCCTCCCAAAATCTGATTTTCCTTCCACTCCCAATTTTCCATCTATAACCAAACTTCAAAGCTTTGGCAGCCCACATCACACCCTGCCAAAATTTTGAGGCTGCTTGTGGTCTGCTACCAAAAATATTGGGGGCATTTCTAATATACTTATTATCTATAATAGTCTTCCAGATTTTCCCATTGTCTTGAGAATATCTTTTAACCCAGCTCCCAAGTAAACAAAGATTCACATCTTTGATATTTGGCACACCTAAGCCTCCATGCTCTTTCTTCATGCAGACTAAGTGCCAGTTGGCTAGGTGAAGCTTCCTGTTCCCCTCAAAATCACTCCACAGGCAATGTGCCAATTGACTGTTAATTAAGTCTAAGGCCCATTTTGGGAATTTGAAGAAGGATAACAGATAAACTGGAATACTTGCTAAACAAGCTTTAATCAGAGTAAGCCTAGCTGAGTAAGAAAGCAACTTCCCTCTCCACCCAGCCATCCTTTTCAGGATTTTATCAATAATTGGTTGGATGTCCTCTCTTCTCAGTTTATCATAGTGTAATGGAATCCCTAGGTATTTTATGGGAAAAGTACCTACAGTACACCCAAATATCTCAGCAAATGATGCTACCTCTCCCTCATCTACACCTAGAAGGATGAGCTCACTTTTAGAATAGTTAATTCTCATCCCTGAGACTCTTTCAAAACAGGTTAGGATTTTTTTAAGGTTAGCTGCTTTTGTCTTATCTTCTTCCATGAAATGGATGGTATCATCTGCATATTGCAAGCAGATGACCCCCCTGGAATGAGATTAGAACCTAGCCCTCTAATCAAACTATGGGAGGATGCTTTAGCAAGCATTCTTGTCAAAACATCTACAACAAGATTGAAGGGCAAAGGTTAAGCAGGGTCTCCCCGCCTTAGTCCTTTGTTAGTAACAAAGTAATTGCTCTCCACTCCATTCACTTTAACACCTACAGACCCCATATGAGTGATCTGATGGATCCAATTGATCCAAACAGGACCAAAGTTCCTCTTATGTAGAATTTCTATTAAGAAATCTAGATTAACTTTGTCAAATGCCTTCTCATAATCTAACTTAAGCACTAGACCTGGATTATCAGAGTGGTAAGTGGAGTGCAAGACCTCATGGACTGTCACCACACTTTCCAGAATGAATCTCCCCTTTATGAAGGCTGACTGATTGTTAGAAGTCAGGAAATTCATAAGAACAGCAAGCCTATTGGTTAGCACTTTGGTGAAGACCTTAAAGATGCAATTCAACAGGCTAATAGGCCTAAAAAATTTCATATTGGTGGCATCTTCCTCTTTTGGCATAAGAGTGATCATGGCAAAGTTAAGCCTGTAGATGTCTAAATTACCAGAATGAAAATCCCTAAACATTGCCATTACATCATTTTTGATGACCACCCAGAATTCTTGGAGGAAAATGAAAGAGAGGCCATCTGGTCCAGGAGCCCCATCAGAGTAAGAACCAAATATGGCCTCTTTCACCTCTTCCTCAGTAAATGGGGCTTGAACAGCTTCATTTTTGTCATCGGAGATTTTCTCATCTGGGGAGAAGAAATCCCGCCTTAGAGTGAAGCCCTGTCTATCCTCTTTTTAAAACAAATCTTTATAAAAGTCAGCAGCTATTTTCAACATCTCATTGATGTCAGTTGTGGTGCCATTTGGGCCATCTAGAGCATTAATCAGGGTCTTCCTTCTCCTCTGATTAGCTACAACATTAAAGTACTTAGTATTCCTATCTCCCTCTAGGATTTCTTTATCTCTGGATATCTGCCTAGCTTTTGTTTCTTCTTTCAGCCAAATGGCATGAAGCTCCTTAAGGATGTTTTGCATCCTGCCATTCTCCACATCAGACAGATGTGCAGTTTCAGATTTGACATCTAACATATCAAATTCTGCAGTGAGCTCATTCTTCTTCTTCCTAATACCAACCTCTAAGTTTTTACTCCAGCCTCTAGAAAATCTTCTAAACCATCTTACCTTTTCCTGCCACACATCTATAGGTTTAGTCATCTTAACTGGAGCAGTCCAGTTTTTTGCAGCTAGCTCTTTAAAGTCTTGGTGTAAGAGCCACCATTTTTCAAACTTATAGCTAGATGCTCTAGGTGAGCTTCCCATGCCTGAATCTAGAGCATAGGAGTATGATCACTACCTATTCTAGGGAGAGCCTGGGATGTACTCAGGGAAAAAATAGCATCTAGTTCTGTGGTACAAAAGATCCTATCAATAGTAGACATGACAGGATCCCCCTGGTTATTAGCCCAGGTGAATTTCCTACGTGACATCCTAATCTCTAATAAACTCCAAATTTCTACCCAAGCATTAAACTTGTCAGCCCAATGGTGGTTTACATTACCATTGTTTTTGTCTTGCTGATATCTAACCAAATTAAATTCCCCTCCTATAGAGTGGGAAGATGATCATCTACAAATAAGCTATGAAGCTCTGAGATAAAGTCATCTTTTTCCCTCATCATATGGGGAACCATATACAACCACTACTCTAATGTAGACACCACTAGTTTTAACTTTAAGATTACAAGATACTGAGAAATTGAGGGAGCTCCATTGCAGGAATTCAAATATGTCTACATCCACTCCAACCAAGACACCTCCTGTTGTTCCCACTGCAGGGAGGTGGTGCCACTGGAAGTTTTTACTACCACCAATAGATTTCAGGAATGAAGCAGAGAGCTCTTCTTTCTTAGTTTCTTGAAAAGCAACTATGCTAGCATTTGTTTTATTGAGAGTGTCAACTATACATGGGTTTTTTCCACGTGTAGTGACCCCTCTAACATTCCAAAAAAGACAATTCATCTAAAAAGGACTTTCTTGGGGTGCTTGCCCCGCCCATGTTTAGAGATTTTAGTCCAGATCTCACTCTGATCTTCTATACTGGAGAAGACCCCTTTCAACCCCATAGGTGTACTAGGGGACTCAGTTATACTATCTGGACATTTCAACCCTGCAGGTTTGTCCATGTCTTGATCTACAATCATATCATTTTCCTCACTAGAGATGTTCACCATTCTATTTTCTCCTTGCTTGAGCCCCTCAGGCTCTTGAGCAGGATGGTTCTTGGTTACTATGCTAGCATAGGAAGTTTCTGGTTCAACAATCTCTATGCCTACTTTCTTAGTTATAGAAATGAATACTGGATCATAAAAATTATCAAAAGGATTGGTTTTAATAGTACCTTTGAAGTTTCCTTTAGGCTCTTCAAGGTTTTGCACTTTTTTGGATTCCATAGCTATTTCCAGCATAGTCTTGTCTCCAACATCCACCCTGGAGCTTCTCCTTTGTGCCTGAACAGGGCCCCATGTCTGGAAGTTTCAACTTCTTCCTTCTCACCACCCGCTACGGGGACCCAACCATTAATGTCATGGCCACTCCCTTGGATTCCCGTCACCCCGTGACCAGCTCGCCGGATGAACGCCAGACGACTTCATCTCCTAGTTCGAATGTGAAGGTGCTAGGAGTTGTCGTGCGAGCAGCCGAGGCGTACGAGCAAAGCCGTGTTTCTCATCGGGAAGCGCGTCCCTTGATGGCCGCCCGCCGCCTGCGGCCTCCTAAAAGGTCATTGTTTCCTTCCCTCTCTCATATTGCCCTCTCGGGTGCCTTCCAAATCTTCCCCTCCGAAACATGTTTCGAAAAACGCTGTCGGATGCCCTGTAACCCTTCTGGGAGCAAATTGGATTACGTCATCCCGAGCTCATGTAGAATGAGGCGGAAAGGAGACTGTTGATTTCGGGCCGCACACTAACCCCAGCCGCCACGAAACCATGGACGACTTGGGACGATCGCATTGAGGCTATCTTCCGGAGCATTGAGACCCACAATGTCGTCGCCGCCATCGCCATGGAATCATAACTAGTATTGGATGAGCGTGACAAGTCCATCTTTGGGGGCATTGAGGCCCGCGTTGTCCCATCCCCACTTGACCCTGACCCCGCCCTACCCCCTTCGTGGTCCTGGGCGTGGTGGTCGTGGAGTTGGTCGCCATGGAGGTGGTGGTTGTGACCATGGCCGCAACTATGCCCCGCTGGCAACTCCAATCGTTGCCGCCAGAACTATTAGATAATTAGTTTATAGTTTCAACCAAATTTATTAGAGATGAAGTCGAAGTGAATTAAATGTGTTGTAAATTTTTTATTACTGGGAAGGAATTATTGTAGTCCATGATAAGCAGGGCCTATATGTAAAAAAAATGGAGATCGTCTCTTTGTTTTCGCGTTCTCTCAGTAGGCTCTAATGGTTATAACACCAAGGCTAGCTTGTCGGTTGGCAAGCCGAACGATGGGTCGCCCTTAGGGCCCAATATGTCCACTGGGTCCCTAGTCGTGCGAGAAGGCTTCCTTCTGGAAGAATCTTACCATAGCATTCAAGTCAGGGACCCCTCATCTCATCCGGATTCTGGGACGGTTGATAACATGTGACCCTAGGCCTCATCCCCTGTTATAGGTGATGCCAAGGGTAGTTTGAATCATCTGACATTCGGTCATGGTCTTGATAGCAACATCTCCACATATATTGTGACCCCTTCACACGAGGTGTTTTTCCCACATCAATCAAATAAAAAGGGAGTAGGACATTACCTCTACGATGAGGAGCCGAACCTGGGTAAACCCCGTGTGTGTGATCTCGTCTGGTACTTCTGGCCACATGCAGCCCTGCTAGATGCTAACTATCACGCTGCGGTCCCCCATACGCCGAGGTGGCTTCATGCGCCGAGTCAGATGATGACATGTAGGTGAAATACATACAAAACATGTCAGTGACAATATCTGTGCACACGAACAACTTTGTCAACCCGAAAGTTGCACTCCCGAGTTCAGCGGATTATTTTGCACCCATAAAATGAGCTCGGTGACTATACCAGAATTTTACTCAAAGATAATAATGCATACATTTGGTCTACAAATCACGAGGGAAGAGTTTAGTAGACTAGAGTAGGCCCTTTCTGTTTGGCAAATGGGTCAGTTTGGGCCCTAAACTTGGAAAGGGCCACTTTGGTCACCTAAAGAAATAGAGATGTGCCAGTATAATGGCTTTTCCTATTTGCCGCACGTTGCGGCAAAGTGTCGCCGCAACGCATAGGCAGCCATCAGCACCGAGCACACTGGGCCGGACCAAGCTTTGTGTTTCCGATTTTGGGAACATTCTAGAGGTTTCCAGCCGGGTTTTTCCGGTTTGGGAACCATCTAGAATTATCCTGAACGTTTTCTTTTCTTTTTATGTGTTTTATATTTTTATTTTCGTATTCTATTTTATTCTACTGTTTCATTTTTCTTTTCTTTGCTTTTCTTTTTTATTTCATTTTCACTTTTTTTGCCTTTTCAAGTTTATTTTTCATTTAAGAAGAAAGTATACATTTATTTGTTCAGAAATTCAAATAATATTCTGGGAATTTGATAAAATGTTCGTTACTTAGAAAAAAATATCATAATTTCGAAAAATGTTCGTGACTTTCAAAAATGTTCCTGTTTGCATAATTTGTTCACAAATTCAAAATATGTTCATGTTTTTGAAATTTGTTCAAAATTCAGAAAATGTTTGGGGAATTACTTAAAATGTTCATGTTTTGAAAAAATATATCATAATTTCAAAAATTGTCACGATTTTCAAAAAATACTCCAGTTTTTTTTAATTTGTTTACAAATTCAAAATATGTTCATTTCTTCAAAAAATGTTCGCAAATTAAAAAAGTTCATGTTTGGGATTTTCAAATTGTTCTCAGCTTCAAAGTTTTGTTCTGAATTTCAAAAGTTGTTCCCATTTCCAAATTGTGTTCACCAATTCAAAAACCGTTCACACTTTCAAAAAATGTTCGGAGGATTAGAAAAAAGTTTCCGTTTCAACTGTTTGTTCACGTATATAAAAAATGTTCACCTTTTAAAAATTGTTCAGGATTTTTGAATTGTTCCCAATCTAAAAAAAATGTTCTGAATTTAGAAAGTAGTCCCCGTTTTAAAATTTTGTTCACCAATTCAAAAAAAAAATCATGTTTTCAAAAGTGGTTCAGGAAAATGTTCATGTTTTCATAAATGTTCTAAAAAAATTATAAATGTTGGTGTTTTAATAAATTGTTTTGAAAATATTTTGCATTTATCGAGTTTTGTCTACAAATTTGAAAATTCTTCAGATTTTGAAAAACTGTTCCATAATTTGAAAAATCCTTCATAGTTTCAAAATATGAGGAGGAATTTAATAATTTATTCACGTTTGTTAAATTATTCTTAACTTTAATAAAGTGTTCGAAATTTGAAACATTGTTTGCAATTTTTTAAGTCATGTTCAGTTTACGCAGCTGAAAAATGTTCACCTATATAAAAAATGTCCGCCCTTTCAAAAAATGTTCGAACCATTAGAAAAAAGTTTCCATTTCAATTGTTTGGTCATGTATATAATTGTTTTTCTCCTTTTCAAGAAAAATATCATTTAAAAAAACTGTTCTGAATTTAAAAAGTTGTCCCCATTTTAAAATTTTGTTCACCAATTCCAAAAAAATTACGTTTTCAAAAAATCTTCTAAAATTTTAGAAAACAATCGAGTTTTAAATAAATTGTCCAAAAATTTCGAAAGATGTTCCTTTTTCCAAGTTTTGTTTACAAATTTGAAAAATGTTCCATAATTTGAAAAATTCTTCGTAGCTTAAACAGATGTTGAGAACTTTACAAATTTATTCGTGTTTCTTAATTTATTCGTAACTTCAATAAAATGTTCGAAATTTGTATCATTGTTTGCAATTTTTTAAGTAATGTTTAGTTTCCGCTACTGAAGAAAGTGTTTTAAGATCCCTCTGCTCAGTATGTCAAGAACAGTCACCGGGTAGACTGGTTATCCCAATACATGCACAAGTAGTTGGTCTGAGTTTGAATCCCAGCTCCCGTGTCACATTATTTTTGTCCATTTTCCGCCAGACAGGTCGCTTCAGTTCAACTCGAATGGGTCGGCCCAGTTGCGCGCGCCCTGTGTAAAGGGACGACTACTTGCCGCAGAACGCGGCGAATAGGAGCTCCCTAGTATAATCTTCGTTTAGTTCCATGGAGACAGAAAGACAAACACCGAATATAGCACTACTTTTCTTTGAGTTGAATAAAAAGCACTATTCCCTCTATAAAGAAAGTAGTATCTACGGAGGGGGTACTAGTCTGAAACGTACCACAGGGACACGGTCACCATTCACAATTACTTAACATGCATGGCATACGTAGAAGGAAAGCAACACAATTAAAACAGTCTAGCTTGATTATGCCTAGTCAAGCTGTAACGTCAGGCGATGCAAATCTTTCAACGACAGCGAAACAAATCTTTTGGCGACAGCCAAACAGAAACAAAAGGTGAAACAAACCATGACACAGAAGACGTTGAGTTGCTGTTTAGCGCAACCCAAACATAACGGCTTATCATTAGAATGTCTGTGCGTCGCGACGGTCCTTTTAATTATTTTATTGCATATATATATATATATATATATATATGTATGTATGTATATATATATGTATGTATGTATATATATATATATGTATATGTATATATATGTGTATATATATATATATGAAACTTGGTGAATTTATGACCCCTTCCAATGACTTCGTCTTGGGAGCCTTGTCGATTGGTTTCTTTTTGAACGCCGACACAATCCATCTTCCTCTCTCATAATCTACAGAAATAAGCATATATAGAAATACACCTTATTTCTAGAAAGAACAATTATTCTCTCACCACGGCTTCTCATTGTATAGAAATAAACATATATAGAAATACATCTTTTGTATTATCATGTGCAACATCTCTACAAAGAAGAATAATTATTCTGCCCACCGAGGTTCATTTTGTTCCTGCTGAGAAGGGTATGGGCACCCCGTTTTCTGCAGTTTGCTCCAATGCGTCAGCTTGCCCGGCATCTCCCTTGCTCTCTGGGATTGTGGATGTGCCTCCTTCCCTGATTCCGGCTGCCTCGGGCCAAGTCATCAAGGAGAAGAAGTCCTCTGTGAAGAAGTTCTCTGTCAAGAGTAGGGACACATAAGACTCTAAGGAGTATGTGGTTGGTCTGTGTAGGCGGCTGAATGTTGACTTGGGTGCGGCGGCGGCTGCTGTCTCTGCTGGGGCTGCGTCGTCGCCGGTGGCGCGCTCAACTTTGCTTCACTCTCCGGTGTCCACCGCCCGCAAGAGCTGGCGGGTTTGGGATAGTGGGGAACCTGTCTCGCAGCGGGCGACTCGGTTGGTTGCTGCCAAGGATGCGATCCACCTAGGTACCCTCCCCCCCATGTACTCTCCTATTAGTTTGGTGCTGCCTGCTTGACCTGACAGTCATTTGGTCAAGATTTTACGGATGTTGGGATTACTTTTGATGTGAATGTTGGATCCCCTTCTTCCCTCCTCGCATTGGCCCATCGATGAGGTGGCGCAGACTGCCATTCCTAAGGCTAAGGAGACGACAGCGGGGAAGATGTCGGCTGCCTCGGGTGAGGTGGTTGGTCCGTTGGTGGCCGATAGTGGCCAACCATCTATGATTCTTGCCAAAGGGTGCACTATAAATGTGCCAAATCATGTGTTGCCCCGTGCAGGTCGAGCCTCCACATCAAAAATAGCGTTTAAATGAAAACTTTATTTTAGAATATTAGAGGTTTGGGCGCTAGGGGCGTGGAGATCAGATTCGTGATATGACCAGGGATGCAAATGTCGATCTAGTTTGTTTAATTGAAACTTTTAAAGCTTCCTTCTTTAGTAATTATTCATCTTCCATTGCGGGGCTGACAGATTTTATTGGAGGTGCTTGCCTACGTCTGGGCATTCTGGTGGTATTCTTATTGGGGCTAAAGTGGACTCTTTAGACTTTGCTGCTTTTGATCATGGAGATTTTTGGGCCAGCATGCACTAGTGGAAAAATGGCTAGCCACAACTATCATTGGTGGCGCGCCAGTTCCCATCAACGCTAACACTATTTTTCTTAAATAGTGTTGTCGTAGGCTAGATCAACACGTCAGCTTTACATTTTTGGTAACGCCACAAATTGGTTGGCCGATATGCACTCATCATTTGGAATGCACTGGTGGCGTTGGTTTTCTTTGCATGCCATAGTTAATTTGTTGAGCATCTCCAACAAGCGCCGAACGCGCGGCATGCTAAATTCTGATTTACGGCGTGCCCTTCGTCAGGTTTGGCGCGGTGTGCAGCGCTGGCTCCAACGGCCGCGCTAAAATGCATCGCGCGCGTGTGGCTTTAGTAGGCGCGCTAAAATGCAGCGCGCGCGTTCTCGCACAACATTTTTTCTAAATAAACTTTGCATAGATAAAAAAATATATGGTTCATAGCATAGATAAAAAAGGATACAAAGATATTTTACATAGTTCCAAAGCATATATAGATAGAACTATGGTGCAACGAGAAAAACTACGGTGACTCCCAGCCGTCATCATCATCACCATCATCATCTTCGGTGGTGTTGTCAGAGGTATCGAGCCACATGTCATCCCAACGCAGATCATTGGAGGAGAAGATCGACTTCCCGCCGTTCTCGACGATATCGCACTGCGATAAGGCCAATGCCTTGCGCCGACGCATGTCGACACGCTTCGCGTGGCGCCTTGCCGTCCTCTCTGCCCAGAAGGCGTTCTCGGCGGCGACGTCCTCTGGGTGGCGACGGCGCCTCTCCGCCATGGCTCGCTCGACCTCCTCGGTGATGAGAAGGCGGCACTGCTGCCGAATGTGGTCCGCACGGTCCTGGTCAGTGATAAGACGAGGCGGAGGGGCGAGGCGCTGCGCCTGCTCGCGCTTGAAGACGTCCAGGAAGTTCATCTGCGATGGGGGCCTCTCCAAGTGCCACGCCGCCGCATCGTACGCGCGGGCCGCCTCGTGCGCGGTCCGGAACGAGCCGAGGCCGAGCCGGACGTCGCCAGACCGGATCTCGGCGGAGTACCAGCCGCTCGGGCGCTCGCGGACGCCGCGGTAGCCCGAAGAACCCTGGCCGCGCGGCGGCATGGTGGCGCGGTGGTGGCGGGGAAAGCGGCGAGAAAGAGCGGCGAGGTGGCGAGGAGAAGGGCACGTGGCAGTGTGGTTGAGCGTGTGGCGAGCGCTGGATTTTATAGGCGCGCACGAAGGGGCGCGCCAAATCTACCGCTCCAGCTGCCGCTTTGTCGCGCGCGCGTGCAAACACTTCCCGCGCGCGGTAGTTTACCGCCACCGCTGGAGCGCGCGAAACCGGCCGCGCGCGCTAAAAAACAATTTTACCGCGCGGGCGCGCCTGTTGGAGATGCTCTTAGTGCTGGCGTCCGTCTACTTTGCATGCCAGAAACATTTTTACATTTGATCAAGTGTTTTAAGTATTTAATTATTATACTAGTCACAAAATCATTAAAAAATATATTATGTTTTTGTCTTCATTTATTTTACTATTTATCAATTTAGGAATTTTATTTCTTTACTACCAGTTCAAATTCCGAGTCTTTTATTTTATCAAGTCTTTCATTAATCTTAGTGTTTTTTTATTTGATCTGTTATTAGTTATGGCGTTGCCCTTTTTTCCAACTTCGGCGATAACCTATCCGAGTCAACTTAGTAAAAGACCTAAGCCACCGCTCTCTCTCATTTCACGCCCCTCCTCCTGGACCAAAGCTGCTGCCGTCGCCTCGTCTATGCCCCATTGCCGCCCCGTCGGCGCCCGTCGCCAGCACCAAGGTTAGATCCACTACTCCTCACATCGCATCTCCTTCCTCTCGACTCTCCCGCGTCCTCCATTCACGAACACGCCACTCGGCCGGGATCCATTGGGATTCATGTGGTTGATTAGGGGATTGCTTTAATTTGTGTAGAAATTTCAGTATATATATCATGGATTGATTTGTGTCATGTAGAATCCAAAGTTAGTTGCATGGATTGCTTTGTGTAGAAATTGTAGTGATAATCCGATTGCTATTATGTAGAATCCGATATTTATAATGCATTTTGATTATAATCCGATTACTTGTGTGTCTCCCTCCGTGAATTTTGTTTATTTGTGTATGCAATTACTAGCGTAGAATTATATACTTAGTTTATGTTGTGGTATGTTTGGCATTAATTGATTTACTAGTGTATAGAGTGTTTATATATTTAGTTTCAATTATATTTTATGTAGAATGGCGCAACCGCCATCATGTCCTGTGTGCAAGTCAAGGTGCGCAACCGACCTTGCAAGTGGCACGCTGTTTGGCATCTACTTTCAGTCGTGCTTTGTTCCTGCAGTGGTAACCCATTACATGAACCTTCTAACAGTTTGTTCTTTTGTTTTTATTGTTATTTCTCGTAATGCAATGTGTTTGTTTTTGGTTTTTTTTACACAGGTGGTCCCTTGCAATGTGAGGTTGGAGTTCAATGAGCTCATTAGCGAAGATACTGTGATCTTCGATGCTCCAGGGGGGATACACTATGAGGTCCACAAGGGATGAAAATATCCCAGATTGGAGGAGATGAATGGAATCGTTTCATCGCCCACATGTATCTCACTGGGGGTGAACTTATCAGCTTCTCCTTCAGAAGACAACCTCCAAGGCTAGCTGTTATCTACATCAATTCGGAGAACGAAGATGATGACCCATTTGATGAAGCCCTCTATGCCGAAGGAACCAGGCTAAGCAAGGACGAATCGAGCAACCTCTGTTACATACTTCGTCCACGTGATAATTATGTCCGGATGCCATTCGTGACCCACCTGACAAGGACAAATGTTAACCGCCATGTCCGGGTATGTTACTTATTAGTGTAGAAATTTGATGATATATATATATATATATATATATATATATATATATATATATATATATATATGGTGGGTCTATTCTAATAACATCCTTAAGACTCTTATTCTGGTAACACTATTCTTATGCTGATAACACCAACATCCCACCCAGCCCCCGATCGAACAAAACAACCCACCACCCATCTCCGGCACGAACACAGCCCCACTCCACCTCCACCTTCTTCCGCGCGCCCCCTCCCCCGGGTGCCCATGGAACCAGCGCCGGCTCGACCCGCCTTCCCCGCCGCCGCAAAAACTGCCTCCACAGTCCCCGCGCACCGCCCAAAGCCATGGCCCGCATCGCCGCGCCACCCAGGCCCCTCTTTGCACTGATGTGGATGCCCTCCTCCACCACACCCCGCCCCGTTCCACCCTCCCTAACCCCCACTACCTTCCACGGCCGATGCGTCCCAATCCCCCGATGCCTCCACCAACCGCGGGCGCCGGACTCCCCCACAGCCGCCTCCTTTCTCTCCGGTGGTCGGCTACCCAAGGGCCGATGCGTGACCATCTCCCCCCTCGCTGGATCCGTTAGCAAGATCCACGCTCACTGCGCCCACGGGATCCCGCGTCGCCACCGGCGAACTCGCCGGATACGACCTCCCTGATGGCCATGGAGTACGAAGACCACCGGATCCCCCCTCCCCTGCGATGAGAGGGTCCTTCTCCAGCGCGCCTACAATGACCAGGGCGGGGGAGGTGCCCCCACTGCCTTGATCTGATCCCGAAAAAGGAGTTCCTCTCCGGTGAGGTTGACGGCTCGGATTCATCGCCGGGAGCCCACCACTCTGGCACCCCACCTACCCCCGACAACTTCCTCCTCCGGTGAGCCTGCCCAACCCGCATCGGCACCTACCTGCGCCGCCCCTCCCTACCCCGCACCACCTCCGCCCGTCGTTGTCCCCAGCATATGTGCTGCCGCCACACACCTTTGGATCTCAGCAGCCGCCCAGCCCACCGGCGCCTCTCCGGGCATCTACTTCCTCACAGGCCGTATGGCCCACGAGCAGTTCCGGTTGCAGAGGAACCCCGTCGCTGGCTCCGGCCCGCACCATCTCCGCCCGTCGCCGTTCCCAGCACACGACCGTCCCCAAAACACTACCTCCTTCCCGTCTTTTTCCTGCAATGCTCCAGCCCGCAGGCGAGTAGTGCGGCAGCGCCCCCTGTGCCTATCATCTCCACCCCGCTCGGCCTCCATCTACACGGCGGCATGAGTTATGCGGTTCAGCTCGGGCGCACGCATGATGCGGTTCGGTGCCTGTGCACTTGAAGTCTCTAATGCAGTTCCATAAAGTCTCAATGCAGTAGAAAACGCCCCTGGAAGAGCAGTATTTCCAGTTGTGGCGTGGTTTGGTCAATGACACAGCAACAATGCTCTTGAAGAGCAGCATCTACCCGTGTGCAGTTCATAAAAAGGTTTGTTTTGCTCTCCCTTATGTAGATTTTGGATTCTGCAGTCCTTGTCGAGCAGATTCAGTGCGGTGGTGGCAGTCCGGCAAACCCCAAATTTGGTGGTGCTTGTGGATTGTAGTTCATTATAACAAAAATTTCTTGTCCTCAATTGCAGTTTGACCGGGTGATAAAATGCTAATTATGTGCATGCTCCGCGGTGCAGTTTAGAGCAAAAACGGCTGTGTTCGACCCCTCGAGGTGCAGTGCAATACGGCTTGCATGCAGTACCAGCGTAGCGTGCGTGCAATCACCTCCTCCCTGGCATTCCTGGACGCCTGCCGGCCGACATCTACACCAAAGTTGGAGACGAGCTTCACCGGTCTTTGTTGTGCAGTTAAGTATGTATGCATGTGTACTTCGGTATTGTGCATGTACAGTTGCAGCTCACTTCTTCACGCATGGTAATATTTTTCTTGAACTGCAGCTCACTTCGTCCCCTTCGTTGGCGAAACCGTGCACATTCTTCCTCTCTGGGTTCAGTAGCGCAAGGTCTCCCTGGAGCAGTCCACAAAGCAAGCGCATGTGGCCATCATCGACTCGCCATGCAGTGCACTTCTGTACTGTGAGGCTCACATCGTCGGGATTATGACAAATTTTGAAGTTTGCTTCAATCGCATTCACCTCGATGGCTCACCATGCAGTTTACTCGATGTGCGTGTAGTCTGCTTGTAGTCCCACTGGATGTGCGTGTAGTCTGCCTCTCACCCCGCGCATGCGTGCAGTACATTTTTTTCATGAAAAAGATGCGCGACGTAGTTCACTCCATCCATGTTTTGCATTTTTTGGAGATTTCTTTTGAAGTGCACTCAGTTTGTGTAAAAAAGAATGATGTTTCATTACCCCTATGTATGAAGTGCAATTTGTTTCGTGTGTTTAAAAAATCAGTCGACTATATTAACACTTGCAGTGTGTTTGGTCCTTGGATGTGGTTTACTTTTGAGAGTGATGTTGTTCACTTGTGCCCAAAAAATGGAAGTGCTAAAAATTTAGCGCAACAACAAAAGATAGTAATGAGGTTCACTTCGATATATGTCGCGGTTCACTTGCCTCCTCACTACGGTCCACTCTCGTTTAAAAAAATGAAAAAGAAAAGACAACAAAATCTTGTCAAAAAAATTTACGTTCGATAAAGAAATCATGAAGTTCACTTGACTGTCTGATGCAGTGCGGAATTAGTCAACTTGATTAGAAACTGCGGTGCGCTTGGCCGTCGGATGCAACTCATGTGGTGTCCGACTAAAAAAAGAATAACGAAAATAAAGACAAAAAGAAATCATGCATTTCACTTGCCCGTCGGATGCAGTGCGCTTTTACATATGAAGCAGTGCTCTTTTCTCTCAGATGGAGTTCATTTCGTCAATTTTAGTGTCGCGAAAAATAGTGTCCGCATTTCGCTAATTTTAAAACTGCTTTTAAACCGTAAGAAATTAAAGAGAGTGTTCTAAATGAAAAAGATGTGTCTCATTGATATCTTTCCAACGCTGTATCATTTGAATCATTTCAACAAGCGGTTTGTAAAAATTTCATGAAAAACGACCGCTGTCACTCGTCGTCCGCCGCACCATTTTCAAAATTAACTTAAAACCGTAAGGAATCTCAAAACCATTTCTACATATGAAAGTTGCGCCTTGTCCATAGCTTTCCAACGACATATTGCACACCTTGTTTCGACAAACGTTTCAAAAAGTAAAGCGAAAACAGTACCAAAAATTGCAAAATTTTGAAAAACGTAATTCCGCGATTTAATAAATTTAAAACTGCTCTTAAGTCGTAACGAATTAGAGAAAATAATAGATATGAAAAAGATGCGCCTCGACGATATCTTTCCAACGGCGTATTATTTGCCTTATTCCGATGAGCGATTTAGAAAAAATCACGAAAATACGCACGTTGCCACTCGTCGTCCGCCGCATCATTTTTGAAACTGCTCTTAAACCGCGAGGAATATCGAAAAGTGTTCAACATGGAGAAGTTGCGCCTAATCCATAGCTTACCAACGATATATTATACGCCTCGTTCCGATAGACGGTTAAAAAACTAGAGCAAAAATAGTACCAGAAAAATACCGCGTGCAATTTTTTTCGACACGAAGTTTACTAGTCTATATTGCAGTGCCGTTACTATAGAAAGTGCAGTGCTCTCGCGTTGAGCGTGCAGTGCGAAAGTGTTATCAGAATAACTATTCTGCTAATATTAGCAGAATAGACCGACTGTATATGTATATGTATATGTATATGTATATATATATATATATATATATATATATATATATATATATATATATATATATATATATATATATATCTTAGTTGTGACATGCTTGTAGTAATGTTGTGATATGATTAGTGTGTAGTAATGTGATATGCTTATAGTGTACTAATGTTGTGATATGCTTAGTGTGTAGTAATGTGGTATGCTTAGTCTACTAATGTGTTGTGATATCTATATATGCTTAATGTAGAATTTGAGGATATGCTTAGTGTGTAGTAATGTGACATGCTCATTTATCATATTTGTTTTTTTAGAAATTACCTAAGAGGCTAAGTAAGAGTTGTGGCATTGAGCCGGATGAAGCAGTCATTGCTGGACTACCCCTTACCGCAAGGGGTTCCATCACAAACTGTGTTTATGCAGTGGACACAGATGGCCGCACTGTGTTCAGCGCCGCGGGATGGAACAACTTCCTTGCTGGAAAGAATATTCAGGTTGGACAGGCCGTCTTAGTCACCATCAGGAACACCCGGCGCCATGGCTTGAGGATGATGATGGTCATCGACCTCATTTAGAACTAAGTGTGTGGCGGGGCAGTAGATGCTAAATGAACTGCTTATGTATTAGCGCTGTGTACTAGTGTTGTTTTAGCTCGTATTGTTCCTATTAACTGGTAATGTTTGTGAGATTTAGCTAGCATCCACTTAAATATCAACTCATAATGTTCTATTATCTGGTACTATTCTACTGTGTAATGTTATATCGCATGTACTTAGTTTTAATGTGAAATGCTAAATGTTACATGGTGTTGACAAACCTTTTTTCTGGTGCACGAAACGTTCATGGCGTGCAAATTACATTGCGTGCCGCTAGATGAGTGAATATAGTGGTGGCGTTGCAAACATCACACGCCAGCAACACGTATAATACTACTGGCGTAGCCTCCAGCGCCACCACTATTTCTTAACAAAAGTGCCATATTGGTGGCGTCGAGCTTCTACGCCAGCAAGGTTGTTTTTGGCACGTTATAGTTAGGCTTTTTTGCACTAGTGATGGTGGTTTTGCACAAGCACCTTAATGTTCTTTGGGAGGTCATCGTAGTGTATGACCCGACTAATCATTCTTTGTCTACTCTTTTTCTTGATGAACTAACTTCCCAGGTTGATTCCTGTAATCTTCCTTTGCTTATTGAGGGGGCGGGGGGTAACTTGTTGTTGTCTCCTACTGATAATGATAACTGCTATTTCTCAGGGCTGCTAGCAGACTCATTCGCGACTGTGCTCTGCGTGAGATACCGAGAGTCAGTGGTTGTTTCACTTGGTCCAATCATCATGCCAACCCTGTGCGACCTGTTCTTGATTGTGCGTTCATTAATTCTGTTTGGGACTCGCTATTTCCTCATGCTTCCCTCGCCACCCAGCCACACAAGGGGTCTGGGCACTCTCCGTTGCTGTTGGGCTTGGTGATTTCTTCTCCCTATGTCTCCACTAGGTATCGGTTTGACGCGTCTTGGTTTCTTGTTGAGGGTTTCCCGTCTCTCATGTCTGATAAGATTTCCTCCTTGCTCTCTTTGGGTCTGCATTCTTTTGGGTCAGTTGATGATTGGCATTTTTGTTCCTATAGGTGTTGGAAGTTTCTGAAAGGTTGGGGCCATAATAGGCCGTGGAGGCCCGGAGGAAAAAGCCTGACTTGTTGGGCCAGATTAGTGCTTTGGACTTTGAGGCGGGCGTGTATGGGTTGTCCCAGGGTGGTTGGTAGTTGAGATATAGCTTGAAAGATCTCCTAATGCAGTTGCTCATGGAAATATGCCCTAGAGGCAATAATAAAATGGTTATTATTATATTTCCTTAATCATGATAAAGGTTATTTATTTATGCTAGAATTGTATTGACCGGAAACTTAAATACATGTGTGGATACATAAACAAATACCGTGTCCCTAGTAAGCCTCTACTAGACTAGCTCGTTGATCAAAGATGGTTAAGGTTTCCTAACCATAGACATGTGTTGTCATTTGATAACGGGACCACATCATTAGGAGAATGGTGTGATGGACAAGACCCATCCATTAGCTTAGCATATGATCATTCAGTTTATTGCTACTTCTTTCTTGAATGTCAAATACATGTTCCTTCGACCATGAGATCATGCAACTCCCGAATACCGGAGGAATACCTTGTGTGCTATCAAACATCACAACATAACTGGGTGATCATAAAGATGCTCTACAGGTATCTCCGAAGGTGTCTATTGAGTTGGCATGGATAGAGATTGGAATTTGTCACTTCGAGTATCGAAGAGGTATCTCTGGGCCCTCTTGGTAATACACATCATAATAAGCTTGGAAGCAAAATGACTAAGGAGTTAGTTATGAGATGATGTATTACGGAACGAGTAAAGAGACTTGCCAGTAACGATATTGAACTAGGTATGAAGATACCGGCGATTGAATCTCGGGCAAGTAACATACCGACAGACAAAGGGAATTACGTATGTTGTCATAAGGTTCGATCGATAAAGATCTTTGTAGAATATGTAGGAACCAATATGGGCATCCAGGTTCCACTATTGTTTATTGACCGGAGAGGTGTCTCGCTCATGTGTACATAGTTCTCGAACCCGTAGGGTCCGCACGCTTAACATTCGTTGATGAATAGTGTTATATGAGTTATATGATTTGGTGACCGAATGTTGTTCAGAGTCTCGGATGAGATCACTGACATGATGAGGTGCTCTGAAATGGTTTGGAGGTAAAGATTGATATATAAGACGATACTATTTGGACACGAGAAGAGTTTCGGAGTGCACCGGGTAGTCATCGGATCGCCAAAAGGGGTTCTGGACACCTAGGGAGGTCTATGGGACTAATGGGCCAAGAGAAGGGACACACTAGCCCACAAGGGGGCTGGCGCACCCCTCTTCCTGTCGTCGTCCCTAGGGGAAGGAAAGCGGAAGGGTTGGCTCCTCCTGCCTTTCCCTCCTCATGGGAGAAAGGAAAGGGGACGGCACCTCTTCATGCCTTCCTCCCGCACACAAACAAGGAAGGGGGGCACAGCTTGGGGCAAGAGCCCATGTGGGATTTGGCCCCACTTGGGGCGCCTCCCGGCTTCCTCCCCTCTCTCTCCCACCTATATATACATGGGAGGGGGCGCCACACATAACCCACGATAAATCTCTTAGCCGTGTGTGGTGCCCCTCTCCACAGTTTCATCCCTCGGTCATATTTTCATAGTGCTTAGGCGAAGCCATGCGGATATAGCATCACCACCACTGTCACCACACCGTCGTTCTACCGGAACTCATCCACTACTTCAACCGTCTTGCTAGATCAAGAAGGCGAGGACGTCATCGAGTTGAACATGTGCTGAACACGAAGGTGATGCATGTTTGGTACTCAATTAGTTGGATCGCGAAGAAGTTCGAGTACATCAACCGCGTTACTAAATGCTTCCACGGTCTATGAAGGTACGTAGACACAGTCTCCCCTCTTGTTGATATGCATCTCCATGGATAGATCTTTCGTGTGCGTAGATTTTTTTTGTTTTCATGCAATGTTCCCCAACAGTTGCATCATCATGCGGAAGTATATTGGCACCGAGAGGCACTACTAATTGGACACTTACATGGGACTCACCCACGGCCCTTTATTGCCATTGCTAATAGGAGGAGTCATCGGTGTGTTATTGATAACTAAGTAGTGGATGACGTCAGGGTTTCAGACCCATAGATCATTCTCAATCATGTTCAAGAATTTTTTGCTTCCCTCCTTGCTAAGAGTCCTGCTTCAGGCTTTGTTATCTCCCCATTCCTCTGGTCCCAGCGTTGGCGAGTGTCTGCCGAAGAAAATGAAGCTCTTATGTTGCCTCTGTCTAACAAGGAAATTGAGGCGGTCATCAATTCTGCTAATGCTAACTCTGGATCGGGTCCGGATGGTTTTTCGATCCCCACTTTAAGAGGTTTTGGTCGGTCTTGCGCAACTTTGTCTTTGTGGTTATCTAGGGTTTTTGTTTGTGCCTGGTGGATATTTCTATGTTGACTTATGAGATCCTCTCCGTTATTCCCAAGGTAAAAGGTGCTTATGTTATCACTCAGTTTGGCTACATTGCTCTCATCAACAATTTTGCCAAATTTCTAGAAAAGGGCTTTGCGACTTGTCCCCTATGGCGCATTGGATGCTTAGCCCGACCCAATCGGCCTTTGTTAAGGGTCGGTTCATTTTAGATGGGATCTTTAGTCTTCATGAAGTTGTGCATGACCTCGGGGTGAGGAATACCAAAGCCATCATTTTTAAGCTTGATTTTTATAAAGCTTACGATTCTATTAGTAGGGAGTTTCCGCATCAAGTTCTTCTTGGCAAAGAATTTGATAGCGCCTACGTTCACCGTATCATGCAACTTGTGACTGGTGGGCATAGGGATGTGGTAGCTAATGGGAACATCAACTAGTACTTTACCAATGGCAGGGGCCTACGGCAAGGGGATACCATATCTCCCCTGCTCTTCAATTTTGTTGCAGATGCCCTGGCCGAGCGGTGCACATTACTCATTTAGTTCCTCATCTAATTCTGAAAGGGGTGACTCATTTGCAGTATGCGGATGACATGATCATCATGGTGGAGCTTAACAATTCTTGCATTACATCCTAAGTTTTTGCTCTTTGAGGGCTTAAAATCATTTTTTCTAAGAGTGAGGTTATAGTAAATGGCGCGTCAACAGATGAGGCAGTGTGGGTGTAACAGCTTCTTAACTATAGTTTGGGATCCTTTCCCTTCAGATACCTTGGGCTCCCCTATTGCTCCGTTTTGGCTATGTTCCAAGGATTTTGTACCTTTGGTGGCTAAGGTTGGGAACCGTGCCATGGCACGACAGATATACCAACACGGGCAAGGTGTGTCTTGTTAATACTTGTCTTTCTTCTCTTCCTATTTTTACTATGGGCTTCTATTGTCTGTCAGAAGGGATACCTGACGGTTTTGACAAGCATAGGGGTGTTTTTTCTTGGAATTATGCGGACAATCGACACAATATAGGATGGTCAAATGGAATATCATGTGTAGGCCAAAAAACCTTGGGGGGGTGGGCATTTTGAATACTTCGGTGATGAACAAGTGTCTTATTATCAAGTGGTGTTGGAAGATTGTGACTTTGGGGCCTGGTACTGTCTGGTTTTTGCTTCTTAAAGCTAAATACTTCCCACATGACATCCCCCTTTTTTCTTCTATCGCGGGTGGCTCCTAGTTTTGGAGAGATCTGGTCAAAGTTCGCGACGTTTTTAGGGATCATGTTAAAGTTTGTAGTGGGCAATGGTGGTTCCACATGGTTCTGGCTTGATTGGTGGTGTGGTGATTCTACATTAGTTGTTGCTTTCCCCACTTTGTTTTCTTATTGCTCTGCTCCAATGATCTCAATCTTTGAGCTCTCCCGTAATAATTGGGACCTGGCCTTCAGAATATCACTGTCTCCTGTAGAGTTGGACGTCTGGCATCGTCTTGCTGCCTTATTTCCTTTGCTCTTGGAGGAGGAAGATTATGTAGTTTGGCATCACTCTGCTTCTGGGAGGTTTTCTGTTAAGTCTCTGTATTCCAGGCCTATTTCAGGGCTCTTCTAAATTCAAGCCAATCTTTGTTGAGAGGTCAATATGTACGATTGAAGATGGCAGCTCACTCTATTTGTGTCTTCTTTGCAAATACAAACATGCCTGAAAGTAGAAAATGTGGCGCAATATAATAATCTCATCGAATGCCTTGATCTCTATCTCACAGAAATTCCTTTGAGCGAGTACCGAGACACCAAACCAGAGATTAAATTCGCCAGGTTCTTTGTTCATAAAGCAAGTGTGCTCAAGGTAATGAGGTTTGCCATATATTAAGTGCATGCAAAATGAATGGTTTGCTCATCAGTGCATGTGTCTATTGCTGAATGAAAAAGGTCTCTACGGAAGCTGAATTTCACTTTGGAAGTTCAAGTGACAGATTATTCGGAAGTCATTATGTCAAGCTGATACATGATTTCTAGTGATTGATCCCTTCATAGGAATATTGGAATGGAGGAACTATATGTAATATCTGTTTGAACTTTTTTATATGTTCGTGATCAGCTGATCAGCCCGGACGTCTATAGTTTCATGTCAAAGGTTCTACAGAAGCTGAATTTCATTTCAAATATTAGTTTGAACCTTGCAATCTTTTGAGCCTTGTAATACTGGAACTTTAACCTTTTAATACTTCTGGTATTTGTGTAGAGTCATTGAAATGGCATTGTGTTCTTTTTTCTTTGAAATGTGCTACTGCAATTTATACATGTGGAGTACTGTCTGACTACGGATGCAAGCGGACGGCATCTGCATGACATGGGATTGAGATGATCCAAAAGGCAAAGACGTTTGCTTGTAGGAAATGAACAACTTTCTTGTTAACCATGTTTCGTCTTGAAGACATTTTAGATTAACTCGTACATAATGCAATATATTTCTATTTGATCATATTTTCTCGATCATGCTCTCGTAGTTCACTACAATGAGAGCAAGCACGGAAAAATAATCAATGGGTTTTGATATGAGCATTCGAACCCTAAAACCTGAAAAATTGATTCTAATATGTTATAAACTCTGTAGTGGCATAATTTATATAATTTCTATGGTACTACGTTCTGAACGCCAACACATGATTTTAATCATTTTTCTAACCCGCCAAAGATTTTTTGTGACACTACAAATCATCCCAAAAAATGGACATGCCTAGTGACGGCCAAATACTTCGCCAAAAATCAGCCTGGAATGTCACAGAAGTTACCAAAGGCGCTGCCCCATGAGGAAAACAATCGTCACAGAATATGATTTTAGGCGATGTTTAATGTTTCATCACCAGGAATTTTGTCACTGAATAGAGAAGATTTTGTAGTTAAAGTTACTATTAGTAAGGAGTGAGTGATTGCACACAATAGTGCAGATTTAGTTCATGGTTGAAAATAATAATGGGATGCACTCAATGTTTCATGCACAACTCAGGACCTAAAATATATAGTGGAGGTTTAAACATGTGATTAGTATATAGGGATAGACATTTGAGGAATCTACCTATTTAGCTTTATGAACTTATAACTTATTCTAGTTTGGAATTTTGGACAACAAGAGAAAAAGTTAAAGCATGTACTATCGGAGAACTGAATAACACAATCCAGAACCCTACTCAACTAATCAAGAAATCAAGAACCGTATGGGACCAAGAATCCCGACCCTCAAATTCATAGAGAAGCGACAGAAAAGAAGAATAGGGAATGGGAGGTCCGTGCATGGTTGTTCCGCCAGGGAACATGTTGGAGAAAGGCCACCATCCCTGATGGGAATCAATCGTTCCCTAGTTCCACGGGAAGTCTCCATATCAGTCAATAGTTGTCAAGTTCTAGGGTTACAGATAGAGGGATAGAAAAAACCATGATTCCACAAGCTGATTTTTTTGCTATTAATGCGGAATGCATGCAACTATAATAGGATTCCTGAGTAACACATTCTTAGATAGAGAAAAATAAAAAGGTGGTCCATGGTACAACTATTAACATTGTTTAAGCCTCAGTCATTGCAATTTTATTGACTAACTAAAGTATTTGTCAAACAACGTAGGCAATGAAGTTACAACTCATCATTTGCAGAAACAATAGGTGGGTTATTGCATGATGAATTTGAATCTAGTAAAAAATAGAAATAGACGAGGAATTATATGTGGTGATAAGTAGCAAAATGTTCAACAGGGGATTGACAAATCATGTGGAAGGAGACTGGTGTAACCAAATAAATGCTTTTGTGTGCCAAAATATGACATTTTACCTGATCGCAAGTTCACAACAAAGAAAGAAGAGACGGTTTTCCTTGGTTATAGTGGTATCATGGCGCTTACTTCCATTGCAGATGGCATCCACATCTGAAAGGTTTAGGAGATGCAAAAGGTCACAGACAGCCTACCGAATTGAGGAAACCATTTGTTCTAGGAAGGGCACCCATGCATCATGGAAGCAATGAAATTGGGTGAGGACACTTACTGATGTATCTCCTGAGGTTTGACTCAATGGATTTCGGAGTGAATCTTCCTTTGCTCACCAACCCGTGCTCCCACCAAGTGAACCATTGATTGCTTTGTTGGAAATATGCCCTAGAGGCAATAATAAAATGGTTATTATTATATTTCCTTGTTCATGATAATTGTCTATTATTCATGCTATAATTGTATTGATTGGAAACCGTAATACATGTGTGAATACATAGACCACAACAAGACCATAGTGAGCCTCTAGTTGACTAGCTCGTTGATCAACAGATGGTCATGGTTTCCTGACCATGGACATTGGATGTCATTGATAACGGGATCACATCATTGGGAGAATGATGTGATGGACAAGACCCAATCCTAAGCATAGCACAAGATCGTGTAGTTAGTTTTGCTAGAGCTTTTCTAATGTCAAGTATCATTTCCTTAGACCATGAGATCGTGCAACTCCCGGATACCATAGGAATGCTTTGGGTGTACCAAACGTCACAACGTAACTGGGCGGTTATAAAGGTGCACTACAGGTATCTCCGAAAGTGTCTATTGGGTTGGCACGAATCGAGACTGGGATTTGTCACTCCGTGTGACGGAGAGGTTTCTCTGGGCCCACTCGGTAATGCATCATCATAATGAGCTCAATGTGACTAAGTAGTTAGTCACGGGATCGTGTATTATGGAATGAGTAAAGTGACTTGCTGGTAACGAGATTGAACGAGGTATTGGGATACCGATGATCGAATCTCGGGCAAGTAACGTACTGATTGACAAAGGGAATTGTATACGGGATTGCTTGAATCCTTGACATCGTGGTTCATCCGATGAGATCATCGTGGAACATGTGGGAGCCAACATGGGTATCCAGATCCCGCTATTGGTTATTGGCCGGAGAGCTGTCTCGGTCATGACTGCGTGATTCCCGAACCCGTAGGGTCTACACACTTAAGGTTCGATGACGCTAGGGTTATAAGGAAGATTTTTATGTTATTACCGAATGTTGTTCAGAGTCCCGGATGAGATCCCTGACATCACGAGGAGTTCCGGAATGGTCCAGAAGTGAAGATTTATATATGGGAAGTCATCATACGGTCACCGGAAATATTCGAGGGCATACCGGTATTGTACCGGGGCTACCAGAGGGGTTCCGGGGCTCCACCGGGAGGGGCCACCTGTCCCGGAGGGCCTCATGGGCTGTAGAAGGAAGGGAACCAGCCCCTTGGAGGGCTGGGCGCAAACCCCCCTGAGGGCCCATGCGCCTAGGGTTTGGGGGAACCCTAAGGGGGGGCGCCTCCCTTGCTTGGGGGGCAAGCCCCCTCCCCCCTTGGCCGCCGCCCCCCTCTAGATCCCATCTAGAGGGGCCGGCCCCCCTCCTATAAATATAGGGTGGGGGAGGGCTGCAGCACCACATCCAAGGCGCAGGCCCTCCCCTTCCCAACACCTCTCCTCCTCCGCAAGTGCTTGGCGAAGCCCTGCTGGAGAACTGCCACTCCATCACCACCACGCCGTCGTGCTGCTGTTGGAGCCCTCTTCCTCAACCTCTCCCTCCTCCTTGCTGGATCAAGGCGCGGGAGACGTCACCGGGCTGCATGTGTGTTGAACGTGGAGGTGCCGTTGTTCGGTGCTAAGATTGGAATCCACCGCGATCTGAATCGCTTCGAGTACGACTCCTTCATCCGCGTTCTTGCAACGCTTCCGTCTCGCGATCTTCAAGGGTACGAAGATGCACTCCCCTCTCTCTCGTTGCTAGTTACTCCATAGATTGATATTGGTGATGCATAGAAATTTTTTAATTTCTGCAACGATCTCCAATAGTGGCATCATGAGCTAGGTCTATGAGTAGTTTCTATGCACGAGTGGAACACAAGTTTGTTGTGGGCGTCGATTTTGTTAATTTGCTTGCCACTACTAGTCTTATCTTGTTTCGGCGGCATCGTGGGATGAAGCGGCCCAGACCGACCTTACACGTACGCTTATGTGAGAGAGGTTCCACCGACTGACATGCACTGGTTGCATAAGGTGGCTAGCGGGTGTCTGTCTCTCCCACTTTAGTCAGATCGAATTCGATGAAAAGGGTCCTTATGAAGGGTAAATAGCAATTGGCATATCACGTTGTGGTTTTGGCGTAGGTAAGAAACGTTCTTGTTAGAAACCTATAGCGGCCACGTAAAAACATGCAACAACAATTAGAGGACGTCTAACTTGTTTTTGCAGGATATGCCGTGTGATGTGATATGGCCAAAAGGATGTGATGAATGATATATATGTGATGTATGAGATTGATCATGTTCTTGTAATAGGAATCACGACTTGCATGTCGATGAGTATGACAACCGGCAGGAGCCATAGGAGTTGTCTTAATTATTGTATGACCCGCGTGTCATTGAATAACGGCATGTAATTACTTTACTTTATTGCTAAACCGTTAGCCATAGTAGTAGAAATAATCGTTGGTGTGACAACTTCATGAAGACACGATGATGGAGATCATGATGATGGAGATCATGGTGTCATGCCGGTGACGATGATGATCATGGCGCCCCGAAGATGGAGATCAAAAGAAGCAAAATGATATTGGCCATATCATGTCACTAGTTGATTGCATGTGATGTTTATCATGTTTTACATCTTATTTGCTTAGAACGACGGTAGCATAAATAAGATGACCCCTCATAAAATTTCAAGAAAGTGTTCCCCCTAACTGTGCACCGTTGCGAAGGTTCGTTGTTTCGAAGCACCATGTGATGATCGGGTGTGATAGATCCTAACGTTCGAATACAACGGGTGTAAGCCAGATTTACACATGCAAAACACTTAGGTTGACTTGACGAGCCTAGCATGTACAAACATGGCCTCGAAACACAAGAGACCGAAAGGTCGAACATGAGACGTATAGAAGATACGATCAACATGAAGATGTTCACCGATGATGACTAGTCCGTCTCACGTGATGATCGGACACGGCCTAGTTGACTCGGGTCATGTATCACTTAGATGACTAGAGGGATGTCTATCTGAGTGGGAGTTCATTATATAATTTGATTAGATGAACTTAATTATCATGAACTTAGTCTAAAATCTTTGCAATATGTCTTGTAGATCAAATGGCCCATGCTAATGCTGCCCTCAACTTCAACGCGTTCCTAGAGAAAACCAAGCTGAAAGACGATGGCAACAACTATACGGACTGGGTCCGGAACTTGAGGATCATCCTCATAGCTGCCAAGAAAGCATATGTCCTAGATGCACCGCTAGGTGAAGCACCCGTTTTCCCAACAACTCCAGACGTTATGAACGCCTGGCAGTCGCGTAGTGATGATTACTCCCTGGTTCAGTGCAGCATGCTTTACAGCTTAGAACCGGGGCTCCAAAAGCGTTTTGACCAGGATGGAGCATATGAGATGTTCCAAGAGCTGAAAATGGTTTTCCAAGCTCATGCCCGGGTCGAGAGATATGAAGTCTCCGACAAGTTCTACAGTTGTAAGATGGAGGAGAATGGTTCTGTCAGCGAGCACATACTCAAAATGTCTGGGTTGCACAACCGCTTGTCTCAGCTGGGAGTTAATCTCCCGGATGACGCAGTCATTGACAGAATCCTCCAGTCGCTCCCACCTAGCTACAAGAGCTTTTTGATCAACTACAATATGCAGGGGATGGTGAAAACCATTCCTGAAGTATTTTCAATGCTGAAATCAGTGGAGGTGGAGATCAAAAAGGAACATCAAGTGTTGATGGTCAATAAAACCACTAGTTTCAAGAAAGGCAAGGGTAAGAAGAACTTCAAGAAGGATAGCAAGGGAGTTGCCACAACCGGTAAGCCAGTTGCCGGGAAGAAGCCAAAGCATGGACCCAAACCTGAGACTGAGTGCTTTTATTGCAAGGGAAGCGGACACTGGAAGCGAAACTGCCCCAAGTACTTAGCGGACAAGAAGGCCGGCAACACCAAAGGTGTATGTGATATACATGTATTGATGTGTACCTTACCAGTACTCGTAGTAGCTCCTGGGTATTTGATACCGGTGTGGTTGCTCATATTTGTAACTCAAAATAGGAGTTTCGGAATAAGCGGAGACTGGCGAAGGACGAGGTGACAATGTGCATCGGGGATGGTTCCAAGGTCGATGTGATCGCCGTCGGCATGCTACCTCTATATTTACCTACGAGATTAGTTTTAAACCTCAATAATTGTTATTTAGTGCTAGATTTGAGCATGAACATTGTATCTGGATCTCATTTAATGCGAGATGGCTACTCATTTAAATCCGAGAATAATGGTTGTTCTATTTATATGAGAGATATGTTTAATGGTCATGCCCAGCTGGTCAATGGTTTATTCTTAATGAATCTCTAACGTGATGTTACACATATTCATAGTGTGAATACCAAAAGATGTAAGGTTGATAACGATAGTCCCACATACTTGTGGCACTGCCGCCTTGGTCACATTGGTGTCAAACGCATGAAGAAACTCCATGCTGATGGACTTTTGGAGTCTCTTGATTACAAATCATTTGACACATGCGAACCATGCCTCATGGGCAAAATGACCAAGACTCCGTTCTCCGGAACAATGGAGCGAGCAACCAACTTATTGGAAATCATACATACCGATGTGTGCGGTCCAATGAGCGTTGAGGCTCGCGGAGGCTATTGTTATGTTCTCATCCTCACTGATGACTTAAGTAGATATGGGTATGTCTACTTGATGAAACACAAGTCCAAGACCTTTGAAAAGTTCAAGGAATTTCAGAATGAGGTAGAGAATCAACGTGACAGAAAAATAAAGTTCTTACGATCAGATCGTGGTGGAGAATATTTGAGTCACGAATTTGGTACGCACTTAAGGAAATGTGGAATTGTTTCACAACTCACACCGCCTGGAACACCTCAGCGCAACGGTGTGTCCGAACGTCATAATCACACTCTATTTGATATGGTGCGATCTATGATGTCTCTTACCGATTTACCACTATCATTTTGGGGATACACTCTAGAGACAGCTACGTTCACTTTAAATAGGGCACCGTCTAAATCCATTGAGACGACACCGTATGAATTATGGTTTGGGAAGAAACCTAAACTGTCATTTCTAAAAGTTTGGGGATGCGATGCTTATGTCAAGAAACTTCAACCTGAAAAGCTCGAACCCAAGTCGGAAAAATGCGTCTTCATAGGATACCCTAAAGAAACCATTGGGTATACCTTCTACCTTAGATCCGAAGGCAAGATCTTTGTTGCCAAGAACGGGTCCTTTCCGGAGAAAGAGTTTCTCTCGAAAGAATTAAGTGGGAGGAAAGTAGAACTCGATGAAGTACTGCCTCTTGAACCGGAAAGTAGCGCAGCTCAGGAAGATGTTCCTATGGTGCCTGCACCAACTAGAGAGGAAGTTAATGATGATGATCAAGGCACTTCGGATCAAGTTTCTACTAAACTTTGTAGGTCTACAAGGACACATTCCACACCAGAATGGTATGGCAACCCTGTCCTGGAAATCATGTTGTTAGACAACGTTGAACCTTTGAACTATGAAGAAGCGATGGCGGACCCAGATTCCAACAAATCGCTTGAAGCCATGCAATCCGAGATAGGATCCATGTATGAAAACAAAGTATGTACTTTGACAGACTTGCCCGATGATCGGCGAGCGATAGAAAATAAATGGATCTTTAAGAAGGAGACGGACGCGGATGGTAATGTTACCATCTATAAGGCTCGACTTGTCGCTAAGGGTTATCGACAAGTTCAAGGGGTTGACTACGATGAGACCTTCTCACCTGTAGCGAAGCTGAAGTCCGTCCGAATCATGTTAGCAATTGCCGCATTCTACGATTATGAGATATGGCAAATGGACGTCAAAACGACATTACTTAACGGCTTTCTTAAGGAAGAATTGTATATGATGCAGCCAGAAGGTTTTGTCGACCCTAAGAATGCTAACAATGTATGCAAGCTCTAGCGCTCCATCTATGGGCTGGTGCAAGCATCTCGGAGTTGGAACATTTGCTTTGATGAAATGATCAAAGCGTTTGGGTTTATGCAGACTTATGGAGAAGCCTGCGTTTACAAGAAAGTGAGTGGGAGCTCTGTAGCATTTCTCATACTATATGTGGATGACATACTGTTGATGGGAAATGATATAGAACTTTTGGAAAGCATAAAGGCCTACTTGAATAAGTGTTTTTCAATGAAGGACCTTGGAGAAGCTGCTTACATATTAGGCATCAAGATCTATAGAGATAGATCGAGACGCCTCATAGGTCTTTCACAAAGCACATACCTTGATAAGATATTGAAGAACTTCAATATGGATCAGTCCAAGAAAGGGTTCTTGCCTGTATTGCAAGGTGTGAAATTGAGCTCAGCTCAAAGCCCGACAATGGCAGAAGATAGAGAAAAGATGAGTGTCATCCCCTATGCCTCAGCCATAGGGTCTATTATGTATGCCATGCTGTGTACCAGACCTGATGTAAACCTTGCCGTAAGTTTGGTAGGAAGGTACCAAAGTAATCCCGGCATGGAACACTGGACAACGATCAAGAATATCCTAAAGTACCTGAAAAGGACTAAGGATATGTTTCTCGTTTATGGAGGTGACGAAGAGCTCGTCGTAAAGGGTTATGTCGATGCTAGCTTCGACACAGATCTGGATGACTCCAAGTCACAAACCGGATATGTGTATATTTTGAATGGTGGGGCAGTAAGCTGGTGCAGTTGCAAGCAAAGCGTTGTGGCGGGGTCTACATGTGAAGCGGAGTACATGGCAGCCTCGGAGGCAGCGCATGAAGCAATCTGGATGAAGGAGTTCATTGCCGACCTAGGAGTTATTCCCGATGCGTCGGGCCCGATGACTCTCTTCTGTGACAACACTGGAGCTATTGCCCTTGCCAAGGGGCCCAGGTTTCACAAGAAGACCAGACACATCAAGCGTCGCTTCAACTCCATTCGTGAAAATGTTCAAGATGGAGACATAGATATTTGTAAAGTGCATATGGATCTGAATGTCGCAGATCCGTTGACCAAACCTCTTCCGCGAGCAAAACATGATCAACACCAGAACTCTATGGGTGTTCGATTCATCACAATGTAACTAGATCATTGACTCCAGTGCAAGTGGGAGACTGTTGGAAATATGCCCTAGAGGCAATAATAAAATGGTTATTATTATATTTCCTTGTTCATGATAATTCCTATTATTCGTGCTATAATTGTATTGATCGGAAACCGTAATACATGTGTGAATACATAGACCACAACAAGTCCCTAGTGAGCCTCTAGTTGACTAGCTCGTTGATCAACAGATGGTCATGGTTTCCTGACCATGGACATTGGATGTCATTGATAACGGGATCACATCATTGGGAGAATGATGTGATGGACAAGACCCAATCCTAAGCATAGCACAAGATCGTGTAGTTCGTTTTGCTAGAGTTTTTCTAATGTCAAGTATCATTTCCTTAGACCATGAGATCGTGCAACTCCCGGATACCGTAGGAATGCTTTGGGTGTACCAAACATCACAACGTAAATGGGTGGCTATAAAGGTGCACTACAGGTATCTCCGAAAGTGTCTGTTGGGTTGGCACGAATCGAGACTGAGATTTGTCACTCCGTGTGACGGAGAGGTATCTCTGGGCCCACTCGGTAATGCATCATTATAATGAGCTCAATGTGACTAAGTAGTTAGTCACGGAATCATGTATTATGGAACGAGTGAAGTGACTTGCCGGTAACGAGATTGAACGAGGTATTGGGATACCGATGATCGAATCTCGGGCAAGTAACATACTGATTGACAAAGGGAATTGTATACGGGATTGCTTGAATCCTTGACATCGTGGTTCATCCGATGAGATCATCGTGGAACATGTGGGAGCCAACATGGGTATCTAGATCCCGCTATTGGTTATTGGCCAGAAAGCTGTCTCGGTCATGACTGCGTGATTCCCTAACCCGTAGGGTCTACACACTTAAGGTTCGATGATGCTAGGGTTATAAGGAAGATTTGTATGTGATTACCAAATGTTGTTCGGAGTCCCGGATGAGATCCTGAACGTCATGAGGAGTTCCGGAATGGTCCGGAGGTCAAGATTTATATATGGTAAGTCATCATACGGTCACCGGAAATATTCGGGGGCATACCGGTATTGTACCGGGGCCATCGGAGGGGTTCCGGGGGTCCACCGGGAGGGGCCACCTGTCCTGGAGTACCTCATGGACTGTAGAAGGAAGGGAACCAGCCCCTTGGAGGGCTGGGCGCAAACCCCCCATAGGGCCCATGCGCCTAGGGTTTGGGGGAACCCTAAGGGGGGGGGGCTCCCTTGCTTGGGGGGAAGCCCCCTCCCCCCTTGGCTGGCGCCCCCTCTAGATCCCATCTAGAGGGGCCACCCCCTCCTATAAATAAAGGGGCGAGGGGAGGGCTGTAGCACCACATCCAAGGCGCAACCCCTCCCCTCCCCAACACCTCTCCTCCTCCGCAAGTGCTTGGCGAAGCCCTACCGGAGAACTGCCACTCCATCACCACCACGCCGTCGTGCTGCTGTTGGAGCCCTCTTCCTCAACCTCTCCCTCCTCCTTGCTGGATCAAGGCGCGGGAGACGTCACCGGGCTATACGTGTGCTGAACGCGGAGGTGCCGTTGTTCGGCGCTAAGATTGGAATCCACCGCGACCTGAATCGCTTCGAGTACGACTCCTTCATCCACGTTCTTGCAACACTTCCGTCTCGCAATCTTCAAGGGTATGAAGATGCACTCCCCTCTCTCTCGTTGCTAGTTACTCCATAGATTGATCTTGGTGATGCGTAGAAATTTTTTAATTCCTGCAACGATCTACAACATGCTTGTATCTGTGTTGGTATTTCCACGAAGAGGAGAGGATGATGCAGCACAACAACCGTAAGTTTCTCCCTCAGTTATGAAACCAAGGTTATCAATTCAGTAGGAGAACCGGGTTGTCAATCCCTCCTCGGTATTGAGATAGATTAAATTTTATGAGATTTGATAAATAGATTTGGCAAAAACAAAAAAATATTAAAGAAAGTACAACAAGGTATTTTTGGGTTTTTGGAAGAATATATCTGAAAATAATATTATAGAAAACGATAAAGCTATTCTCCTGCTGATTGTCTGTTTGCAACAGATCCGCACGCATCTAGTGCCATCGATTTCAGATCGGACGGACATATTTTTTTCCCACTCGGAACAGTGCAACTGAGAAAAAATAGGTGGGCAGGAGGAATCGAACCCGCGAGCTCTCGCTCTTATCTTAAAGCAAGCACCATCCCACCACGCCATTCTTCATGTTTGACATAGGAAGGTTACCCTTTTGACCCGCTTTGACTATTGCATTAGCACAGGCTTTTTTCAGTTTTTGGGCTCGTTTTTTGTGCAACTTTAGTCCTATACCTCACGTTATATGCATGTTCATCAATTTTGCTCCTGCGTGCAAATTTTCACAATTTTTCCATCGACTTCTTGTTTCAACGACTTTTTTCACCAAAGAAAATATAATGCAGAACATCATGGTAATATACGCACCATAAACACGATAAGTTACGCACAAACCTGATGATAACTTTTTTGACCTGAGAAAAAAAGTTGTTAAAAACACATCCGACAAATCTATCGTTCAAACCAGTTCAATATTGCAACAAGTCTAAACGCCCTAATCATCATGAATCTCCTTCCGAATGGCTAGGTAGGTCGTCAGATAGTCTGAATGCCCTCGCCCATGCTCTCCTGACCCGTCGGTGTGCACGGCGGACAGCTCCTCCACCAAGGAGGAGATCGTCATCTCCTCCAGTGATGAGGAGGACCAGGCACCGCCGAACAGCCACCACAACGGCCTTCCCGACTCCTCAAGGAGGCCGCTCTCACGAACCAAGATTTCATCCGTGAGATCGAGATAATGACGGAGCGGTCGCTCCATTACATGGGCCTGTCGCCACCATCGCCAGCGCGCGTGAAGGAGGAATCGTTGTGCCCGTCGCGTCACCGCGTGAAGCACGAGCCAGCGTCCCCGCTTCATCCTATGAAGAAGGAGCCGACCTCGCCCCGACACAACCGCACTGTCCAGATCGGACACCACATGAAGGAGGAACCGACCTCTCCCACGCACCACCGCGACGTCTAGATTGGACGCCGGCTCAAGGAGGAGTCGACGTTCCTGCCACGCATCCAGTATGACCGCATGCACGCGCCACCATCTCGACAACGAGGATTTGCCGCCCGCGATAAAGAATGCGTGGGGCCGCTCCCTCCACTACCTCGGAGGAGGCAGGGGGGGAGGCAGGGTTAATGAAACAAACTCCTAGTAACTTTCTTGTGCATAGCATGGTAACTTACACACCACAGACCTGATAACTTATGTACCCCGGTCCTGATTAATTTGGCGCGTGGGGGGTGTGGGGGGAGGGGTGGTTGATGAAATATCCCCCTGATAACTTTTATGTGAATAACATGGTAGCTCACACATTGCAGACCTGATAACTTATGTACCTCGGTCTTTGATAACTTTTTGGCATGGGGGGAGGGGTTGATGAAATATCCCCAGGTAACTTTTGCGTGAATAGTATGGTAACTCACACATCACAGACCTGATAACCTATGTGCCTCGGTGCTAATAACCTTGGCGAGGGGGTGATAAAATGTACCCACGATAACTTTAATGTTAATAGCGCGGTAACTCACTCATTGCAAACATGATAACTTATGTACCCCGGTCATGATAATTTTGGCGACATGGGTGGGGGGGGGGTGAGTTGATGAAATATCCTCTCGGTAACTTTTGTGTGAATAGCATGGTAACTCGCACACCGCACACTTGATAACATATGTACCCCGGTCCAAGAAACTTTGGCGACCTAGGTGGGGTGGGGAGTTGTTGAAACATATCACGGTAACTTCTGTGCAAATGACATGATATTTTACATATCGAAGACATGATAACTTATGTACCCCCCATGGTAACTTTCTAGGACCATGGTACTTTGACATGATATTTATGCACCGCGGACCTCATAACTTACGTTCAACCACCATGTTATCGAAGACATTATAACTTACGTTCAACCACCATGTTAACTTTTGACTTCGAGGAAAAAACGTTGAAACATAACTCCTCCGATAACTTCCATGTAAGTTTATGAAAATTCTATGCATGACAGACCTGCTATCTTACGTTTAAACATCATGGTATCTTTCATCCAAGGGAAAAAGTTTTTGAAACATTCACCGGTAATTTCTATGTTAAATTATCATACTTCCCCATGCTAAAGTTATCATGTTGTAACCTTCTCGTACTGTAGTTATCAGCCCTATCATGATATAGTTGTCATGTTGCTCATACCATAGTTATCACACTGGTCATGCCAAAGTTACCAAGGCAAAGTTTATTATTTTTCTGATATGGCAGAAATAACAAAGGTTCAAATAACGTTGTTTATCTACAAAAGACAACAACTAAAGGTGGCTAAGTTGGCTATTCAGTTCAATAGCTATTGCATTGACCTGGGTTCGAATCCTCTTTCAAGCACTTTTATTTTCTTCTCATATTATGCAGCGAAAAACCCAAAAAAGCCACTAGCGATTTATTATTTCCATCTACGGTTTTTGAGAGAAGGAAAAAAATCAGTGGAAGCGAGCGTGGGATGATAATGATCACGTAGGAACTAGTCGTGCGGATCTGTCGCTAATGACCAGTCGACCAAATAAAATAGCATATAGTGGGTAAACAAATTACTATTAGGAATTGTTAGAAGAGCAAATAAGTATGACGATATCCAAGGCAATGATCATGATATAGGCATCACGTTCAAGATTAGTAGACCAACTCCTGCATGCATCTACTACTATTACTCCATGCATCGACCGCTATCCAGCATGCATCTGGTGTATTATGTTCATGGAAAATGGAGTAATGCAATAAGAACGATGACATGATGTAGACAAGATCTATTCATGTAGGAATAGACCCCATCTTTTTATACTTAATGGCAACAATACGTGCATGTCATTTCTCCTTCTGTCACTCAGAATGAGCACCGCATGATTGAACCCATCACAAAGCACCTCTTCCCATTGCAAGAAAAAGCGATCTAGTTGGCCAAACCAAACCAAAGTTTAGGAGAAGTAATACGAGGCTATAACAATCACGCATAAAAGAGTTCAACAAAGACTTGAATAATATTCATGAATAGATTTTATCATAAACTCACAATTCATCGGTTCCCAACAAACACACCGCAAAAAGTTTATTACATCAAATAGATCTCCAGGAACATCAACGAGAACATTGTATTGAAGATCAAAAAGAGAGAAGAAGCCATCTGGCTACTACCTACGGACCCGTAGGTATGTGGTAAACTACTCATGCATCATTGGAGGGGCAAGGGTGATGATAAATGACACGTCTCCATCGTATCTACTTTTCCAAACTCTTTTGCCCTTGTTTTGGACTCTAATTTGCATGATTTGAATGGAACTAACCCGGACTGGCGATGTTTTCAGAAGAATCGCCATGGTGTTACTTTTGTGCATAAATGAAAGCTCCCGGAATGACCTGAAACTTCATGAAGATCATTTTTGGAATAAAGAAAATATTGGTGAAAGAATCAACCGAAGGGGACCCACACCCTATCCACAAGGGTGGAGGGAGCGCCCACCCCCCTGGGGCACGCCCTCTGGTCTTGTGGCCCCCCCTGGACCTCCACCGACCTCAACTCCAACTCCATATATTCACGTTCGGGGAGAAAAAATTATAGAGAAGGATTCATCGCGTTTTATGATACGGAGCCGCCGCAACCTCCTGTTCTTCGTCGGGAGGGCAGATCTGGAGTCCGTTCGGTGCTCCGGAGAGGGGAAATTGTCGCCGTCGTCATCATCAACCATCTCCCATCACCAATTTCATGATGCTCACCGCCGTGCATGAGTAATTCCATCATAGGCTTGCTGGATGGTGATGGGTTGGATGAGATTTACCATGTAATCGAGTTAGTTTTGTTAGGGTTTGTTCCCTAGTATCCATTATGTTCTAAGATTGATGTCGCTATGACTTTGCTATGCTTAATGGTTGCCACTAGGGCCCGAGTGCCATGATTTAAGATCTGAACCTATTATGTTTTCATGAATATATGTGTGTTCTTGATCCTATCTTGCAAGTTATAATCACCTACTGCGTGTTATGATCTGGCAACCATGGAGTGACAATAGTCAGGACACTTCCCGGTGATGACCGTAGTTTGAGGAGTTCATGTATTCACTAAGTGCTAATGCTTTGGCCCGGTACTCTATTAAAAGGAGGCCTTAATATCCCTTAGTTTCCAATAGGACCCCGCTGCCACGGGAGGGTAGGACAAAAGATGCATGCAAGTTCTTTTCCATAAGCACGTATGACTATATTCGGAATACATGCCTACATTATATTGATGAATTGGAGCTAGTTCTATGTCACCCTATGTTATAACTGTTGCATGATGAATGCCATCCGACATAATTATCAATCATTGATCCATTGCCTACGAGCCCGTTTCATATTGATCTTTGCCTAGTTACTTTTCCGTTGCCACTGCTACAATTGCTACGAAACTGCTACTATTACTTTTGCCACCGTTACTGTTACTTCCATATTACTTTATGATACGTCTCCAACGTATCTATAATTTTTGATTGTTCCATGCTATTATATTATCTGTTTTGGATGTTTAATAGGCATTTATATGCTATTTTATATTATTATTGGGACTAACCTATTAACCGAGAGCCCAGTGCCAGTTTCTGTTTTTTTGCCTGTTTTAGAGTTTCGCAGAAAAGGAATATCAAATGGAGTCCAAACGGAATGAAACTTTCGCGATGATCTTTCTTGGACCAGAAGCAAACCAGGAGACTTGAAGATGAAGTCGGAGACGCAACAAGGCGGCCACGAGGGTGGAGGGTGCGCCCATGGGGGTAGGGCGTGCCCCCTGCCTCGTGGGCCCCTCGTGGGTCTCCTGACCTAGTTCCTTTGCCTATATATACTCTTATACCTTGAAAACATCGGGGGGAGCCACGAAACCACTTTTCCACCACCGTAACCTTCTGTACCCGTGAGATCCCATCTAGGGACATTTTTCGGCATCCTGCCGGAGGGGGCTTCGATCGCAGAGGGCTTCTACATCAACACCATTGCCTCTCCGATGATGCGTGAGTAGTTTACCACAGACCTATGGGTCCATAGCTAGTAGTTAGATGGCTTCTTCTCTCTCTTTGATTCTCAATACCATGTTCTCCTTGATGTTCTTGGAGATATATTCGATGTAATATTCTTTTGAGGTGTGTTTGCCGAGATTTGATGAATTGTGGATTTATGATTAGATTATCTATGAATATTATTTGAGTCTTCTTTGAATTCTTATATGCATGATTTGATATCTTTGCAAGTCTCTTCGAATTATTGTTTAGTTTGGCCTAATAGATTGGTTTTTCTTGCAATGGGAGAAGTGCTTAGCTTTGGGTTCAATGTTGCGGTGTCCTTTTCCAGTGACAGTAGGGCAGCAAGGCACGTATTGTGTTGTTGCCATCGAGGATAAAAAGATGGGGTTTTCATCATATTGCTTGAGTTAATTCCTCTACATCATGTCACCTTACTTAATGCGTTACTCTGTTCTTTATGAACTTAATAATCTAGATGCATGCTGGATAGCGGTCAATGTGTGGAGTAATAGTAGGAGATGCAGAATCGTTTCGGTCTACTTGACACAGACGTGATGCCTATGTTCATGATCATTGCCTTAGATATCGTCATAAGTTTGCGCTCTTCTATCAATTGCTCGGCAGTAATTTGTTCACCCACCGTATTAATTGCTATCTTGAGAGAAGCCACTAATGAAACCTATGACCCTCGGATCTATTTTCTATTATATTGAATCTCTTTTACATGATACTAGTTTCCGATCAACTATTTTGCAATCTTTTACTTTTCGATCTATAAACCAGAAATACCAAAAATATTTACTTTACCATTTATCTATCACTATCAGATCTCACTTTTGCAAGTAACCATGAAGGGATTGACAACCCCTTTATCGCGTTGGGTGCAAGTTGTTGATTGTTTGTGCAGGTATTCAGTGACTTGTGTCTTATCTCCTACTGGATTGATACCTTGGTTCTCAAACTGAGGGAAATACTTACTCTACTTTGCTGCATCACCCTTTCCTCTTCAAGGGAAAAACCAACGCAAGCTCAATAGGTAGTAGGAAGAATTTTTGGCGACGTTGCCGGGGAGATCTATGTGAAGTCAAGTCCCACCTCTTTTGATCAATGGAACTACTTTAACCTTGGAACATGTGATGCAAAGGCTTGATATTATTGAGAATAAAATTTCTACTCTAGAATTGATTGAAAATTTGGATAAAAAGATTCATAATCAGATTTTTGAATATGGATCCAAAATAGGAGTTACTTTAAAGAATCTTAGAGAAAAGGAACCCATAGCTAATGAATAGATAGACCAAGATTTTACTAGAATTGGTAAACTTGAAGATATTATTACCAATTTGGGTTCCGCTTTTTCCTCTATTAAAACTACACAAAACCTTCCCCCTACTAAGATTGCCAAGTTTACTTATGTTCCTAAGAATAAGGGTGAATCTTCTGGAAAAGATAATGAAGATCTCAAATCAAGAATTGTTCACCCCAACCTTTTCGATATTTGTCGGCGTTCTGGGAACGTGGGTCCCCAGACTTGCCTACCTGCGGCCTACGGCGTGGCTCAAGTGGTGGCCCAGTACGGCCCATCTTCATCAACTCAAGCTCAAGACCCTCGCGAGGGGCCAAGCCTCGCGGGGTGGATAACACAAGGTTTCCTCAGGAGCGGCCTCACCAGGCAGGCTCGTGAGGAGGCGGAGAGATCAAGGCAGGGGTACCTCGCGAGGTGCTCATGACGAAAGCCATGACGATCGGGACCAGGCGGGCGCCGGCCTGTGCAGTGTCCTTGTTTCCTCTTTGGTGCAAAGGGGGCAAGCACATGCGTGGAGTACTGAGGCATCAGGCAAAGGTTACCGTTTTGGTGCAACGAGACCAAGACCAGCAGAGCGGCAGGACGGAGGTCACTGTGGAGCCCAAGACGGCGTCATCGACAGTGCCTTTGGCAGCCGAAGACCAACTTTAGTCAGGATAACTTGTACTAGATGTTCCCCTTTAAAATGGCCGTTGTTGGCGCCCTTCCCGCTCAATATTTGGGAAGAGAACCAGGGCCTATATATATAGAGCTAGCCACCATAGTAGAGGGCATCTCATCGAGTCCTCATCATATCCAGAGGCGATCAAACTCACCCAAGTAGTTCATCGCACCAGCCCAAGAACACCTCTCGCGAGGCTGTTCTTCCCTTGTACTGTTCATCATCAGCCCCTGAGGCAATCCACCACACCACACACTGGAGTAGGGTATTACACCACAACGGTGGCCCGAACCAGTATAAATCTTGCGTCCCTCGTGTTGTTCATCGTTTAGCTTAGATTCTCAGTGAGGCGTTCAGACATAGATTGGTAGGGGGAATATCTTCGCGTGCACCCCAGAGTTCGAACCTTAAGGGTTTTGCCAGAACCCGATATCTGACATTTGGCGCGCCAGGTAGCGGTGTGTCGGAATCTTTCTTACGCCGTCCCGTGTTCCACTGCTTCGTCGTCTCCATGTTCGACGACCCGACGGCCAACGCCGACCGCTGGGCAGTGTTGCCCGCCACGCCGCGCCGCCTGCCCAAGGTGACCTTAATCCCACACCTCAGGCAGCCCACGCTCCGTAGAACACTATGGGGCGTGGGCGACGCGGCCAAGCACTACCTGCCCTCACCCCACGGCAGGTGCGAGCAGCAGCAAGGGCCTCAAACCACGCCACGGCCACAGCACCGCACACCCAACGGGAGCAGGCGAACATGAAGGGCGCGCTTACGGTGGCTCGAGAACTGCTACGGTGCAGACTGCAAGAAAGCGGCCGCGATGTGTTGCTGGAGCGCGTCACTGAGCTCCTGGATGCCGCTGCTTCAGGGGCACCTCCGTTTTGCGTCCAGCTTCCACCCCAGGCCCCGGGCGGATCACACGGCGGGCCCATCCATGACCACGCGCCCCCGGGCGTACCTCAGGGCTTCATCAACACCAGCTCGGCCGATAGCGCCGGGCGACAAGATGCACCGGCACCGCCCCTAGTAAGCGAGGGCATGCGCATCGCTGCCTACGGCCCGGGCGGGCCTCCGCCCTACCGCCCCCAGGATGGTGCTTCAAGCCGAACTGCATGGCGCGTGGGGCACTACAACGAGGCCTTTGGGGCGGCGACCCCGGAGGCTTATGTGCCCCACATGGTGGATCGAAAGTACGCACTAGAAGAAGACCACGACTCGTTCCTCGGGCCAGGTTGGGAGGAAGAGATGCTAGAAGCCGAGCCCTTTCAGGAACCCCAAGGAAGCCTCGATAGTCGCGTCAGTGGCAGCAGTTATCGGGTACCGCTAATCCCTCAGGAGCAAGCTTATGCTAACCATGGATCGCAGGAAGTCCAGGTCGTTGCAGTGGATGGCTGCCCCGGTGCTGCTGCCTCCCTCCCCTCAGGAGGAGGGCACTAGGGGCTGCAGGAGAGGGGCCGGGAGCCAGGCTCCTCCCCTCGGAGGTAGGCCCTCTGTCGGGGCGGTGCCGCAAGGCCTGCCCCCGGCAGAGGACCCGCGGTCGTTGGGGGAACTGCTAGCGTCCCCTTTTCCCCGTTGGTGTCGTCCTGGTTTTCGGTCGCCGTCAATGGTGGTCAAGGGAGGCGCAAGGCGGGGTCCTCATCTGGCAATACGAAGCAAGGTCGGTTCCTATGAAGAAGGCCCAGTGCCTGTGAAGCTCGCCGCTCGTGACACTCTCACGTAATAATGAGTTGGGGTTGTACATGCCCCAGAGTCTCCGGAGAGCCGCCCTCGGCCCTCGGGGGCTCCCTCCCACGCCCAGTGGCAGCACTTAGCTCCGCGCTGGTGAGAAGATGTCGAAGACTAGACTAGGTGCCAGACGCGGCCTTTTGCTTTTGCTTCCTTTTGTGTGGTCAAGCTTTCTCGTTTCGGATCAAAGTTGAAGTTGAATTTGTGTTTGCGTATGCGGGGAGGGGAGTCTTGTCTTATTCGCGTGCTTTCTCGTGTTCTGTTTTCTGCTCACATTGGAATTCGCACTAACCGCCTCCCTCTCGCGAGCCCCTCGCGAGCAGGGCCGGGCCCAGCACACGCGCCTGCCATCCCGCGGCCGGCGCTCGCCCTCACCAGGCTCTCGCCGCATGGTCAACAGGTCTCCCGAGGGACCCCCGGGAGGTCGCCGCAAGCCTACTTGAAACTCGCCAAGATAAAGGTAAAATCACGGCGACCAACTCGTTGTGGAAACCATGACATCATACAGGCGCCCATTCGGTGCTGTCCTTGATAACGCGTGGACAACAATCCTTTTTACATGAGGGGCTTCCCCTCCCAAAATGCTCTTACAACCTTCAGGGTCACGCCCGAGCTTTTTCTATGCAGGGTAAATAGCAGGGGGGCGTAGGATCAATCGGACATGTCGCTCACCGCATCCTCTTGGTCGCTGCCAGAGGCGTCGCTGGAGCCACCGTCACTATCGCTGGCCTCACCCTCGCTGTCGTTGGCACCGTCTTCGCTGCCGTTCACCACATCGCCTTCATCTGCAGCGAGAACCACCCCGTCATCATCAGAGGTGAAGGCTCGAACAAGCGCATCCACGTTGTCCTCCACCCGTCGTGCTAGGTCGCCTCGGATGGCCTCGGGCACCGGGGCGATGGTAGCGTCGAAGTCAAAGAGGGGGTCATTGTTCTGAAGATGGCTGAAGACACATGAGAATGCCCGTGCAAGCAGGCCGTGGCCCCGTTCCTCAACGAGCTGGCGAGCCCTCTTAGAGCGATTCTCCAGATGCGTCACCACGTCAGTGAAGAACTGGAGATTGTCGGCGTAGTTGGTCATGTGAGGCTCCTTAGCGGCTGCTTCACAGATGTTGCCCAAGGCCGCATTGGCCCTTTCCCTCAGTGTTCGGAGCATGGGGCCATGCATGTGCTCCAGCGTCTGCCGCTGGCGAATCTCATCCTCGTTCCGCCGCGCAACGGCCCCGGCATCATCGACCCGCCATTGGAGAAGAAGCAGCTCGGCGCTAGAGGAGGCCAGCTCAGCCTGCGTCGTGCCTAAGGCGGCTGCGGTGGCCTCGACACGCTGCATTGCTTCAGTCAGCTTGGTCCTGAGAGCAGTAGTCCTGCCCGCAGCCTCGACCTTGATCAGCTCCAGCCTCTCTTCATACTCACACTCAAGACCCAAGCGGGCTTCCGCCATGCGGCAATCGACCTCTTCTTGGACCCGGGCTTCTTGTGCACCGACATCGTCCTCCGCCTAGGTAACCTGGTGCTCCCTCGTCTCCAACCGCTCAAGATCAAGGTTGCGCTCGGCAGCCTCTAGTGTCAGCGCTTCCTCACGCCTCCGGAGTTCCTCCTCTTCGGCGGGCACCCCTTTCAACGACGCAAGGGCAGCTCGGCGCAGCTCCACTTGCTGCTTCAGGGAATTGCACCAGTCTTGGAGCTCCCACGCGCACTCCTCCGCGGCTTCGCGCCGCCGATCTGCCTCTTGAGCCTCCTCGATGGCTCGGGAGCAGGCCTCCCGCGAGGCCACCAGAAACGCTCCGGCCTTGGCGTTTTCGAGATCCCGCTGGTGGCGCGCGAGACCAACAGCCGCCTTCAGCTTGCGTCGTTCCTCGATCAGCTGCATGCCTTCATCTTCAAGACGCGCGTCCTCGCCCGCAAGCTCTGCACCAAGCTGGCTCACTGTGTCTGTCGCCTTCTGAAGAAACTCTCCACGGACGGTGCTGCGCTCCCGCGCATGCCTGAGCACATCGTCAACGTTGTCCTCCTCCATCGACGCCGGTGGAGGACCCTGAAGTGGCTCGCCCCCTCTCGGCAGGGGGCTGGGGGCTAGCGCCCCCATGATCACCGGACAGGCCCCGTGAGGGACCCAGCCTGGCGCCGATCCATCCCCTGAGAGGGAGCCGAAGACCGACTTCTACCACTCGCCACCTATGATCAGTGGAGGAGCCCGGGGCAAGCTGGTTGTGCCCAGGAAGAGCTTGCGAAGGAAGGGCGGCATGCACACAGGCTCAAGGCACACCACGGGTCGGCCTACTTCTCCAGCCGAACTCGCGTCAGGGGTGGCGCATAGGCTCGGGACGATCAAGGTCGGCGGTGAAGATGAAGCCTGAGGAGGCGGCTCCTTGGCCGACTCTGAAGGCTCAACGGGAGGGATCCTGAAAGGCCACAATCAGCGAAGGGAACGGCAAACAGGGAATTACAAGAAGAAGGGACTTACTCGTCCATTGTGAAGTACTTCCTGTGCTTCAATGGGCGGCAAGGGCAATCATTGCCACCCGAGGCCTCCTTCCTCTTGCGGAGGGCCTCGAAGTCAATGCGGAACCGGCCCAAGCTCTCGACGTGAGGGCTGGCGTGCGGCATAGGAGAAGAAGCGTCAAGGTGACTTGCATCAAGGGCGCTAGGCTGAGAGGAGCGATCAGGTGCCACCTCTTGGTGGCCTGCCAAGGCCTCGGGGGCTTCGGCCTCAGGATCCGCAGGTCGCGTCCCCTCATCAGCCACCACCTCAGGATGGGCTCCGTATGCTTCGGAGGATGACGCCTCGGGAGCCCCACGCGGCATCGGCACCTCGACATCAGACCCCCCAGCTCCCGGCGATGCTTGCCTCCCTGCACCACCTCCTGAGGCAGGATCGGCGTGGGCGACGGGGGGCAGGAGCCACGACAACTGGATTCTCACAGGGCCCCATGAGGCCAGCTGGGCGCAACCCCCATTCATCGAACGAGGCATCTGCCTCATGAACTCGGCCCTGCCTGAGCAGAGATACAAGAGGGCTCCCCCATGCCAGACACTGCCTAGAGAGGGGTCGCTAGTCAAGACTCTCAGCACCTTCTTCAGCATTTCAGGCGCAAGATCCCCTTCCTGGAGCCTCATGCGGTCTTGATGCCCAGTAAAAGTCCACATCGGACGGGAATGGTGCTGGAGAGGAGCGATGAGGCACTGGAGGAACTCCTTCACCACCTGGGGCACCGTCATGCCAAGCGTCCTCAACCTCTCGAAGCGACGCCAGAAAAAAGCAAGCTGGGGGCTCATGAGCCCCTCATGACCCAGCCTGGGTTGGGGATAGCGGGCAATGTCGGATGCTCGAGCAGGAGGCTGGGCACCCCGACGTCCACATACAGCCACTGCTCCCGGAACCTGCTCGCAGAAGATGGAAGACCAAAAACGATCCCCAAGGCGGCCGTCTCCGGCATGGCCTGGAAGCTCACGCACCCCGAGCATTGAGATGGGCCAGTCAGGCGCAGGGAGAAGAAGTGGCGCAGGAGAGCAATGGAGGGAGGAATGCCCACCATGGCCTCGCTGACAAAGGTGAAGACAGCAAGAAGAGTAATGGATTGAGGACCGAGATGCATCATATGGATCTGGTAATGGGAAAGCACCGCATTGAAGAAAGTAGAGAAGGGGGGAACCAGGCCCGCCCACATGGCGTCGGTGAAGAATCAGACCTCCATGACGATCCTGTCGAAGGAGGCCTGGGACGCGGGCCATGCCGTCGTCCTCCCGCACTCGTTGAAGCTGGAGGCGAGGGCGGAGCGAACCTTGTCCAAGACTTCCAGATTGAGTATGAGCGACTGGTCGACGGCGGGCGCAGCTGCCGGAGGCGAGCGGGATGAAGACGCGGGTTTCTTCCCCTTTTCCTTTTTCGTTGGCGCCATGGCAATAGGAAGGGGGGGAGAACTCAAGATGGATTGGAGGCAGAAGCAGAGGCTCAAGGAAGAAAGAGGAACAGGAAGCACGCGGGCAGCAAGGAGAGAATAACTGTGTGCAGTCTCGTGTCTGCTTAGCCAGACGCATAATGGGGAGCGTGGGGAAGCGGAGACGCCCACATCCAATCAACCGCCACGCGGCGCCCAAGGCCGCAGGCTGTTGGGGCCTGTAGCGCTCTGCACTTGCCCCTTTTCTTCTCTGCTAAGCCAAGTCTGAGCGCGCCGTGGGCCCGGGGGCTACTGTCGGTGTTCTGAGAATGGGGGTCCCCAGACTTGCCTGCCTGTGGCCTGAGCCATGGCTCAAGTGGTGGCCCAGTATGGCCCATCTTCATCAACTCAAGCTCAAGACCCTCGCGAGGGGCCAAGCCTCGCGGGGCGGATGACGCAAGGCTTCCTCAGGAGCGGCCTCACCAGGCAGGCTCACGAGGAGGCGGAGAGATCAAGGCAGGGGTACCTCGCGAGGTGCTCGTGACGCAAGCCATGACGATCGGGACCAGGCGGGTGCCGGCCTGCGCAGTGTTGTTGTTTCCTCTTTGGTGCAAAGGGGGCAAGCACAGGCATGGAGTACCGATGCATCAGTCAAAGGTTACCGTTTTGGTGCAATGAGACCAAGACCAGCAGAGCGGAAGGACGGAGGTCACCGTGGAGCCCAAGACGGCGTCATCGCCAGTGCCTTTGGCAGCCGAAGACCAACTCTAGTTAGGATAACTTCGACTAGATGTTCCCCTTCAAAATGGCCATCGTTGGCGCCCTTCCCGCTCAATATTTGGGAAGAGGACCAGGGCCTCTATATATAGAGCTAGCCACCATATTATAGGGCATCACGTCGAGACCTCATCAGATCCAGAGGTGATCGAACTCACCCAAGTAGTTCATCGCACCAGCCCAAGAACACCTCTTGCGAGGCTGTTCTTCCCTTGTACTGTTCATCATCAGCCCCTGAGGAAATCCACCACACCACACACTGGAGTAGGGTATTACACCACAACGGTGGCCCGAACCAGTATAAATCTTGCGTCCCTCGTGTTGTTCATCGTTTAGCTTAGATTCTCAGCGAGGCATTCGGACGTAGATCGGTAGGGGGAAGATCTTCGCGCGCACCCCATAGTTCGAACCTTAAGGGTTTTGCCGGAACCCGATATCCGACAATATTATTAAGGAACCTTTTGCCATGAATGAATTTATCAATTTCTTGCCTAGGAGTTTGATCATTGATAAAACCAAAGAGTCTCCTAAGGGTTGTACATGCTCAATTGAAGAATTGCATACCAAAGATGGCAATACTTAGATCTATTCGTGTTTTTATGCCTAGCTAAGGGCGTTAAACGATAGCGCTTGTTGGGAGGCAACCCAATTGTTTTTTCTTTTTGTTCCTGTTTAGTAATAAATAATTTATCTAGCCTCTGGTTAGATGTGGTTTTATGTTTAATGAGTGTTTGTGCCAAGTTGAGCCTTTAGGATAGATTACGGTGAGAGTTGTGTTGATCCTGCTGAAATTCAGAAACTTTTGTGCCTAGTAAATTAGTTTTTAAAATTCATAAAATCGTGCTTTTGATCTGATTCGTTTTTCCCTAGATTTGCACACAAATTGCGAAGGATTTCCTAATTTTCCAGGATTTTTGGAGTTACAGAAGTATTCGAGAGTTACAGATTACTACAGACTGTTCTGTTTTTCACATATTCTGTTTTTCGCGTGTTGTTTGCTTATTTTGATGAATCTATGGGTACTATCGGGGGGTATGAACCATGGAAAAGTTGGAATACAATACATATTACACAAATATAAATTAAGAATGAGTTTGCAACTGTACCTTAAAGTGGTGATTTATTTTCTTATAGTAACGGAGCTCATGAGATTTTCTGTTGAGTTTTGTGTTGTGAAGTTTTCAAGTTTTGGGTAAGGATTTGATGGACTATGGAATAAGGAGTGGCAAGAGCCTAAGCTTGGGGATTCCCAAGGCACCCCAAGGTAATATTCAAGGAAAACCAAAATCCTAAGCTTGGGGATGCCCCGGAAGGCATCCCCTCTTTCATCTCCGTATATCGGTAACTTTACTTGTGGCTATATATTTATTCACCACATGATATGTGTTTTGCTTGGAGCGTCTTGTATGATTTGAGTCTTTGCTTTTTAGTTTACCACAATAATCCTTGCTGTACACACCTTTTGGGAGAGACACGCATGAATCGTGATTTATTAGAATACTCTATGTGCTTCAGTTATATCTTTTGAGCTTGGAAATATTGCTCTAGTACTTCACTTATATATTTTTCAGAGCACGGCGGTGGCTTTATTTTATAGAAATTGTTGAACTCTCATGCTTCACTTATATTATTTTCAGAGTCTTTTAGAATAGCATGGTAATCTGCCTTGCTTATAAATTTAGTCCTAATATGATGGGCATCCAAGAGGGATATAATAAAAACTTTCATATAATGTGAATTGAATACTATGAGAAGTTTGATTCTTTATGATTGTTTTGAGATATGAAGATGGTGATATTAGAGTCATGCTAGTAGAGTAGTTGTGAATTTGAGAGATACTTGTGTTAAAGTTTGTGATTCCCATAGCATGCACGTATGGTGAACCGTTATGTGATGAAGTTGGAGAATGATTTATTTATTGATTGTCTTCCTTATGAGTTGCGGTCGGGGATGAGCATGGTCTTTTCCTACCAATCTACCCCCTAGGAGCATGCGCGTAGTACTTTGTTTAGTGACTAATAGATTTTTGCAATAAGTATATGAGTTCTTTTTGACTAATGTAGTCCATGGATTATAGGCACTCTCACCCTTCCACCATTGCTAGCCTCTCTTGTACCGCGCAACTTTCGCCGGTACCATACACCCACCATATACCTTCCTCAAAACAGCGACCATACCTACCTATTATGACATTTCCATAGCCATTTCGAGATTTATTGCCATGCAAATTTCCATCGTTCCATTTATTATTACACGCTTCATCATTGTCATATTGTTTTGCATGATCTTCTAGTTGACATCGTATTTGTGGCAAAGCCACCTTTCATAATTTTTTCATACATGTCACTCTTGATTCATTGCACATCCCGGTACACCGCCGGAGGCATTCACATAGAGTCATATTTTGTTCTAAGCATTGAGTTGTAATTTTTCGAGTTGTAAGTAAATAGAAGTGTGATGATCATTATTATTAGAGCATTGTCCCATGTGAGTAAATAAAAATAAAAGAGGCCAAAGAAGCCCAAATAAAAAAAGAGGCCAAAGAAGCCCAAACAAAAAAAAACAAAAATAATGAGAGAAAAAGAGAGAAGGGGCAATGTTACTATCCTTTTTCCACACTTGTGCTTCCAAGTAGCACCATGATCTTCATGATAGAGAATCTCTTATTTTGTCACTTTCATATACTAGTGGGATTTTTTCATTATAGAACTTGGCTTGTATATTCCAACGATGGGCTTCCTAAAATGTCGTTAGGTCTTCATGAGCAAGCTAGTTTGATGCACACCCACTTAGTTTATTTTTGAGCTTTCATACACTTATAGCTCTAGTGCATCCGTTGTATGGCAATATCTACTCACTCACATTGATATCTATTGATGGGCATCTCCATAGCCCATTGATACGCCTAGTTGATGTGAGACTATCTCCCTCTTTTGTATTCTCGACAACCACCATTCTATTCCACCCATAGTGCTATGTCCATGGCTCACGCTCATGTATTGCGTGAAGATTGAAAAAGTTTGAAAACATCAAAAGTATGAAACAATTGCTTGGATTATCATCAGGGTTGGGCATGATTTAAGTATTTTGTGTGATGAAGATAGAGCATAGCCAGACTATATTATTTTGTAGGGATAGCTTTCTTTGGCCATGTTATTTTGAGAAGACATGATTGCTTTGTTGGTATGCTTGAAGTATTATTGTTTTTATGTCAATGTTAGACTTTTGTTTTGAGTCTTTCAGATCTGAACATTGATGCCACAGTAAAGAGAATTACATGGATAAATATGTTAGATAGCATTCCACATCAAAAATTCTGTTATCATTTACCTACTCGAGGACGAGCAGGAATTAAGCTTGGGGATGCTTGATATGTCTCCAATGTATCTATAATTTTTGATTGTTCCATGCTATTATATTATCTGTTTTGGATGTTTAGTAGGCATTTATATGCTATTTTATATTACTTTTGGGACTAATCTATTAACCGAGAGCCCAGTGCCAGTTTATGTTTTTTGCCTGTTTTAGAGTTTCGCAGAAAAGGAATACCAAACGGAGTCCAAACAGAATGAAACTTTCGTGATGATATTTCTTGGACCAGAAGCAAACCAGGAGACTTGGAGATGAAGTTGGAGATGCAACGAGGTGGCCACAAGGGTGGAGGGCGCGCCCAGGGGGTAGGGTGTGCCCCTGCCTTGTGGGACCCTCATGGGTCTCCTGACCTAGTTTCTTCGCCTATATATACTCTTATACGCTGAAAACATCGGGGTGAGCCACGAAACCACTTTTCCACCGCCGCAACGTTCTATACCCGTGAGATCCCATCTAGGGATTCGATCAGGGACGACTTCTACATTAACACCATTGCCTCTCCGATGATGCGTGAGTAGTTTACCATAGACCTACGGGTCCATAGCTAGTAGTTAGATGGCTTCTTCTCTCTCTTTGATTCTCAATACCATGTTCTCCTTGATGTTCTTGGAGATATATTCGATGTAATATTCTTTTGAGGTGTGTTTGCCGAGATCCAATGAATTGTGGATTTATGATTAGATTATCTACGAATATTATTTGAGTCTTCTTTGAATTCTTATATGCATGATTTGGTATCTCTGCAAGTCTCTTTGAATTATCGGTTTAGTTTGGCCTACTAGATTGGTTTTTCTTGCAATGGGAGAAGTGCTTAGCTTTGGGTTCAATCTTGCCTTGTCCTTTCCCAGTGACAGTAGGGGCAGCAAGGCACGTATTGTACTGTTGCCATCGAGGATAAAAAGATGGGGTTCTCATCATGTTGCTTGAGTTAATTCCTCTACATCATGTCATCTTACTTAATGCGTTACCCCGTTCTTTATGAACTCAATACTCTAGATGCATGTTGGGTAGCGGTCGATGTGTGGAGTAATAGTAGCAGATGCAGAATCGTTTCGGTCTACTTGACACGGGCGTGATGCCTATGTTCATGATCATTGCCTTAGATATCATCATAACTTTGCGATCTTCTATCAATTGCTCGGTAGTAATTTGTTCACCCACTGTATTATTTGCTATCTTGAGAGAAGCCACTAGTGAAACCTATGGCCCCCGGCTCTCTTTTCCATTATATTGAATCTCTTTTACATTATACTAGTTTCCGATCTACTATTTTGCAATCTTTTATTTTCCGATAAACCAAAATACCAAAAATATTTACTTTACCGTTTATCTATCTCTATCAGGTCTCCCTTTTGCAAGTAAACGTGAAAGGATTGACAACCCTTTTATCACGTTGGGTGCAAGTTATTGATTGTTTGTGAAGGTATTCAATGACTTGTGCGTTATCTCTTACTGGATTGATACATTGGTTCTCAAACTGAGGGAAATACTTACTCTACTTTGCTGTACCACCTTTTCCTCTTCAAGGAAAAAACCAACGCAAGCTCAAGAGGTAGAACTTTGCTACCAAATACTTTGGTGCAAATATTAAGTCTTTCAGGTGTGGTGAATTGACAACTCAGCTGCTAATACTTGAAAATATTCTTTGGCTCCCCTTGTGTCGAATCAATAAATTTGGGTTGAATACTCTACCCTTGAAAACTATTGCGATCCCCTATACTTGTCGGTTATCAGGACGTTTTTCTGGCACCGTTGTCGGGGAGCATAGCTCTATTCTCTGAGTCACTTGGGATTTATATCTGTTGATCACTATGAGGAATTTGAAAGATCAAAGAACCAAGATTTTTCCCTCAACTACAAGGGAAGGTAAGGAACTGCTAATGACTCACAAGTATATGGGGTCAATTGTAGCCTTTTCGATAAGTAAGAGTGTCGAACCCAACGACAAGCAGAAGGAAATGACAAGCGGTTTTCAGCAAGGTAATGTCTGCAAGTGCTAAAATTGTAAGTAGCAGAGTAGTTTGATAGCAAGATAATTTGTAACGAGCAAGTAACAAAAGTAGTAACAAAAGTGCAGCAAGGTAGCCCAATCCTTTTGAGGCAAAGGACAGGCCAAAACGGTTTCTTATGATAAGCAAAGTGTTCTTGAGGGTACATGGGAATTTCATCTAGTCACTTTCATCAAGTTGGCTTAATTCATGGTCGGTACTTTGATAATTTGATATGTGGGTGGACTAGTGCTTAGGTGCTGTTCTTACTTGAACAAACCTCCTACTTATGATTAACCCTCTCGCAAGCATCCGCAACCACGAGAAAAGTATTAAGAATAAATTCTAACCATAGCATTAAACATTTGGATCCAATCGGTCCCATACAGAATAACGCATAAACTGGGGTTTAAGCTTCTGTCACTCTCGCAACCCACCATCTAATAACTACTCCACAATGCATTCCCTTAGGCCCAAATATGGTGAAGTGCCATGTATTCGACGTTCACCTGACACCACTAAGAGAATGGCAATATACATATCATCAAAATATCAAACACATATCAAGTTCACATGATTATTTGCAACATGGTTTCTCCCGTTACCTCAAGAACAAAAGTAACTACTCACAAATTATAAACATGCTCAAGATCAGAGGGGTATTAAATAGCATAATGTATATGAACATATAATCTTCCACCAAATGAACCATATAGTAATCAACTACAAGATGTAATCAACACTACTAGTCACCCACAAGCACCAATCTATAGTTTTGACACAAAGATTGAACACAAGAGATGAACTAGGGTTTGAGAGGAGTTGGTGCGTTGAAGATGTTGATGAATATAGCCCTCCCCAAGATGGGAGAGTTGTTGGTGATGATGATGATGATGATGGTTTCCCCCTCTGGGAGGGAAGTTCCCCAGTCTGAATCGCTCCCTCGGAGGGCAAAAGTGCTCCTGCCCAAGTTCCACCTCGAGGCGGCGGCGTTTCGTCCCAAATGCCCTCCTCTTAATTATTTTAGGTCAAAATGACTTATATACCAGAAGATGGGCACCGGAGGTGGACCGAGGAGGGCAGCACCCACCAGGGCGTGCCCAGGTGGGTTGTGCCCACCTGGTGGCCCTCCTATGGTACTTATTTGCTCTAATATTTATTAAATATTCCATAAAAATTCCTCGGGGAGTTTCAACTCATTCGGAGTTGTGCAGAATAGGTGGCTTGACGTAGCTTTTTCAGGTCGAGATTTCCAGCTACCGGAATTCTCCCCCTTGGTGCATACCTTGCGTATTATGTGGGAAAAGGCATTAGAATTACTCCAAAAAGAATTATTATACTATAAAACAACATAAATAACAGTAGGAAAACATGATGTAAAATGGACGTATCAACTCCCCCAAGCTTAGATCTCACTTGTCATCAAGTGAAAACCGAAATCGAAAAACATGTCCACATGATTAGAGAGAGAGAGAGAGGTGTCGATAAAAACAAAAAAATACGGACATAGCAGCATCATGTGACTTATTATAACAACAAGAAACTTTAACATAAAACTTTTATAATAGAACTTTTATCATAGACTTCTCATGAACAAGTGATAATTCATCACAACATCGAAGTATAAAGCATGAACTCTATTGGAAACCGACAAACTATGTTCTTAGTCAACTTTGCAACTACAATTCATCATCTTTTCAGTAAGGGTCACGTACGGAGCCTTTAGGCAAGTCCACATACTCAACCATCATTTAGTCTTCTATGATTGCTAACACTCACCGCGTACACATGAGAAAAATGTTTCAACCGGACACAAAGAAAGACAGGGGCTTCTAGTTTCGCCTCCCAACACACTCACCTCAAGGGTGATGTCAACAGTAATAACTCATGCTACCCATATTCAACTGGATATATGTGCCTAGATCTTTCCTCACCACATGATGCTTGCCAAAGGATAAAAAAAAGGAGTAGAGATAAAAAGTAAATACATGAAAGTAAAAGATAGGCCCTTCGCAGAGGGAAGCAGAGGTTGCCATGCGCTTTTGTTTGTATGCTCACCCCCTTAGTGCAAGAGAACGTCACATTATATTGCCCATTGTGATGGCAACCTTTATTATGCAGTATGTCGCTTTTATTCTTCACCATCACAAGTTCGTATAATGCTCAATTTTCCCTTACACTAAATGATCTCACATTTTTATAAGCAATTTTTATTGACCTTTTTGCATCGATGACAACTTACTTGAAGGATCTTACTCAATCCATAGGTAGGTATGGTGGGCTCTCAAACAAGATAGGGTTTAAGGGTTTTGGATGCACAACTAGTATCTCTACTTAGTGTGGAGTTTTTGGCTAGCAAAGATAGGGGCAAGCACCACATGTTAAAGGATCTATGACAATATAACTGCTATGTAAATATGAACAAACATAAATCATTAGGTTGTCTTCCTTGTCCAACGTCAAATTTTTTGGCATATAATATTTTGACGGGTGCTCACAATCACCAAAGATTTCCATGATAGTATATTTATATGTGAATCTTCTCTTCCCTTATTAATTCTTTCATGAGTTTTATCATTGACCAATGCTATGTTTGTCAATCTACAATAAAATTTTCTACTTTTACTTTTCCTTGTGTAATGTCATCACTTACCATAAGATTAGCATATGATCTTTTTCTTTTATTTCCTTTATTTTATTGCAACAAGAAAGTAAAGAAAGCAAAACTCAAAATAAAGTTTATTATATATCTCGCACACGATTACAAGGATTGATCACTAAGAAAACTCACAAAAAGAAAGGATCGAACTAAACTTTTATTCATCTAATAGCAAAAGATAACCATGGATCGAACTAAGAAAGTAAAGGCTAAAGATAGTGGAGATGATAGATACCGGGACACCTCCCCCAAGCTTGGCGAAAGCCAAGGGGAGTGCACATACCCGATACTCAGTTTTCTTTTGGTGGTGATGAAGAAGATGGTGGTGATGAAGTCAAAGGTTTCTTGTCCTCAGGTTTCCACGGCAGAGGCTCACCATCATAAGAGGAGGAGTGAGAGAAACTCTAGCAGACCCCGCAAAAAATCGACCCGCCAAACGCATTTGCGGTTTCATGAAGATCGTGTTTGCGGGTCGAAAACATGCATGGTCGGTCAGATACCGTATCTAAAACTGCATAATTTGAAAAAAAACTTTCGCGGGAGAAATTGCGCAAACATAGTTCAGCACATCACATACTACAAAGTTCATACATACTACATGATCAATAAATTAAGCATATATCATACTACATGCTACGTTAACTAGTAGTAGAGGGGGTCGGATCTGACGACAGTGAGGTCGCAGCAAAATGGATGACGCCGTGGAGGCCGAGCGATGCTCAATCCTCCTCGTCGGAGCTGCACAGGTTGGTGTACTTCGCCGCCTACTCCGCACGGATGCGGCGCCACTCCTCAACCTTCTCATTGGCGGCAACGTTGGCGGCGACCGCCTGCCGCCACTCGAGGGCTTCGAGCTCCTCGGCGTGGCACCGGCGCTCCGGCTCCTCGCGCATGCTCCGCTCGGTGATGACGGCTGCAATGGCATCAAAGTCCATGACGTAGTCCTCGGGCCCGACGACTCTGCGGCGGCCGAGCGGAGCGGGCTCCTCGGGCTCCTCCTTCACCGGGACAAAGGCGAATGGCGCCGGCTCCTCCGCCTCCTCGTCCTCCGACCACTCCCTCTTCACGAGGAGAAAGCCCGCGCCGGAGGATGAGAAGGATCCTGCGTAGGAAGATCTCGTTGAGGAGAAGGACGTGCATCGATGGTGGTACTCCTCCGTCTTGCGGTGGTTGAAGCTCGCCGGCAGCGACATCCCGTGGTTGGTCCACCTTTGGGCACCGCACTTCCTCGCGCCGTCTGACCGGACGCGCCGCTCACGCTCTGGGTTCCTCTCACGGCCGGATCTACTGCCAGAGCCGCGTCCAGAGCTCGACATTCGGCCCCACATGGCGGCTGGAGGCGGGGCGGGTGGTCGCCGGTGGTGAGAAATGTGGAGAGGGGAAAGGGGAATCGGGTGGCTCGCGGCGGCGGGGTGATAGGGTTTGGACTCGCAAAATGGTCGCGGAACCGCAGTTATAGTGCTCGAGGCATGCGGTTTGCGGGCTGTGGCAAAAAAAATTGCCGGCTGAGCGAGTATGCGGGCTCTGATCTGGCCAGAAAATTGCGCCGAGCCCGCATACTTGCCGGAATTTTTGCGGGCCGGGCGTTTTGCGGGGTCTGCTAGAGTTGCTCTGAGTCTCCCGGATCCTGCAACTGGCAGCCAAACTCATACCTTTAAACCTTGCCTCATATTCAATGACTTGGCTTTGAAGGTCCTGGATCTGGCTATGGAGAAATTTGATTTGCTCGTTGAGAAAGAATATGATGTCCTTTATGGGCTTGCCATCCACCTTGAGATCACAGGTATAGTCCGCGATCATGAGATGATTGGTATTGAGTCCATGCTCCACCATCCCCTTGCACTTGAAGATGTCCTGCTCCATAGCTTCAAGCCTGGCCTCCATGGATCCAGTCCCCTGGGGTCCTTGCACATCGCGGATGTGCAACACCCCATTGCGCATCTGGATAGCTTGATGGTGCTACATCACTCCCGCAGATATGGGTTGATGACATTGTCGAAGAACTTGTCCTTGGAGGAGCTTGAAGCGGCCATGGTGGATTGGATCTGACAAAAAACAGCAAGAAAATAAAACAAGAGATTTCTCCGTGATACGGAGGTTAACAGGTTCTAGAGGTATATATAGAGTTTTTTTATCTTGGGGAACAAGCAGAACGGAAGAAAAACAAAGTCCAGAAAGTACCCAAGGTGGGGACAACCCACCTGGGCGCGCCAGGCACGCCCAGGCATGCCTGGCTTGCCCTGGTGTATCGTGCCCACCAGGGTCACTTTCCTGGAAGTTTCTTATTTTCCTAATTTTCTAAATATTCCAAAACTGACAAAATATATTTTTGCGGATTTTTCGGAGTATGTTTACTTACCGTATCACGTACCTCCTTTTTTTCATTATTCTGGGGTGTTCCGGAAGGTTTCCTTTACGTGTTCTTCCGGTGTCAAAGTTTGGATAATATTGCTTTCAACATTAATGGGTGTACCTGAGATATAGTGTTTTATTCGTTGCCCATTGACAACCTTCGGGTTAGTCCCTTCGGCATTATTTATTTTGATAGCTCCAGATCGATAGACCTCCTCGATGACATAGGGTCCTTCCCATTTGGAGAGGAGTTTTCCTACAAAGAATCTGAAACAAGAGTTGTACAAAATAACATAGTTTCCAACTTTGAACTCACGCTTTTGGATTCTTTTGTCATGCCATCTTTTAAGTTTTTCTTTGAATAACTTAGCATTTTCATAAGCCTGGGTTCTCCATTCATCTCATGAGCTAATATCAAATAACCTCTTTTATATGGAGAACTCAAGCGGTAAATGACAAGCCTTTCCATAAACCATTTTATATGGAGACATACCCATAGGATTTTTATAAGCTGTTCTATAAGCCCAAAGTGCATCATCTAATTTCCTAGATCAATTCTTCCGAGACCTGTTGATAGTCTTTTGTAAGATTAGTTCTATTTATCAATTGCTAAGTTCAACTTGACGATTAGACTAAGGATGATAAGGTGACCCAATTCCATGGTTAACATCATACTTAGCATGCATTTTACGGAAAGCAACATGAATAAAGTGTGAACCACCATCAGTCATTAAATATCTAGGGACTCCAAACCTTGGGAAAATAACTTCCTTAAGCATTTTAATAGGGGTGTTGTGATCAACACTACTGGTTGGAATAGCTTCTACCCATTTAGTAACATAATCGACAGCAACCAAAATATGTGTATACCCATTCGAGGAAGGAAAAGGTCCCATGAAGTCAAATCCCCAAACATCAGATGGTTCAACAACAAGTGAATAATTCATAGGCTTTTCTTGACACTTACCGATATTACCTATTCTTTGGCATTCATCACATGATGAGACAAACTTACGGGCATCCTTGAAGAGATTAGGCCAATAAAAACCAGATTGCAATACCTTATGAGCGGTTCTGTCTCCCGCGTGATGTCCTCCATAAGCTTCAGAGTGACATTTCTGTAGGATTTGTTCCTGTTCATGCTCAGGTACACAACGTCTAATAATACCATATACTCCTTCATTATAAAGATGTGGGTCATCCCAAAAGTAATGTCTTAAATCATCAGGGAAGCTATCATTAATTGGTTGTGGGTCATCAAGAATATTTTCAAGTCTAGACAAGTTATCAGCTATGGGGTTCTCTACTCCTTTCCTATCAGTGATATGCAAATCAAATTCTTGTAGCAGAATAACCCACCTATTGAGTCTAGGTTTAGCATATTTATTGTCCATAAGATATTTTATAGCAGCATGATCGGTGTGAACAATTACTTTAGAATCAACAATGTAAGATCTGAATTTATCACAAGCAAACACCACTGCTAAGAATTCTTTTTCAGTAGTAGCATAGTTTTGTTGATCATTGTCTAGAGTTTTACTAGCATAATGAATAACACTTAGTTTCTTATCAACTCTTTGTCCTAGAACAACACCAACAGCATAATCACTAGCATCACACATAATCTCAAAAGGCAAGTTCCAATCAGGTGGTTGAACAACATGTGTAGTAATTAACGCTTTGTTAAGGCTTCCATACAATCATCATCAAACACAAAGGGAATATCCTTTTGCAAAAGATTAGTAAGAGGCCTAGAAATTTTAGAAAAGTCATTGATAAACCTCCTATAGAAACCAGCATGACCAAGGAAACTACAAATACCTTTGATATCTTTAGGACATGGCATTTTCTCAATTGCATCATCCTTGGCTTTGTCCACCTCAATGCCTCTTTCAGAAATTTTATGGCCCAAGACAATACCTTTGTTAACCATAAAGTGGCACTTCTCCCAATTCAAGACGAGATTCGTTTGTTCACATCTCTGCAAAACTCAATCAAGATTGCTCAAACAATCATCAAAAGAGTTCCCATAAACAGAAAAGTCATCCATGAAAACCTCAACAATCTTTTACAAAAATCAGAGAATATAGCAGTCATACATCTTTGAAAGGTAGCAGGTGCATTACATAAACCGAAAGGCATACGTCTATAAGAAAATGTTCCAAAAGGACAAGTAAAAGTGGTGTTTTCTTGATCAGATTGTAAAACATGTATTTGTGAAAAGCCAGAGTATCCATCAAGGAAGCAAAAAATGTGTGTGCTTGGATAATCTTTCTAACATCGATAAAAGGCAGAGGGTAATGATCTTTTCTAGTAGCTTTATTTGATTTTCCATAATCAATTACCATTCTATATCCCGTGACAATTCTTTGTGGAATAAGCTCATTTTTATCATTAGGAACAACAGTAATACCCCCTTTCTTAGGGACACAATGAACATGACTTACCCATCTACTATCAGCTATAGGATGGATTATACCTGTCTCCAGAAGTTTCAATATTTCCGTTCTTACCACTTCTTTCATCTTCGGATTTAACCGACGTTGGTGATCAACAACGGGTTTAGCATCAAGTTCCATATTAATCTTGTGTTGACATAGAGTGGGACTAATGCCCTTAAGATCATCAAGAGTATATCCAATAGCAGCCTTGTGCTTCCTTAGAACTTTCAATAATCTTTCTTCTTCATGTTCTGAAAGGTTAGCACTAGTAATAATAGGATATATCTTCTTTTCATCAAGATAAGCATATTTCAGAGTGTCTGGCAGTTGTTTTAATTAAAACACTGGATCACCTTTAGGTGGAGGAGGACCTCCTAGAGTTCCAGTAGGCAAATTGTGTTTAAGCAGATGTTGTTGTTCAAAAAAGATTCTATCTATTTCATTTCTTTCACGCATATGCAAATCATTTTCATGGTTTAGTAAATATTGTTCCAAAGGATCAGTAGGAGGTACAACAATAGAAGCAAGACCAATAATCTCATCCTTATTAGGCAAATCTTTCTTATGAGGTTGTTTACTAAACTTGGAAAAATTAAATTCATGAGATTCATCACCAAAGCTAACACCGACAGTTTATTTCTCACAATCTATTTTGTCATTGACGGTGTTCAAGAAAGGTCTACCAAAAATAATGGGATAAAATTCATCTTGTGGGGAGATAAGAACAAGAAAATCAGTAGGGTATTTTATTTTCCCACACAAGACTTCAACATCTCTAAGAATCCCAATTGGTGATATAGTATCTCTATTAGCAAGTTTAATAGTGACATCTATGCCTTCTATTTCAGCAGGTGCTATTTCATCTTTAATTTCTTGATATAAGGAGAAAGGAATAGCACTCACACTAGCACCTAGGTCACATAACCCATGGTAACAGTGATCTCCTATCTTAACTGAGACAACAGGCACGCCAACAACTGGTCTATGTTTATCTTTTCCTTTAGGTTTGGCAATTCTAGAAACTTCACTATAGAAGTAAATAACATGCCCATCAATATTATCGACTAAGAGATCTTTAACCATAGCAACACTAGGTTCAACTATGATTTGTTCAGATGGTTTGGGTGTTCTAACATAAATTTTGTTAACCACAATTGAAGCTTTAGTATGTTCCTTCATCCTAACAGGGAAAGGTGGTTTTTCAATATAAGCAGTGGGAACAACTGGATCAACATTGTAAATGATAGTTTCTTCTTTTGCTTTCACTAGTTCTTTAACTTCTTATTTAATAGGTGGGTGATATTTAAACCACTTCTCCTTAGGGGGATCAACATGAGTAGCAAAAGATTCACAGAAGGAAGCTACTATCTTAGAGTCAAGTCCATATTTAGTGCTAAACTTTTGAAAAGCATCAGTATTCATAAAAGATTTAACATAATCAAACTTAGGTTCAATACCTGACTCTTTACCTTCATCGAGTTCCCAATCTTCAGAGTTTCATTTAATTTTTTCTAAAAGATCCCACTAGAATTCAATAGTCTTCTTCATAAAAGAACCAATACATGTATCGAGCATGGATTGATCATTACGAGAAAGCCGAGCATAAAAATTCTGAACAATAATTTCTCTCGAGAGCTCATGATTGGGGCATGAATATAACATTAACTTAAGCCTCCCCCAAGCTAGAGCGAT
>NC_041393.1:504201290-504259723 GCF_002162155.2 Triticum dicoccoides | reverse complement strand
CACCCATTGTCGAAATACACATTTTGAAAAGTTAAAAAATTTGGAACAAAAATCCCATGTGTATATCCAAACATTTTATGTGCGTTCACAAGGTTTCGGTGAAAAACGACGTTTTTTGTGGCTTCTGTAAAAAAGATAAATAAATGCCTCATGAATTGTTAGAATGAAGCATCAGAAATTGTCTTTCTTACACAAGCCACAAAAAACATCATTTTTCACTGAAACCTTGTGCACGCACATAAAATGTCCGGATATACACGTGGGATTTTTGTTCTGAATTTTTCAACTTTTCGAAATGTGTATTTTGACAGTGGGTGCATATGCACCTAGGAGCCAAAGGCAATTACCGATATATATCAACTAGATGCATAGGATAAAATTTCTGATGAAATTCCAATTTCAAACGGTTCCAGTTCCAAGATCCAATATCATCGCATAGCCTATACCATGTCAATGCTTTTACCTTCAAATATAAAGGGAAAACCTTCTTCTTAGCTTCATCTTCGGTCAAACTAGCAAGCTTAAACAATCCGCAAATTTTATTCCACATATATCAAGTGCATACCAGGATGTTCGGTTCCATCTCCTGCATAAGGATTAGCGAGCAGTTGCTCTAACATACCCGAAGGAATTTCATATTCAATATTTTCAATAGGTGCAGTAGGTTGAGGGGCAACTAACCGTGGTTCTGGTCAAGGTGAAGATACCCCGAACAAACCCCTCAAAGGATTGTTTTCCATAATAGCAAGTGACAATAAATTTCAGCACGTAGTAATAATGTTTCCTTACCAATTTCCACTTATCAACATCGCTTCACTCCCCGGCAACGGCGCCAGAAAATGGCCTTGATGACCCACAAGTATATGAGGTCAATTGTAGCCTTCTCGATAAGTAAGAGTGTCGAACCCAACGAGGAGCAGAAGGAAATGACAAGCGGTTTTCGGCAAGGTAATGTGTGCAAGTGCTAAAATTGTAAGTAGCGGAGTAGTTTGGTAGCAAGATAATTTATAACGAGCAAGTAACGAAAGTAGTAAAAAAAGTGCAGCAAGGTAGCCCAATCCTTTTGAGTCAAAGGACAGGCCAAAACGGTTTCTTATGATAAGCAAAGTGTTCTTGAGGGTACACGGGAATTTCATCTAGTCACTTTCATCATGTTGGCTTAATTTGTGTTCGGTACTTTGATAATTTGATATGTGGGTGGACCGATGCTTAGGTGCTATTCTTAATTGAACAAACCTCCTACTTATGATTAACCCTCTCACAAGCATCCGCAAATTACGAGAAAAGTATTAAGAATAAATTCTAACCATAGCATTAAACTTTTGGATCCAATCGGTCCCTTACGGAATAGCGCATAAACTTGGGTTTAAGCTTCTGTCACTCTCGCAACCCACCATCTAATAACTACTCCACAATGCATTCCCTTAGGCCCAAATATGGTGAAGTGTCATGTAGTCGACGTTCACATGACACCACTAAGAGAATGAGAACATACATATCATCAAAATATCGAACACATATCAAGTTCGCATGATTACTTGCAATATGATTTCTCCCATGACCTCAAGAACGAAAGTAACTACTCACAAATGATAAACATGCTCAAGCTCAAAGGGGTATTAAATAGCATAATGGATATGAACATATAATCTTCCACCAAATAAACCATATAGTAATCAACTACAAGATGTAATCAACACTACTAGTCACCCACAAGCACCAACCTATAGTTTTGACACAAAGATTGAACACAAGAGATGAACTAGGGTTTGAGAGGAGTTGGTGCTGCGAAGATGTTCATGAAGATAGCCCTCACCAAGATGGGAGAGTTGTTGGTGATGATGATGACGATGGTTTCCCCCTCCGAGAGGGAAGTTCCCAGGCGGAATCGCTCCGCCGGAGGGCAAAAGTGCTCCTGCCCAAGTTCCGCCTCGAGGCGGTGGCGCTTCGTCCCAAATGTCCTCCTCTTAATTATTTAGGTCAAAATGACTTATATACTAGAAGATGGGCACCGGAGGTGGGCTGAGGAGGGCAGTACCCACCAGGGCGCGCTTGGGCCTCCTCGCGCGCCCATGTGGGTTGTGCCCACCTGGTGGCCTTCCTCTGGTACTTATTTTCTCCACTATTTATTAAATATTCCATAAAAATTCCTCAGGAAGTTTCAGCTCATTTGGAGTTGTGCAGAATAGGTGGCTTGACGTAGCTTATTCAGGTCCAGATTTCCAACTGCCGAAATTCTCCCCTTTGGTGCATACCTTGCATATTATGAGGGAAAAGGCATTAGAATTACTCCAAAAAGCATTATTATACAATAGACAACATAAATAACAGTAAGAAAACATGATGCAAAATGGACGTATCAACTGCCATCTAGCTCTGCACTTGATTCACCTTCTGTTTTGAGTAAACATGCGACACGTACACCTGCTATTGACTCTGATATGTCGCATGTTATTGATGATGCCACTTCTGCTATGCATGATGCTTATGATGATACTGCTTCTCTGCTTGATAATACAGTGCCACGAGGTGAATTTCTTGATGAACAAGTTGCTAGGGTTAGAGAGAATGAAATTATTGAAACTAAAGATTATGATTCTCCCCCTAGATATGAATTGCGTGTTGTACCTGAGGGTTATATTATGGATGAAGAAACTGCTAGAGACTTTCTTGCTTGCAATGATAGAGAGGATCTTATGAAATTTTTAGCTAAGATGAAAGAAAAATCTTTGAATGCTAGAATGCAATATGATCCTAAGTTTGCTACTTCACCTATCTGTGTTACTGATAAGGATTATGAAAACTTTGTCAAACTTGAGTTAATTACTTTGGTTCAATTTGATCCTTGCCATGGTTATGAATCTGAAACTGTTGTGGCACATTGATATGTCTCTAATGTATCTATAATTTTTTGATTGTTCCATGTTATATTATCATTCTTGGATGTTTTACAATCATTTTATAGCAACTTTGTATCATTTTTTGGGACTAACCTATTGACATAGTGCCAAGTGCCAGTTCTTGTTTTTTGCTTGTTTTTTACATCACAAGAAATCAATATCAAATGGAGTCCAAACGCACCGAAACTTTTTGTGTATTTTTGGACCAAAAGACATCCAATGGGCGAAAGAAGTACCTAAGAGGGGGCCCGAGGTGAGCACAAGACACCAAGGCGCGCCTGGAGGTCCAGACGCGCGCTGATGGGTTGTGCCCACCTCGATGGCCTCCCGCAGCACCTCTTTGCTCTATAAATACCCCAATATTCCAGAAACCCTAGGGGAGTCGACATAAATCAATTCCAGCCTCCGCAAGTTCCAGAACCACCAGATCCAATCTAGACACCATCACAGAGGGGTTCATCATCCTTGTTGGTGACTCTCCGATGATGCGTGAGTAGTTCATTGTAGACCTATGGATCTGTAGTTAGTAGCTAGATGGCTTCCTCTCTCTCTTGATTCTCAATACAACAATCTCTTGGAGATCTATTTGATGTAACTCTTTTTGCGGTGTGTTTGTTGGGATCTGGTGAACTTTGAGTTTATGATCATATCTATGTTTTTATCCATGAAAGTTATTTGAGTCTTTTGACCTCTTATATGCATGATTACTGTTACGTCCATTTTCCATCATGCTTTTATATCAATTTTTATTGCATTATGGGCTGTTATTACACGTTATATCACAATACTTATGCCTTTTCTCTCTTATTTTATAAGGTTTACATGAAGCGGGAGAATGCCGACAACTGGAATTCTGGACTGGAAAAGGAGCAAATATTAGAGACCTATTCTGCACAACTCCAAAACTCCTGAAACTTCACGGAGATCAGTATTGGAATATATTAAAAAAAATTGGCGAAGAAAGCACCGGAGGGGGGCCACCAGTCAGCCACGAGGGTGGAGGGCGCGCCCTACCCCCTGGGCGCGCCCCCTACCTCATGGGCCCCCTGGCAGGCCCCCGACTCCCATCTTCTGCTATATAGTGTCTTTTGCCCTGGAAAAATCAGAGAGAAGTGAGGGAGTCCTGGATTACGGGGTCCTCAGACAGCCGGACTATATACTTTGGCCGGACTGTTGGACTATGAAGATACAAGATTGAAGACTTCGTCCCGTGTCCGGGTGGGACTCTCCTTTGCGCGGAAAGCAAGCTTGGCAATTCGGATATGTAGATCTCCTTCTCTGTAACCGACTCTATGTAACCCTAGCCCCCTCCGATGTCTATATAGACTGGAGGGTTTAGTCCGTAGGATAACAACAATCATAATCATCGACTAGCTTATAGGGTTTAGCCTCTACGATCTCGTGGTAGATCAACTCTTGTATTACTCATATCATCAAGATCAATCAAGCAGGAAGTAGGGTATTACCTCCATCGGGAGGGCCCGAACCTGGTTAACATCGTGTCCCCCGCCTCCTGTTACCTTTAGCCTTAGTCGTACAGTTCGGGACCCCCTACCCAAGATCTGCCGGTTTTGACACCGACATTGGTGCTTTCATTGAGAGTTCCACTGTGTCGTCACGGTAAGGCTTGATGGCTCACCTCGTTGTCAAGGACAACATCACCTCTGGGGGAGCCCTGGCTGTAGGCCAAACTCTTCGACTGGGCGGCTTCGTCATGACCGCCCGTTCGGCCGCCGTGCCGACGATGACTTCTCAGGTCATCAAAAATAGCCTCCACGTCAGCTCAAAACTCACCGAACAGATGGATCCAATGGAGCTCTCCTCCCTGAACGAGCTCTTGGATCGCATCGCCGCTCTGGGAGTCGCTACGGACTATGATCTGATCGGGCTTAAACCCGACCAAAGGGAGATTAACTCTTCGTCGGTCACCCACCAGATAGCAGTGGTGGTGGAGCAATGCAGTGATTCTTCCTGTATTTTGAGGATGAACTATGTACGTATTTCCGAGCTCTCCAAGCCGGATACCCATCTACGGAGGACATGGCCCGAGCTCCGAACCTAGAATCGGACAGTAGGCCAGAAAAATCGGGCAACGGCCCAGAGCCCGGGCTGCCAAGCTCGGAAGCTCCCTTGCCCCTGGGTCTCAGATCAGGTCAGGGTTTGGACTTAAATCTACCCACCCACCCAGATACAAGTGATCTTTCGCACATTAGACAAGAGCCCCAAGAGATAGTACATCACTTCTGGGCCAGATTCCTCCTTGTAATGAGCAAGGTCAAGGATTGTCGCGAGGAAGACGCGATTTCATTCTTTTGCAAAAACTGCACGGACAAGGGAATCCTCAATGCCATAAGTCGCCGTGACATAGCACACTTCGCTGACTTGGCGGCCATAGTACAGAAGTACTGTGCGATGGAAAGCGCCTGGAAAACCCAAACAAAATTCTAGGATCCTCCGGCTCTCACTAAACCCCTCGTCTGAACTAAAAGGGTGCACTCTTGCAAGTCACCCAATCAAAATACAAAGAAACCAAAGCCCACTACAGGGCCTGTATTGGAGGGATGGCTCAATAAGCCATGCAAAATTCACAGTACACCGGATACCATACAAACACAGCCTTAGAGCATGTCGGATACTCCGGCAGGTGGCCAAGAGCGGCGAGGATCTCCTCATCAACAATACCGCAGAGCACCATCCCGTGGAGAATAACAATACAATACTGACTGTCTTCGAGACTTTTGCCTCAAATAATAGGCATAAGTGAGCACTCCGTAGTCTCGCCGAAGTCTGCCACGTTGCAGCAATAAATCCATGGAACGACACGACCCATAACCTTCAATGCCAGTGACGAACCTCAATTCTGAACAGTCCGAGCACCAACCGCTTTGGTCCTTAGTCCAATTGTGGATGGCTTCCGGCTTACTAAAGTGCTCATGGACGGTGGCAGCGGATTAAACCTCATCTACGAGGAAACTCTCAACAAAATGGAAATAGACAAGAGCCGCATTGAGCAAAGTAGCACGACCTTCAGAGGAATCATCCCTAGTCGGGAGGCACGATGTGCGGGAAAAATCACACTAGATATGGTATTCGGCACGCTGGAGAATTATAGGTATGAAGAAATCACATTCCAAGTGGCCATGTTCAGTAGTGGATACCACGCCCTTCTAGGGCGGGATGCATTCACGAGCTTCCAACCCATACCCCATTACGGGTACATGAAGCTCAAGATGCATGGGCCCAATGGAATCATCACTCTAGCTAGTGATCCAGACATAGCGATCCACGCCAAAAATAAAACTGCCGCACTAGCCCTCGAGGCATTATCCGAAGCTCTCGCGGCTGAAGAACTAACCGCGCTGCACTCCACAGTGGAGAGGGACGACATGATACTCGACAAACGACCCAAGTCCACCTCTTTTAAACCAGTGGATGAAATAGTCAAATTCCAAGTCCACCCAACGGACCCTACAAAAATAGCATCCATTGGGGCACAACTGAACCCCACAATAGACGCCGCACTGCGAGAGTTCTTGCATGAGAATTGGGATATCTTCGCCTAGCATCCTTCAGACATGCAAGGTATCCCACGTAGGCTGGCCAAGCATAGCCTAAACATACTAAACGGATACAAGTCGGTCAAGCAAACTCTTCGGCGCTTTTCAGAACCTAAGCGACAAGCCATGGGAGAAGAGCTAGCCAAGCTACTCGAAGTCGGATTCATCAGAGAAATAAAACATCCGGACTGGCTAGCAAACCTGGTGATGGTACCAAAGAAGGACAAATCCTTGCACCTATGTGTCGATTTCAAGGACCTCAATAAGTCTTGCCCCAAGGATCCCTTCCCCCTCCCTCGCATTGATCAAATCATCGACGCTACCGCAGGACACGACTCGTTGTGCTTCCTCAACGCATACTACGGATACCATCAAATCAAGATGGCAGAGTCCGATCAAGCCGCAACGGCATTCATCACTCCATACGGCCCCTTCTGTTTTAACACCATGCCTTTTGGGCTCAAAAATGCCGATGCAACCTATCAACGCATGATTCAGACATGCTTGGAAACACAAATCGGCAAAACAGTCGAGGCATGCGTAGACGATGTGGTCATCAAAACTAGACACGTCGAATCTTTAATAGACGACTTGAGGCTTACGTTCGACAATCTCCGAACATATGACATCAAGCTCAATCCAGAAAAATGCGTTTTCGGTGTACCTGCCGGAAAGCTATTGGGCTTCGTTGTTTCCAATAGAGGAATTGAAGCAAATCCGGCTAAAATCTGAGCTCTATCACAGTTGGCTATCCCAATAGACCTCAAGCAAATCCAGAAATTAACTGGATGCGTGGCTGCTCTAAGCCGCTTTATCTCCCGATTAGGAGAAAAGGCACTACCTCTCTATCGCCTTATTCGACGCACCGAACACTTCGAGTGGAAAGATGCGGCTACGATCGGACTAGAAGAAATAAAGGCCCTTCTGGCCAGCAATCCAATCCTGGCCGTGCCAAATATCGGTGAACCTATGCTGTTATATATAGCTGCAACACATCAGGTTGTAAGCGCAGTGCTCGTTGTCGAACGAGAGACGGACGGACATAAGTTCCCGCTTCAAAAGCCGGTATACTATGTATCCACCGTCCTCACTCCATGCAAGTCACGGTACCCACATTATCAAAAGATAGCATACGCGGTCTTCATGGCATCCCGGAAACTACAACACTACTTTCAAGAGTGTTCAATCATGGTGGCCTCCGAAGTACCACTCAACGATATAATCAATAACCGCGATGCCACGAGCCGGATTGCTAAGTGGGCTATCGAGCTCCTCCCGTTCGACATCACATACAAACCACGACGAGCCATTAAGTTGCAAGTGCTAGCTGACTTCGTCGCCGAATGGACAGAAGCCGAACTCCATAAAGAGTACGGCGCATACTCCAATTGGATCATGCACTTTGATGGCTCTAAGATGCTGGCTGGTCTGGGGGCAGGCATTGTCCTGACATCCCCCACCGGAGATACAGTCCAATACGTACTCCAAATACTATACACGGATTCCAACAATGCAGCCGAATACGAGGCTCTATTGTATGGTCTTTGGATGGCAGTCTCCATGGGCATTCAATGCCTAGAAGCGCGTGGGGATTCGAACCTGGCAATATCCCAAATAAATGGAGACTTTGACGCCAAGGACCCAAAAATGGCGGCCTACCGCAATGCCAGCCTCAAAATGTCAGCTCGGTTCGAGGGGCTCAAATTCCACCATGTGGTCCGAGAAAACAATCAACCGGCGAATATCCTCGCCCGCATCGGTGCTAAGCGCGACCTCGTCCCACCTAATATCTTCTTGGAAAGGCTGTTCAAGCCATCCATGGTGTGGGAAGGGGAGTCCGACAATACCAGTCTGGATCCAAATACAACCCCAGATCTCAAACACTCTGACATAATCTGAGGCTCCGCCACCGAAATAACACCTTCGGCCCACGTGATTATGGCTGTCATCGCCCCGTGGACAGAACCCTTCTTAGCCTACCTAAATAGGCAAGAGCTCCCTGAGGACCAAAATGAGGCGCGTTGCATTGTGCGGCGCTCTAAAGCCTACAAAGTCCACGAGGAGAGCTTTATAAGAAAAGCGCGACTGGAGTGCTCCAAAGGTGCATCTCTGAAGACGAAGGATGGCAGCTACTGGCCTAAATTCATGCTGGACTCAGCGGCCATCACGCCGCAGCCTGGGCCCTCGTAAGCAAGGCCTTCCGTACAAGTTTCTACTGTCCGACAACCCTAGTAGACGCACAGGACCTCGTCCAACATTCCGTCAGTTGCCAGCTTTTTGCAAATCAAAGCCACATGCCACCTACCGCTCTCCAAACAATCCCCATAACTTGGCCCTTTACGTTCTGGGGGCTCGATATGGTTGGACCCCTTAAAGGAGGAAGCCATAAGAAAAAATACTTGTTGGTCATGGTAGATAAATTCACCAAATGGACAGAGGCAAAACCAGTTAAAACGGCCAAATCCGGACCAGTGATAGACTTCATATCCGGGGTCGTACACCGTTATGGTGTCCCCCATAGCATCATCACTGATAACAGCTCTAACTTCACAGCCGACGAGGAGAAAACTTGGTGTGGCAAAATGAGCATTAAGCTCGATTATGCCTCTGTCTATCACCCCTAAACAAACAATCAAGTCGAACGAGCAAATGGTCTTATTATGAGCGGCATCAAACCCAGACTAGTGCGATCCTTGAAGGAATCAGATACGCATTGGGTCGAGGAGCTCGACTCCGTAATATGGGGGTTGCGGACCATGCCAAATCGCACCACCGGATACACACCATTTTTTATGGTGTACGGCACAGAGGCAGTGCTACCCCATGATATCATTCATGACTCACCTCGAGTGCGCATGTACGAGGAGAAAGAAGCCGAGCTGGATCGGCAGGACAGTTTAGATGCCCTGGAGGAGGAGCGTGACATTGCAAAGGCCCGCTCCGCATTCTATCAGCAGCAGGCTCGAAGGTATCAAAACAGAGAAGTACGGGCCAAAACTTATAACGTTGGTGAACTCGTTCTACGCCTACCGGAGAAGAAAAAGGACAAGCTCAAGCCCAAGTGGGAGGGTCCCTTCATCACTGATAAAGTTCTCACCGGAGGAGCATACCGTCTGCGTGATGCATCAGATAACCGACTCGAGCCGAACCCATGGAACGTGGCCAGACTCCGAAGATTCTACGCCTAGTGCCGAACTCTGTGTTCGTCTCCCTACCTCCACTTTTTTAAGTTATATCCTCCTCCTTTCTTTCTTTCCTTTTTTTATATATAGCCTTAAAAGCCATAAGTGTGCTTCGATCGCACACTCCTGCCGCACTATGCGTGCTCAATATACGTGGGGGCTTCTTATACAGAAGCTTAATATATTATCTTCTGGGCTTTATGCCCACCACATATGCGTCACTTCTCCATATGTGCCTTTTTTCGCCATTATATGCATCGATATGACTTAAGTTTTGGCCACGCTGGGTTGCCTGGCTCTTGTGTTTATGCCCTACGTTCCCGTTAGTTCAGCGAGGGCATAAGGGGAGCACCTCTGCGATTGTTACTGTCGGGTCAGCCGGATGTGTACCTCAGACTGGGTGAAGCCGAAAGCTAACGTTCTTAAGGGAATATTCGATCGGTGAACAAAAGATGTTTCTTACTTATTGCAATACATGCCCCTAGATGTTTATATCATGCGTAGCTTTTCGCAGTTCGGACATGCACATTAATGCATGCTTACCTAGGGAAAGGAACCGTTAATGGAACTATTCTCCCTGGAAGATGTTTCTTACTATCCATGTAATATAACATAGCTAGTTGGGTACTTGTCTGTTCAAGCACTTATGACCCCTACGCCTGGTTTCCATGCGTACCCCGGTTTTTACATAACTGAGCGAGTATTCGGATACACTCCGGACTGTCGGGTCCGGAGGTTGAAGCGAAAAGGTCCGCCATGACAAATGATTTAAAATCCGGCTAGGGACAAAATATGTCATTTGAAGTACACAGCCACTTAGACTGACTAAATTCTTCTTCTATACCATCCAACAGGCTGTCTAGCCTACAATCCTGTTGGGAATACTTTGCGGCTAATGCTACCTGGCCATATACCAGACTAACGGGGATCTCTTTCCCATCTGACCCTACGGGCCCGACCTTGGCCATGTGGTTCAGGTTAGCCTTGGTGTATCGCGTCTTCACCATGGCCCAGGCTTCCCTTGCACCTTGTCGGCAGGCCGATATCTTCCCTAATGGGAAGCGCCACCGTGCTCCCTTGAGCATCCCTACAAGCTCCCCCATGCCTCCTGGCAGGGAGGCAGATGGCCACAAGGCCTGGGCGATACCCTGCATCACCTACCGAACTTGGTTCGTGCAGCTGTGAGAGTTCTTGCAGAAGATCGCCTGTAGATCCGGGCATCTCCTCTTCGGGACGACCCGTCAGCATACCTACAGACATAACTCTGTTAGCCTGTTTCTTCGTTGAACTATATAAAGGTTCGTTCGAGCACTTACTAAAAATGTCGCGTCGAAGCCTCTTATTCTCCTTCACGGATTCAGCAAGCTGGCCCCAAACATCTTTTAATTCAACGTCCAACCGGGTCTTGGCTTCCTTGAGATCATTATTCTGTCGAATAACCCGTGTAAGCACGCGCTCGCCAGCCTCTCATTGTCGTTGAGCATGTTGCTCATCCACCGATACGATCTCCGAATTGCCTCCGGGATCGTCTGCAGAATCTATTGTTAGATTTGCATGAAAGTCGAATACTAGCTGGTACATGACATTACATTCTTTTTTTTGACTAAGACAAGTATTACCAGATGGAGCCTTCTTAGACTCCTCCATTCCGGCAACTGCGGCCCGCAGCTAGGATTTGCACTCCTCCAGCTCTTTAGACAGCTGGGTATTCTTCTTTGTAAGGACCTATGCATACAATGATCCTTAAATCAGTTGTGCCAACTGTTTCAAGTCTCAGAGGCTACTGATATACATACTTATCAGTTTTTCTTACCCGTATATCCTTCACGTACTATTCTGTGGCTTTGGCGAGGTCATCTTGAGCAGCTCGGATGTACGCGTCCCCTGAGTTAAAGGCATTGAACGCCTCTTCAGAGAAATTCGGGTCGCGTAGTGTGGCTCGTCGGCGCCTGTGATTCATGGCGCTCTCCAGTTCAGAGTTTGTAGTGGATAATCTATTTGCATCCTCTGTAGGAAGATCGTCTGGCGTTATCCCTGCGTTGACCTCCGCCCTTGAGTCCGGCCTTGGAGTCTGGCTGGTGGAGGCGTGGCCGGTAGGCTCTCCGGATACAGTCCGGCGAGCGCTTTTTCTGCCAGGAAACCATGGACATTGTTATATTTCAAAAACGATAATTACGTAGCAGGTTTTTAATTGTACCTCTGCAACGGTGTCTCGGTCCTAACCGCGTTCCTTTTAAGCCAACTGGCTACGGTGCCCCTTGTTGATGAGTCACCACGGGTTCGGCGCGGTGTCCCGATGGCCTTCCCTGTAAAACGCAATACATGTGCGGTGGGTAAGGCACAAAGAGGGGCTCCTTCTTGGAAGTTGGGACTCCAGTTTTACTTACATGTGATACAGGGAGTAGGCCAGGATAATCAGCTATGATGGCCACCAAGGCACCATCACAGCTTAACTGATAAAATGTCCTGTCGACAAGCTCCACAAATATGTCTGGATCTTCTTCAAGTCCGGGGTCGAGGGCCCGGTCGGGGTCCTCTAGCTGTGGAGACGGGTTGTGGACCTCCCTTATACCTTTTCGCAGTTCCTGCTATGAATTGGCAAGGTAAATATTTGTGATGAAGAATGCGGGAAAGACTGGAATAAAAGATAGCAGCTCACCCAGCTTGGGGGGTTGTACATGGAGAATCCATCCTGTGGCTTAATATGGATGAACTCCTCTTCTTCTCCTTTGTACAAATCGGACAGTCTTTTCGCCAGAGCGGCGGCAGAGTCCGGACCTTTACGGCTGCAGCGGGTGGCATCGTCTTCTCCATTGAAGTGCCACATGGGTTTCCCCCGATATTGAAGTGGTTGCACTCCCCGCATTATACATATTGACATAACCTCAATTATTGTCAGTCCTGATTTGGCCAGCGTCTTTATCCTGTCCATCAGGAAAAGGACCTGTCTATTATCTTCCTCCTGGGGTTCCGGGGGCGCCAGTTGTGGCGTTTCTTCAATGGGGCATTTACAAACTCAGGAAGGCCCATCCCAATAGGGTCCGGAAGGGGGACGTCCTCCATGTACAACCACTCCGAAGGCCAGTCTTCGGATGTCTTTTTCGGAGTACCGGACAGGTAACCGGTCCCGGCGATGCACCATATTTCGGCTCCACCCACTTGATATATCGACCCCTCCTGAGTACGGGGTACAAGGCAGACTAGCCTCTTCCATAGCTCGAAATGAGCTTCGTAGCCCAGGAATAGCTCGCAGAAGGCAACGTAGCCTGCGATGTGTAAAATGGAGGCGGGTGTCGGTGTCAAAACCGGCGGATCTCGGGTAGGGGGTCCCGAACTGTGCGTCTAAGGCTAATGGTAACATGAGGCAGGGGACACGATGTTTTACCCAGGTTCGGGCCCTCTCGATGGAGGTAATACCCTACTTCATGCTTGATTGATCTTGATGATATGAGTATTACAAGCGTTGGTCTACCACGAGATCGTAGAGGCTAAACCCTAAGAGCTAGCCTATGATTTTGATTGTTCTTGTCCTACAGACTAAACCCTCTGGTTTATATAGACACCGGAGGAGGCTAGGGCTACACAGAGTCGGTTACAAAGAAGGAGATCTATCATCTGAATCGCCAAGCTTGTCTTCCACGCAAAGGAGAGTCCCATCCGGACACGGGACGAAGTCTTGAGTATTGTATCTTCATAGTCCAACAGTCCGGCCAAAGTATATAGTCCAGCTGTCCGGATACCCCCTTATCCAGGACTCCCTCAGTAGCCCCTGAACCAGGCTTCAATGAGGATGAGTCCGGCGCGCAGATTGTCTTCGGCATTGCAAGGTGGGTTCCATCTCCGAATACTCCAAAGTAGATTTTGGACACAAGGATCGTGTCCGGATCTGCGAAATAATTTCCACACACCACCGTAGAGAGCATATTTTTTCATGAACCGAATCCGCTGACATTTTTCTTCATAACTTGATATCACACTAGGGCCCAGTCCTTATCCAAACCGTTTCTCAACCAGCTACTGTGCATATTGCGAGGTGGTTTCCCGGGCACGTCTTGTCAAAGCAGAGATCGTGTCCCCCTTATCACGGGACTCTCATCAATACGGGTGCGGGTAGCCCAACCGTACCGCCAATCGTGGCGAGAGGGGAACGAGCAGGTTCCATCAGGCAAGTAGGAAGGTGCAAAAAGTTTTTATTGCCTCTATAAAGAGATAAGGCCTCCTCCTCTTCACCCACGCCCTTTCCTTCCGCTCGTCCATTCCCTTCCGCTTGAGCCCTAGCGCCAAAGCGCTCGTCTTTTCCATCAAAAGAGGTTCTCCGAAGATGTCTAGATCCGGAGCAGGAGGCAAGTGGATGGCCTCTACCGTCCAGGGGAAGGATATCAAAAAGCTTCCGATGGTGGGACAGATCGTCCCTAATCCGGAACCTCACGAGAGGGTTGTGTTTCTTCCTCATTTCGTCCGCGGGCTCAGGTTTCCCCTCAACCCTTTGTTCGCGGCATCATGTATTATTACGGGATTGATTTTCATGATCTGTCCCCTAATTCTTTCCTTAACATCTTGATGTTTATCGTCGCGTGTGAGACCTTTCTCCGTATTTCACCACACTTCGGCTTATGGCTGAAGATCTTCAATGTGAAGCCCAAGGTGGTGAACGGCGAGCACGCCGAGTGTGGAGGCGCCATGGTGAGTAAGATGCCCAAGGTCACATGGCCGACAGGCACCTTCAATGATTCCGTCAAGGAGTGGCAGCAGCAGTTGTTCTACATCACTGAGCCGCGCAGCAAAAAGTGGGCCGCGGCTCCCCAATTCAGATCCGGGGCGCCCCTGCAGCTTACGTCCTAGCCCAAGAAGGGCCCGAACTGGTCCTCATCTAATGAGTTGTCGGTGCTCTAAACACGCATCGAGGGTGTGGTAGACAAGGATGTCAAACTCGTCAATGTAGTCCAGGTGATGTTAGTTTGCCTGGTTCTTCCTTGCCAACACCGGACCTGTAATATGTGGGAATACAACCCGGCTGAGCACCAGACCCTACGGGAGACCTACGGCTCCTCACACAAGGATATCTGGAAGGTGCTCTTCAAGTCCGGCAAACCATGGCTGGACTCCGCCGAAGACCGTGGGTATCAAGTGTCTCGCCCTGCAAGTCTGGTAAGTTATCGCTATGTTCTATCCATCCATGTTTAGCTTGGCATATCCCAAGGGAGATGCTTTATCATGCTTTTCCAAAATTACTCCAGGAATGGACGAAGAAGGCAGCGCGGATAGATTGCCCGGCCCCGCTGCCAGAAGAACCGATAGCACCACTTCTGACAAAGATGTTGGTCCCAGCGCCTTACAAGGCGCCGAAGAAAGAGGCCTTGAAGGAGACCAAGGAGACCCGGAGCAGCCTTCTCGCCCCGGTGCTTCGGACACCAAATCCGAAGACTCCAACGCCCATCCTTCCTCCGAAGATGAAGAGGAGGAGGAAGAAGACGAGTCCTCCATGGGGGGAGGAAAGAAAAGGACGGCCTCCTCATCCTTGGAGGCCAAATCACTGAAGAGGGGAAAAATCCCCTTCCGGAGGCATCCACCACGGCCACCAATAGCAGCCCGGAGTGGGATCCCAGGGCCCAGCCCCTGGTAAAATCGTGAGTACCTGAAATCCGAACACGCCTACCCGTCCAGGATCACTAAGGTGTAATATTTTAACTTGCGCCATACTTTCTGAAGCCCGGCGAGGTCTCGCGCCGAATAGTCCTCATCGGAGGATTCGCTGAGCTCAGATGTCCTAGAGAGCGAGATGCCTCCGGAGGCCCCTTCCCCAAGCCTGGGCGCGACACCGAGGTGTCGTCTCAGCATGACCCAGACCAGGGAGGGCATACCTCTGGGGCCAGATACACGGGAGTGACGGCTCCCATGAGTGTCGACGGCGGGGGCGATCTTAGGTTCGGCCTGCAGCCAGACACGGTCCCGGAGACCTTTGAGGCTCCAGGATCAGGCAGGCGGCCCCCCTTGACTGAAGGAAGCGAGCCCGCTCCGCCAGCAACCTCTGTCCAACCAGAGCTGCAGGGCAGCTTATCGACAACACTAAAGAGTGCTTCTATCGTCGATGAACATCGCACCCGTATGGGTGTGGTGATTGAAAAGATTCAGTCCACCAAGAGCGGACTGAATGAGTCTTGCATCAGCCTTATAAAAAGCTTTGAGGTATGTTCTAAGAACCTTTGAAGATTGTCATGGTATGGATAGTAGCCCCTGATGCAATGTCCGGTGAAAGAGAGAATCGGACAGGGGATCAAATATCTGCTTCACAGGAGACTCAGTTGATGACATATATCTCTTTGTTTATAAACAGGCGTCGGTAGTGACGACCGCCTCTCATACTGCAGAAGTATCCGGACTGAAGCAGAGTCTGGAGTGGGCCGAAGAAGAACTTGGCCGAGTGAAGAAACAGTTGGAGGACAAGCAAGGTAAGTCGAAACCTTGATAAGTTTAGCACAAATGAGTAGTTGTGCTTGATGAAATTATTTGTATTGTGTGCTCTAGGAGCAAATGCCGAAATTGAGGCGCTTAAAGAAGCTGTGGCTGAAGCCAAAAAGAAGGCCTTCGCGGAGCAGGCTGTTCGTGAGAAACACGAGGCCAGGGTCATTGAAGCTGAACGCGAGCTCCAGGAGGCTGTGAAGAAGAGCGAGACTTTGGAGTAGAGTCTATCAGGGAAAGAATCCGAACTCGCCCAGGCTCTGCAAGCCGCAAGTGATGCTCGGGAGGAAGCCCAAGGTGCTCTGAAGGACATTCGAGAGGCGAGGAGGATTGCGGCCGGTAAGGCTTTTTCTTATTTAAAGCGGTTTTTATGTAGTGACAGGAGAGATTCAAGATGACAAATTGAATTCTTATTTCTCCAAGGGCGTTTGCGGATCTGCCACGCAACATATCTGATGCTGCTCAATTCTACCGAGCCGAGGAGAAGAAGACTGTGGAAAAGCATTTCTGGTCGCAATATTTGACACCGAATTGTCTGGTGCCATTTGTCGATGAGCTGAAGCAGCTGATCAAACTGCACCAGGCGGCCGAATTAGCCATGAAGGACTTAGTTGTCTGGCTATGGCCCGCCGAGCCAATTCCCAGCAGTTACTTCGGGCTCGTGAAGCAGATCGTGAGCGCTTGTCCTCGCCTCGAAGTTATTAAGCGGTCGGTCTGTATAGAAGGTGCACGAATGGCATTCGCCCATGCAAAAGTGCACTGGGGGAAGCTTGATGCTGAAAAACTGATGACTGAGGGACCGCCGGAGGGTAAGGAGCACCGCAAGCCCGAATTATATTATGATGGTGTCTTGACAGGTGCTCGCCTTGTGGCGGAGCGATGTACCAAAGACGTTATATTTCCCTGAAGACAGTCATGCTGTCCTTTGTAATGCGGAACACTGGCACTTTCATTATGTATTACCCGTTATATAAAAGTTTTCCCTCCTGTGTGGCCGTTTGATATATATGAATCCTGAGAGTTGACCAGTCGTCGGCTTCTGCCCCCACGTAGAAAGTTCGGGGGTGTTCGGGACAAACCTGAACACTCTTTATCCCATTTTTGGGTCCTTGAAGGAGGTGTTCAGCACAGTGAACCAGGCAATCAGACTATAGGGCTTTATCACTCTCACTTAGCCATAGGAATTCGAGTATGGTAGGCGCAGCCCCTGGTGTTCGGAAGACCGTACGAGGGGCTCTAAGAGCACCTGATCAGAAGACCGACCCGTCGCACTCTGCATTTGTTATGGCATTACGCGGAATAAATCCTTAAAGATTTTACAACCTCTGGAACAGCTAACCAGCTCTCACCGTATCATGACAATCAGTTTTCGGCTTTCTCTACTGAGGTGCTCGTCCGGAAGAACCGGGACACAATCGTAGTAGTTCTCCCAGCGCTACCTTAGCCGATATAGCATAACATAAGGTACCAAAACATGGGAGTCAGGCAAACCCAACTAATGACCCAAGACATGATTCGGAGCTGATGCATATGATGCTATAAGTTCGGGGTGCCGGGTGACCAAGAAGGTGGCCGGACTTTGTTGCCATATTATGGGTACAATGAAGCCCCTGGCGTATTAGTGCATGATACAATGTGCGGATACCGTTACGACGGAAAATGTGTCAATAAGGAATGGCAGCCGGTAAGTGTCATATAACTCTATATGTTGTAGTCGAGTGATATGTCTATGCGTATGAGTACAATTTATGCTTATAAAAAGAGGTATGATGGCGGAACCTGTTGAGACCGGGCGGGAGGAAGCTGTGTGCGAATCCGAAGTGTATCCGGATTGTCTTCTTGGGGAATATTTATGTATTCCCTCTGTGCATCCAAGCTGATTCCATGTCGCCAGTCCTGTTCTGCGCAAAAGTGAGCCTGTAAAGAAAATGTTTAGAGACATTTGTGTGTCATAGGGCGGTTGAACCGCGGGGCCCTCCCCAACTTGTGCTGGAGTGCTTGGATGGAGCCTAGTCAAGCTGGGCTATCATGCTGTAAAGTAGCTCGGACTCCTATGTTGGTGTCTGTGGGGTTGGCTGTTGAATCGAGGTTCGATAGAAAGGCACAACTCGCTACCTCGGCAGTGGTATACTTTCCGGTGCCGGGGTGGAGTTAGGCACTGCCCGTAATTGTGAATATGTCACGTGGGCTTGGTATTTTAAGCTTGCCATGGGCATGGTGTGGTACCGCGTTGAATCAAGCCAACACTGTTCGTCCTGGCAGTACGTAATAGTTACTGTATAGGGGGACGATGTCGAAGACTGACTCTTCGGTATGGTGATTGTTTGGTGGTCCGAAGACAACCTCCAGGGTAGTGGGCCTGTAAGACTAGCCTTTGCACCTGGAACAACATCCTGAGAAGATGTTTTTAGCGGGTTTGATCCTCGAGCGATCAATATTTATCTAGTGCACTGTGTCCTGGTGCAGCAAGTTTGGGCTGCTGCCTCTAGGGGATCGTATCTGGTGGCACTCGCCAACTGTTGTGTCGAGGATAAGTGCAACTGGAGTGCCATTATTGGAATTGGTTGGATGGTCTTTATGATCGAAGATGATCATCCGTATTTTTGTACCCTGGGGCTACTTACTTTGTTGAGTCGACGCCCCGAAGAGTACACATTTGTTCCCGTTTGGGGGTGTGGATGATGTTTATCACATTCACCTTGTTGGTTTGCAGAGAAATTTCTTTTGCCCTATAATGCTTAATGGTCTGGGCTCCTCATTGTCTTTGTTGCTTTGAGACCCCTTCTTATTGTTTCTGGTGCGTGACCGGCCAGCTTGTTTGAAGATCTGGCATTCTCTATTGGTATGATCGGCTGCCATTCCTGGGGTACCATGAATTTGAGATGGACGGTCAAGTATGCGGTCCAGGCCGGATGGGCCCAAATTGTTCTTTTTCCGCTGACAGGACTGGGAGCCGCGGGATCCGGTATCGACTGCCGTGTCTTGGGCGTCATCATTGTTCTTGTGACGCTTATGTTTGTTGTGTCGAGGTTTATGGATGCTGTCTCACAGGTTCTGCGTATTGCCCCGGGCCGGAATGTATTAGCGTCGGGGTGTGGGCTGGTATTTGGGCTGATACACCGCTTTATCTCGGCCACGAGGTCGCCGCTCAGCCTCGTCCTATTCTGGTAGTGTGGGCGTTAGGACTTCCTCCTCGAGTTGAGGTAGCAATTTGTGCTTTGGGTAACCTTTGGTGTGGCGCTCGAGTCCGTATTCCTCGGCTGCCAGGACCTCGGTCCATCTATCTGTGAGCAGATCTTGATCAGCTTGGAGCTGCTGCTGCTTCTTTTTCAGGCTTCTTGCAGTGGCCATAAGCCGGCGCTTGAAGCGCTCCTGCTCTACGGGATCCTCAGGTACGCCGAATTCATCATCGCCGAGGCTCACCTCATCTTCGAAGGGAGGCATGTAGTTGTCCTCTTCCAAGTATCCGTCTATCGCCTGTTCATCTGGGCTAACCTGCCCGTCTTCCTGTCCGGCCTGCTCGAAGGCAGGCTGATCGGGATTGTATTCATCTTCGCCACCATCTGGATTGTTTTCATCTCCTGTGCCGGTATTGTTGTCGCGGGGCTTAGAGCGGCGCCGATGACGCCCATGCTTTGATTTCTTCCCTAAGGGGTTATCCTCTATTGCCTCGCCGCCATTGGTTTCTTTGGGAGTGTCCACCATATATATATATATATATATATATATATATATATATATATATATATCATATGAGGAGGTGGCTGTCCAGCGCCCCGTGGGCGGTCGTTCCTGTTCTTCTCCTGTATCGTCATCCTCACCGTCGATGTCTTCAAAGTTAAAGTCACGTACGTCGGTCAAATCGTCGGCGGTGGCAATGAAGTGGGTGGTGGGTGGGCAACGAATTTCCTCGTCGCCTACTTCCCACTCGAGCTGGACATAGTTCAGCTAAGAGTCTCCTGACAGAGAGAGAGACCTTAATGAATTCAGCATGTCGTCTAAGGGCGAGTGCTGAAAGATGTCCGCAGCGGTGAACTCCATTACCGGAGCTCAATCGGATTTGATGGGCCCGGGCGCATACGGTCTGGAACCTACAGCCGGACACGAGTCCGGGGGTCCGGTAATACAGACTTCCTCAAAGGTGGAGTCTGTGTTCGGCTCTACCGCCGATGAGTATGCAGTATCCGGGGCGGGGTCCATCCACCCGTCCTCAGACGATGCGACCTGCCCCGGATTTAGGTCCGGAGCTACTGCAAGTGCGATATCCCGAATATTATCTGACAGCAGATCTAAGCCGTGCTTGTTGTGACTGTTCGGCAATCCTGGCGTAGGCCTGAATCTGTCAAAGATCAAGTCTCCGTGGATATTGGTCGTGTAGTTCAAGTTTCCGAACCTGACCTGATGGCCAGGGACGTAGCTGTCGATCTGCTCCAGATGGCCAAGCGAATTGGCGCGCAGTGCGAAGCCGCTGAACACAAAGATCTATCTGGGGAGGAAAGTCTCACCCTGGACCGTGTTGTTGTTGATGATTGAAGGAGCCATCGAGCCTTGCTACAACGACACAGAGGAACTCTCAATGAAAGCACCAATGTCGGTGTCAAAACCGGCGGATCTTGGGGAGGGGGTCCCAAACTGTGCGTCTCAGGCTAATGGTAGCAGGAGGCAGGGGACACGATGTTTTACCTAGGTTCGGGCCCTCTCGATGGAGGTAATACCCTACTTCCTGCTTGATTGATCTTGATGATATGAGTATTACAAGAGTTGATCTACCACGAGATCGTAGAGGCTAAACCCTAAGAGCTAGCCTATGATTATGATTGTTCTTTTCCTACGGACTAAACCCTCCGGTTTATATAGACACCGGAGGAGGCTAGGGTTACACAGAGTCGGTTACAAAGAAGGAGATCTATCATCCGAATCGCCAAGCTTGTCTTCCACGCAAAGGAGAGTCCCATCCGGACACGGGATGAAGTCTTGAGTCTTGTATCTTCATAGTCCAATAGTCCGGCCAAAGTATATAGTCCGGCTGTCCGGATACCCCCTTATCCAGGACTCCCTCAGGGGGGTGAAGTTATGCAGCTGGAGGCCATAGAACTCCAGGAGCCCGCGGAGGAATGGATGGATTGGAAATCCAAGTCCCCTCAGCAAGTAAGGGACAAGGCATACCCGCTCCCCCTTGGACGGGTTGGGAAAGCTCTCCGCTTGCTCCCCTCCATTATAAGTGGCTAGTCCGGCTCGGACGGGGACCATGTATGTAGGCGGGAGAAACCCTTGGGTCTGCAACTCTACCAATCGGCTATGGGGAACGGAACACTTCTCCCAATCGCCTGGCTTAGTGCTAGGGGAGCGAGAGGAGGAGGTACGACGGCCGGCCATGATGGGACGGTTTCTTCCGGGCGTGCTCTGATGGATACTCGCTAGGGGAGGATGGTGTGATTTGGATCTGAGGATCCCCGTCTCTTTAAATAGACGGTTTACTTACATGGTCAGGGTAGCGAATGTAAAAATGCCTCGACTTCTCGCATTCGCTCGACACGTGGAGATAGCCATTAATAAAGCACAGAAGCCGAGGAGTGCAACATTGATGGGAAGCCGGACATTGCTCGTTACAATAGGTACTCAGGAATTTTGGAGAAGAACCCGCCTTGCCATGTCGATGACAATCTGCGTGCCGGACTCATCATCATTGAAGCCTGGTTCAGGGGCTACTAAGGGAGTCCTGGATTAGGGGGTCCTCAGACAGCCGGACTATATACTTTGGCCGGACTGTTGGACTATGAAGATACAAGATTGAAGACTTCGTCCCGTGTCCAGGTGGGACTCTCTTTGCGTGGAAGGCAAGCTTGGCAATTCGGGTATGTAGATCTCCTTCTCTATAACCGACTCTGTGTAACCCTAGCCCCCTCCGGTGTCTATATAAAACGGAGGGTTTAGTCCATAGGACAACAACAATCATAATCATCGGCTAGCTTCTAGGGTTTAGCATCTACGATCTCATGGTAGATCAAATCTTGTAATACTCATATCATCAAGATCAATCAAGCAGGAAGTAGGGTATTACCTCCATCTAGAGGGCCCGAACCTGGGTAAACATCATGTCCCCCGCCTCCTGTTACCATTAGCCTTAGACGCATAGTTCGGGACCCCCTACTCGAGATTTGCCGGTTTTGACACCGACAAGAAGCTTTCGGATGAAGCGCCGCCGTCTCGAGGCGGAACCTTGGCAGGACCAATCTAGGCTCTGGCAGAGCTGTTCTACCAGCGAAATATCCCTCTAGGAGGGGAAAATCATCGACATCGTCATCACCACCAATCCTCTCATCGAGAGGGGGTCAATATCCATCAAAATCTTCACCAGCACCATCTCCTCTCAAACCCTAGTTCATCTCTTGTATCCGATCTTTGTCTCAAAACCTCAGATTGGTACCTGTGGGTTGCTAGTAGTGTTGATTACTCCTTGTAGTTGATGCTAGTTGGTTTATTCGGCGGAAGATCATATGTTCAGATCCTTAATGCTTATTAATACTCCTCTGATTATGAACATGAATATGCTTTGTGAGTAGTTACGTTTGTTCCTGAGGACATGGGAGAAGTCTTGTTACAAGTAATCATGTGAATTTGGTATTCGTTTGATATTTTGATGAGATGTATGTTGTCTCTCCTCTAGTGGTGGGTGTTATGTGAACGTCGACTACATGACACCTCACCATGATTTGGGCCTAGGGGAAGGCATTGGGAAGTAATAAGTAGATGATGAGTTTCTAGAGTGATAGAATCTTAAACCCTAGTTTATGTGTTGATTCATAAGGGGCTGATTTGGATCCATATGTTTCATGATATGGTTAGGTTTACGTTAATTCTTTCTTTCGTCGTTGCAGATGCTTGCGAAAGGGGTTAATCATAAATGGGAGGCTTGTCCGAGTAAGGACATCACCCAAGCACCTGTCTACCCACATATCAAATTATTAAAGTAACGAACGCGAAACATATGAGCATGATGAAAACTAGCTTGACAATAATTCCCATGTGTCCTTGGGAGAACTTTGCTTTATATAAGAGTTTTTCCAGGCTTTTCCTTTGCTACAAAAAGGATTGGGCCGCCTTGCTGCACCTTTTTTAATTTTGTTACTTGTTAGCCGTTACGAATTACCCTATCACAAAACTATTTGTTACCGATAATCTCAGTGCTTGCAGAGAATACCTTACTGAAAACCGCTTGTCATTTCCTTTTGCTCCTCGTTCGGTTCGAATCTCTTACTTATCAAAAGGACTATGATAGATCCCCTATACTTGTGGGTCCTCAAGACTCTTTTCTAGCACCGTTGCCGGGGAGTGAAGCGCCTTTGGTAAGGAAACATTTATATAGTGTGCTGAAATTTACTGTCACTTGTTACTATGGGGAAAAAAATCCTTTGAGGGGCTTGTTTAGGGTATCTTCACCCTGACCAGAAGACCAAAGAGTTGCTCCTCAACCTACTGAACCAACTAAAAATATTTACTTTGAAATTTCCTTTGGGTATGATAGAGAAACTGCTAGCTAATCCTTATACAGGAGATGGAACATTACATCCCGATATGCACCTAATCTATGTGGATGAAGTTTGTGGATTATTTAAGCTTGCAGGTATGCCCGAGGATGTTGTCAAGAAGAAGGTCATCCCTTTATCTTTGAAGGGAAAGGCATTGACATGGTATAGGCTATGTGATGATATTGGATCATGGAACTACAACCGATTGAAATTGGAATTTCATCAGAAGTTTTATCCTATGCATCTGGTTCATTGTGATCGGAATTATATATATATATATATTTTGTCCTCGTGAAGGATAAAGTATCGCTCAAGCTTGTGGGAGGCTTAAGTCAATGTTATATTCATGCCCCAATCATGATCTCTCAAGAGAAATTATTATTCAAAAAATTTATGCTTGGCTTTCTCATAGTGATCGCTTCATGCTCTATACTTCTTGTACTGGTTCTTTTATGATGAAGACTATTGAATTAAAATGGGATTTATTGGAAAGAATTAAATGCAAGTCTAAAGATTGGGAACTCGACGAAGGTAAGGCGTCAGGTATAACTCTTAAGTTTGATTGTGTTAAATCTTTTATGGATACTGATGCTTTCATGATTTTAGCACTAAATATGGACTTGACTCTGAGATAGTAGCTTCTTACTCATGTTGATCTCCCTAAGGAGAAGTGGTGATCCTATTCTTCCTACTGCTTATATTGAGAAACCACCTTTTCCTGTTAGAATAAACGATCATGCTAAAGCTTCAACTGTGGTTCGTAAGAGTTATACTAGAACACCTACACCCTCTGGACAAATTAAAGTTGAACCTAGTATTGTTATGGTTAAAGATCTCTTGGTCAATAATATTGATGGACATGTTATTTATTTCTATGATGAAGCTGCTAGGATTAATAAACCCGATACTAAAGATAAACATAGACCTTTTGTTGGCATGCCTGTTGTTTATGTTAAAATAGGAGATCATTGTTATCATGGCTTATGTGATATGGGTGCTAGTGTGAGTGCAATTCCTCATTCCTTATACAAAGAAATTATGCATGATATTGCACCTTCTGAGTTAATAGGTATTGATGTTACTATTAAGCTTGCCAATAGAGATACTATTTCACCAGTTGGGGCTGTTAGAGTTGTTGAAGTCTTGTGTGGGAAAATTAAATATCCTACTGATTGTCTTGTTCTTGGTTCCCCACAAGATGACTTTTGTACCATTATAATTGGTAGACCCTCTTGAATACTGTTAATGCTAAGATAGACTACGAAAAGGATATTGTTACTGTTGGTTTAGGGGATATGTCTCATGACTTTAATTTTTCTAAATTTCTTAGACAACCCCATGATAAAGAATTGCCTGGTAAGGATGAACTTATTGGTCTTGCTTCTATTGTCGTGCCTCCTAATGATCCTTTAGAACAATATTTGCTAGACCATGAAAATGATATGTTTATGAATGAAAGAAGAGAAATAGATGAAGTATTCTTTAAGAAAGGACGAATTTTGAAACACAACTTGCCTGTTGAAATCCTGTGGGTCCTCCTCCACCCAAGGGTGATCCCATGTTTGAGCTTAAACAATTACCTGATAATCTTAAATATGCTTATCTCGATGAAAACAAGATATATCCTTTTATTATTAGTGCTAACCTTTCAGATCATGAAGAAGATAAATTATTGAAAAGTATGAAGAAGCACTGTGCCGCTTTTGGATATACTCTTGATGATCTTAAGGACATTAGTCCCACTCTATGCCAGCACAAAATAAAATTGGAGAAAGATGCTAAACCCGTTGTTGATCACCAAAGATGGTTAAATCCTAAGATGAAAGAAGTGGTAAGAAATGAAATATTAAAGCTTTTGGAGGCAAGTACAATTTATCCTATTGCTGATAGTCAGTGGATAAGTCCTGTTCATTGTGTCCCTAAGAAGGGAGGTGTTACTGTTGTTCCTAATGATAAGAATGAATTGATCCCACAAAGAATTGTTACAGGTTATAGAATGGTAATTGATTTTCGCAAATTTGAATAAAGCTACTAGAAAAGATCATTACCCTCTACCTTTTATTGATCAAATGCTAGAAAGACTATCCAAACATACACATTTTTGCTTTCTAGATGGTTATTCTAGTTTCTCTCAAATACTTGTGTCAAAAGAGGATCAAGAAAATACCAGTTTTACTTGCCATTTCGGTACTTTTGCTTATAGACGTATGCCTTTTGGTTTATGCAATGCACCTACTACATTTCAAAGATGTATGACTGCTATATTCTCTGACTTTTGTGAAAAGATTGTGGACGTTTTCATGGATGATTTCTCCGTTTATGAAACTTCTTTTGATGATTGCTTAAGCAACCTTGATCGAGTTTTAAAGAGATGTGAAGAAACTAATCTTGTCTTGAATTGGGAGAAGTGCCACTTTATGGTTAATGAAGGTAATGTCTTGGGGCATAAAATTTCTGAAAGAGGTATTGAAGTTGATAAAGCTAAAGTAGATGCTATTGAAAAGATATCGTGTCCTAAAGATATCAAAGGTATAAGAAGTTTCCTTGGTCATGTTGGTTTCTATAGGAGGTTTATTAAAGACTTCTCTAAAATTTCTAGGACTCTCACTAATCTCTTGCAAAAAGATGTTCCTTTTGTTTTTGATGATGATTGTGTAGAAGCATTTGAAATCAGGCCCGACCCTGAGGGGGGGCAGGGGGGCGGCCGCCCCAGGCCCCCAAAACTCAGGGGCCCCTCCCCCAGGCTAATATATGGGCCGTGGCTTAGAGAGCTAGCTTAGGCGTGAACGCAGGCAAAGGTAGCGATTATTCCTATCCCATCACGTAGCAATCACCAGATCCCACGCCGTCTTTTTCTCTCTTAATTTCTTTCCTAACTCCGATCGCCAGTTGGCCGCCTCACCGATGCCGATCTATTCCTGTGCGCCCAATCACAAAACGCAGTCTGTACTCAGTACGCGAGGATGCTTTCTCTTCCGACTTCAGGCAATGGAGATGCACACATGCATCGCCGATTCATCTAGCGCTAGAGCTAGACGGGAGTCCACATCGTGTCACAGGACACAGGCTCATCGCTGAAAGCCCTACGACCAAAGACGTCCCAATCCGTCCAAGGCGCAAGGTATATTATATTACTACTACAAGTCCCTAATCCCTACTCCCTATAAGTTTAGTACTGAATAAGTAATCCATCCTTTACATACATGGTGCATAGCTGGCGCCGATTTACCTTTGATGGCATTTTCTATACAATGTGGGGATGAGTTGATACAATCGGAGGGACACTCTTATAAAATTATAAAAGTAATATTGGTGCTTCGCTGATCCCAAATGCCGAATTGGCAATTATTGTGGAGGAAGAGGGGCAAATGATGGGAATTCTCAATATGAACAAGAGAAAAATGTTGACATCAACATCGGTGATAAAAGTGTAAGTGGTCCTGGTAGTATAATTATTTGAACAGGTGCACAAGCACAATCTGCCAGTGTTGATCCTGTTTTGCTTTTTTCCGTATTAAAGATTATAAATTTCTCTTTGCTAGATGGTGTAATGTTTACTATGGTGATTTTCATACATGCGAGAGATGTCAATTTTTATCCAAATGTCTGTATTGCTTATCATCTTATTCACAGTGCATATAACGGTGACATTGGTTGAAAGAAGCTGTACAAACATACAATTATTGAAGAACTATTTGAGATCAACAATGACCCCAGAGAGCTTAAATGGTTTGGCAAAATTATGCATCAAGAAATTATTTGATGAGATTGACATCAACCCCATCATAAGTGGCTTTGCATCGAGGAATTTTAGAATTTTTTAAAAGGTAACATCTATAATTATTTCATATTTATGCCTATATATTTTTTGATTCATTTATGTGTTTATCAATAACATTTCATATGTACACATATCATTTGTTATTACTACATTGTTTATTCTAAGGGCCCCTAGTTTAGGTTTCGCCCCGGGCCCCCAAAATCTCAGGACCGGCCCTGTTTGAAATACTTAAGAAAGCCTTGATTTCTGCACCTATTGTTCAGCCACCTGATTGGAATTTACCCTTTGAAATTATGTGTGATGCTAGTGATTATGTTGTTGGTGCTTTTCTAGGACAAAGAGTTGATAAGAAATTAAATGTTATCCAATATGCTAGTAAAACTCTAGACAGTGCCCAAAGAAATTATGCTACTACTGAAAAAGAATTTTTAGCAATTGTATTTGCTTGTGATAAGTTCAGATATATTGTTGATTCCAAAGTAAATGTTCACACTGATCATGCTGCTATTAAATATCTTATGGAAAAGAAAGATGCTAAACCTAGACTTATTAGATGGGTTCTCTTGCTACAAGAAAGAGAACCCCGTTACAGAACACTTATCTAGGTTAGAAAATGTTCTTGATGACCCACTACCTATCAATGATAGCTTTCCTGATGAACAATTTGCTATCATTAATGCCTCTTGTACTGCTCCATGATATGCTGATTATGCTAATTACATTGTTGCTAAATTTATACCACCTAGTTTCACATACCGGCAAAAGAAAAGTTTTTTCTATGATTTAAGACATTACTTTTGGGATGACCCACACCTTTATAAAGAAGGAGTAGATGGTGTTATTAGACATTGTGTACCTTAGCATGAATAGGAACAGATCCTACGCAAGTGTCACTCCAAGGCTTATAGAGGACACCACGTTGGAGATAGAACTGCACATAAGGTATTGCAATCTGGTTTTTATTGGCCTACTCTTTTCAAAGATGCTCGTAAGTTTGTCTTGTCTTCTTATGAATGCCAAAGAATTGGTAATATTAATAGACATCGGGAAATTCCTATGAATTATTCACTTGTTATTGAACCATTTGATATTTGGGGCTTTGATTATATGGGACCCTTTCCTTCCTCCAATGGGTATGCATATATTTTAGTTGTTGTTGATTACATTACTAAGTGGGTAGAAGCTATTCCAACTAGTAGTGCTGATCATAGCACTTCTATTAAGATGCTTAAAGAAGTTATTTTTCTGAGGTTTGAAGTCCCTAGATATTTAATGACTGATGGTGGTCCACATTTTATTCATGGTGCTTTTCGTAAAATGCTTGCTAAGTATGATGTTAATCATAGAATTGCATCTCCATATCATCCTCAGTCTAGTGATCAAGTAGAATTGAGTAATAGAGAGATTAAATTGATTTTGCAAAAAACTGTTAATAGATTTAGAAAGAATTGGTCCAAGAAACTTGATGATGGATTATGGGCTTATAGAATTGCTTATAAAAATCCTATGGGTATGTCTCTGTATAAAATGGTTTATGGAAAAATCATGACACTTACCTCTTGAACTAGAACATAAGGCATATTGGGCTATTAAAGAGCTCAATTATGATTTCAAACTTGCCGGTGAGAAGAGGTTATTTGACATTAGCTCGCTCGATGAGTGGAGAACCCAAGCCTATGAGAATGCCAAGTTGTTTAAAGAAAAAGTTAAAATATGGCATGACAAAAGGATACAAAAGCGTGAGTTTAATGTAGGTGATTATGTTTTGCTATACAACTCTCGTTTAAGATTTTTTGCAGGAAAACTTCTCTCTAAATGGGAAGGCGCTTACATTATCAAGGAGGTCTATCATTCTGGTGCCATCAAAATCAACAATGCCGAAGGCACAAATCAAAAGGTGGTAAATGGTCAAAGAATCAAACAATATATCTCAGGTAACCCCATAAATGTTGAAACCACTATAATTGACACCGTAACACCAGAGGAGTACATAAGGGATACTTTCTAGAACGTTTCAGACTCCGAAAAGGCATAGGTATGTGGTACGGTAAGTAAACCGACTCCAAAACTGTTCAAATAGCATTTTTTCTCCGTTTAGGAATATTTAAAAATTTAGGAAAATTAAAAGTAGTCCTAAAGAGACACGAGGCAGCCACAAGGGTGGAAGGTGCACCCTACCCCCTGGGTGCGCCCCCTACCTCGTGGCCACCTCGTGTGCCCTACTGACTCCATTTTCTTGCACGGTACTTCTTTTGGTTGGTAAAAATTCATTATATAATCTCCCGAAGGTTTTGACAACCGTACCATGACGAAATCCTCTATTTTTGTTTCAAGTTGTTTATCTGACAGATCTAGATCACCATGACGTCTCCAAGCACCCCCAAGGACAAGTTTTTCGGAAAGGTCATCAACCCTTACCTCGCAGAGGTGCTGAAACACCCTCAACCATTGAGATGCGTGAGGGGGTGCTGCACATCCGTGATGTTGAGGGACCGAACAGGACCGGAAGCGTGTGGAGACTAAACTCGAAGCAATGGAGCAACAATTTTTCAAGTGCCAAGGGATGGTGGAACGTGGACACAATGCCAATCACATGATGATCGCGGAGTTCACCAACAATCAGAAGCTGGATACCAAGAACATCGGAGAGGCCATCTTCGATCTTCACGAGAAAATCGAGCACCTCCAAGCCCAGATCTATGACCTGCAAAACCAAAACTGTGAGTATGAATATAGATTCAAGAGGATGAGTTTGGCTGCAGATATGAGGATCCCAGAGACTCGTTCGTCTTTCTATGACGGTGAGCCTATGCCATGGAAGATGGACGACAAGCCTACGTCATCAACAACTCCACAATAACCACCTCCAAATAAAGAGACATAAATACATGGGTATGGGCACTCCCCTTGGCAACTGCCAAGTTTGGGGCAGGTGCCCCAGTATCGTATCACCATCACACCTCTATCTTCATCGTTTTTCTTAGTTCGATCCTTTTGGTTATATCTTGATCTAGTAGAATAAAGTTTTAGTATGATCCAGCTTTGGGTTTTGTTTTAATCTCTATCTATGTAATCGAGTCCATGAGTTATATATAATAAAGAGTAGTTTTGAGTTGAGGGCTTTACTATCTTGCTATGATCTTGAGGGAATTAAAGAAAGAATAAAAGAAACAAAGAGATCATATTGATATTATGGAGAGTAATGACTTCACATATAAACAGTATGATGAATAAAAGTTGTTGAGAGTTGACCAACATAGTTTTGGTCATCTTTGCAATTAATAGGAAGTAACAAAGAAAGAGAGGTTTTCACATATAAATATACTATCTGGACATCCTTTATGATTGTGAGCACTCATTAAAATATGACATGCTAAAAAGTTGATGTTGGACAAGGAAGACAACGTAATGGGTTATGTTTTCTTATATCCGAATAAGTTATATTGTCTTGGATCATCCAACATGTTGGGCTTGCCTTTCCCCCTCATGCTAGCCAAATTCTTTGCACTAAGTAGAGATACTACTTGTGCTTCCAAACATCCCTAAACCCAGTTTAGCCATGAGAGTCCATCATACCTACCTATGGATTGAGTAAGATCCTTCAAGTAAGTTGTCATCGGTGCAAGCAATAAAAATTGCTCTCTAAATATGTATGATCTATTAGTGTGAAGAAAATAAGTTTTATACGAGTTTGTGATATGGAAGAAATAAAAGTGAGGCACTGCATAATAAAGGTCCTTATCACAAGTGGCAATGTAAAGTGACGTTCTTTTGCATTAAGATTTTGTGCATCCAACCATAAAAGCGCATGACAACTTCTGCTTCCCTCTGCGAAGGGCCTATCTTTTATCTTTATCTTCTACCTTCATACAAGAGTCATGGTGATCTTCACCTTTCCTTTTTACACTTTTATCCTTTGGCGAGCACTATGTGTTGGACAGATCCGGATATATATATCCACTCGGATGTAGGTTTTCATAAAGCATTATTGTTGACATTACCCTTGAGGTAAAAGGTTGGGAGGCGAAACTATAAGACCCCATTTTTCTCTATATCCGATTGAACTTTGTACCCATAAGTATCGCGTGAGTGTTAGCAATTGTGAAAGACTAAATGATAGTTGAGTATGTGGACTTGCTGAAAAGCTCTTATATTGATTCTTTCCGATGGTATGATAAATTGCAATTGCTTCAATGACCAAGATCATAGTTTGTTAGTTTTCAATGAAGTTTCTGATTCATACTTTATCGTGTGAATAGATTGTTACTTTATCATAAGAAATCATATGACAATATATGTTGTTTTTCTAAAGATGATCATGATGCCCTCATGCCCGTATTTTTATTTTTTATTGACACCTCTATCTCTAAACACGTGGTCTTATTTTTTTCAATATCGACTTTCGCTTGAGGACAAGCAAGGTCTAAGTTTGGGGGAGTGGATACGTCCATTTTGCATCATGCTTTTATATAAATATTTATTGCATTAGGGGCTGTTATTACACGTTATATCACAATACTTATGCCTTTTCTCTCTTATTTTATAAGGTTTACATGAAGAGGGAGAATGCCGGCAACTAGAATTCTGGACTGGAAAAGGAGCAAATATTAGAGACCTATTCTGCACAACTCCAGAAGTCCTGAAACTTCACGGAGATCAGTTTTGGTTAAAAATATTGGGCGAAGAAAGCACCGGGGGAGCCACCAGTCACCCACGAGGGTGGAGGGCGCGCCCTACCCCCCTGGGCGCGCCCCCTACCTCGTGGGCCCCCTGGCAGTCCCCTGACTCCCATCTTCTGCTATATGGTGTCTTTTGCCCTGGAGAAAAAAAATCAAAGAGAAGCTTTTGGGACGAAGCGCCGCCGTCTCGAGGCGGAACCTGGGCAGGACCAATCTAGGGCTCCGGCGGAGCTGTTCTGCTAGGGAAATATCCCTCCGGGAGGGGGAAATCATCGCCATCGTCATCACCATCGATCCTCTCATTGAGAGGGGGTCAATATCCATCAAAATCTTCACCAGCACCATCTCCTCTCAAACCCTAGTTCATCTCTTGTATCCTATCTTTGTCTCAAAACCTCAAATTGGTACCTGTGGGTTGCTAGTAGTGTTGATTACTCCTTGTAGTTGATGCTAGTTGGTTTATTCGGTGGAAGATCATATGTTCAGATCCTTAATGCTTATTAATACTCCTCTGATTATGAACATGAATATGCTTTGTGAGTAGTTACGTTTGTTCCCGAGGACATGGGAGAAGTCTTGTTATAAGTAATCATGTGAATTTGTTATTCGTTTGATATTTTGATGATATGTATGTTGTCTCTCCTCTAGTGGTGTTATGTGAACGTCGACTACATGATACTTCACCATGATTTTGGCCTAGGGGAAGGCATTGGGAAGTAATAAGTAGATGATGGGTTGCTAGAGTGACAGAACCTAAGCACCGGTCCACCCACATATCAAATTTTCAAAGTAACAAACGCGAATCATATGAGCATGATGAAAACTAGCTTGACAATAATTCCCGTGTGTCCTTGGGAGCATACCTTACTGAAAACCGCTTGTCATTTCCTTTTGCTCCTCGTTGGGTTCAACACTCTTACTTGTTGAAAGGACTACGATAGATCCCCTATACTTGTGGGTCATCAATTACTTATAGCCTCATATTTCTTCTTCAAATCTTTGGTTCAGTTAGCCCAACTAGATCGATTTTTCTTGCCATGGGAAGAGGTGCTTTGTGATGGGTTTGATCTTACGGTGCTTGATCCCAGTGACAGAAGGGGAACCGGCATGTATGTATCATTGCTATTAAGGATAACAAGATGGGGTCTATTTCTACATAAATAGATCTTGTCTACAGCATGTCATCGTTCTTATTGCATTACTCTGTTTCTCCATGAACTTAATACACTACATGTATGTTGGATAGCGGTCGATTTGTGGAGTAATAGTAGTAGATGCAGGCAGGAGTCGGTCTACTAATCTTGGACGTGATGCCTATATAATGATCATTGCCTGGATATCGTCATGATTATTTGAAGTTCTATGAATTGCCCAACAGTAATTTGTTTACCCATTGTATCCTATTTTTCTCGAGAGAAGCCACTAGTGAAATCTACGGCCCCCGGGTCTCTTCTTTATTATATTTGCCTTCGAGATCTATTTTTATTTGTTTTTATTTTCAGATCTATTAATCCAAAAACACAAAAAATACCTTGCTGCAATTTTTATTTATTTATTTTATCTCGCGTTCCCGCCAAACCACTACAATTTTACCTATCTTTTTACCCGTAAGGGATTGATAACCCCTCTCTTACGTCGGGTTGCAAGTATTTGTTCATTGTGTGCAAGTGTTGTTTACGTGGTGTTGCGTGGTTCTCCTACTGGTTCTATAACCTTGGTATCATCACTGAGGGAAATATATACCATTGTTGTGCTGCATCATCCCTTCCTCTTTGGGGAAATACCGACATAGTTCAAGCCAACATCAAATGGAATTTCTGGCATTGTTTCCGGGGAGACATCATCAACATCTACCAGGTTCCTAATCACAAATCTCATCTCCTTGCAATTTACATTATTTGCCATTTGCCACTCGTTTTCCTCTCCCCCACTTCACAAAAGTTTGCGGTTTTATTCGCCTTCTTTCCATTTGCCTTTTTCATGCCAGATCCCTTATTTGCTTGTGTTGCCATCTGTCTCTTATTTGCTTGCATCTTCGCTTGCTAAAACTTTATTGTTATGGATCTTCACCCACTCGCTAATCTTTTCAAAAGATCCAATTATGATGAATCAATTGCTAGTGAATTAAGTTCACTAGATTATCTTTATGAAGTTTTGCTTGAGATTTATGAATCTGGAAATTGTGATGAAGTGTTGAACGAAGGAATTTATAAAGTGATTCATGATAGCTCCTTGGATGAAAAGCATGATTGCAATGATGTTATTATAAGTTCTATCAATGTCAATTGTGCTAATAATATGCAAAACCCCAAGCTTGGGGATGCTAATATTGCTATGTCCCCTACTTATTGCAATGATCATGATTGGGGTGATAATGATTCTTATGATCTTGATAGTTTATTTAAGCCTCATGATGAATATGTTTGCAATAGTATTGAAAGTGGGTTTGGAACAGTGCCAACTCTAGGTAAAAATAATCCTACATATTTGGAGACTTTTCAATCTTGTGAATTTTTTTATAAAAGTGGGTTTGGAGATGTCATGACTTTAGTTGATGTTAATCCCACTATCTTGGAAGATTATAAAACTTTTAAGCATGTGGATCATGAAGAGAAAATTTTGTATGATAGCTATAATGTTGAATTTGATTATGATCCCATGTGTAATTATTATAAGAGAAGAAAATATTGTGGTGGAAATTTTTATGTTACTAAATTACCTTTCCTTATGTTGAGATCGTCAACGTTTCTTTCTTCTTCCTTGCTTATGCTAAATATTTTTTGTCTTGATAATTTGGTTGCCTACAAAATGCCTATGTGTAGGAATCATGTTAGACTTAAATGTGTTTGTCACAAGTTTTATGATGCTCTGTTTATGCTTCAATTCTTGTCTTTCATGTGAGCATCACTGAAATCTTATGCCTAGCTAAGGGCGTAAAACGATAGCGCTTGTTGGGAGGCAACCCAATGAATAAAATTTATTTTTGTCTTTTTCTTTCTGTTCTTGAGTGTTTGCACAATTATGCCTCTGTTATGATTCTGTTTTTTATGTTTTAATTAGTGTTTGTACCAAGCAAAGCCTTTGGGATCATGTTGGGTGATAGTTGATTTGATCTTGTTGAAAAACAGAAACTTTTGCACTTAGAAAAATAATTTTCATAAATCACATAAATGTGATTTTGCTCTGAATGTTTTACACAAGATTGATATACAAATTTCCCAGGTTTTCCTGATTTTTCAGAATTTGTGGAGTAACATAAGCATATGAAGTTCCCTGATTACTACATATTGTTCTGTTTTTGACAGATTTTGTTTTCATTGTGTTATGTGCTTGTTTTGATGATTCTATGGTTTCCTTTGAAGAGTTTTTGCCATGGAAAAGTTAAAATATAGTAGATATAATACAATAAAAAAATATGAATGGATTTACAACAGTACTTAAAGTAGTGATTTGCTTTCTTATACTAATGGATCTCACAAAGGTTTTGTTCAATTTTGTGTGATTGAAGTTTTCAAGTTTTGGGTGAGATCGCGATGGATGAAGGAATAAGGATTAACAATAGGCTAAGCTTGGAGATGCCCGAGGCACCCCAAGATAATATTCAAGAAGTATCAAGCAAATAAGCTTGGGGATGCCCCCGAGTGGCATCCCCTCTTTCTTCTAATAACCATCGGTATTTTACTTGAAATTATATTTTTATTCATCACACATTATGAGTTTTGCTTGGAGCGTCTTGTATGATATGAGTCTTTGCTTGTTTTGCTTTGTGTTTTAAGGCATCTATCCTTGCTGGACACACCTAGTTGAGGGAGTCAAAATTATGCTATGACTTGTTAGAATTGCTCTCTATGCTTCACTTAAATCTTTATGAGCTACAAGCCTACATGAGATTTCTACAGTATAAGAGCAGATTTTGCGAAGCTTCTTAAAAAAGTGATAATGCCTCAGTGGCTGAGTGCCCTACTTTTGGCAACTTTGTTCAAAGAGTTAAAAATGAGTCATTTTACTTCTATATAGGAGAGAGCAGCCTTGTTCAAAATATTAAAAATGATTCATTTTACTTTCATAGGATAGAGAAAACTATCACAAAAGGAACAATACATACCTGAAAATAATGTAGTATTGCAATAATCATCAAGTTGTAGCATTTCCGCTGCATGTCAGCTATTCAGCATATCATGTGTTTATTTCTTTAAAATCATGCGAAATTAAACCAAAATTACTTCCATAGAGAAAAATGCAACACAACGTGAAGGAGAGATCAAGAATAAATATACCATGTTATATTGAAGAAAAGACGCAGGTTCTGAATTCCTTGAAAATTCATGCAAGGAGCTAGACACCCAGATTTGTGTCCTCACCACAGACCTGCACCCAATACCTGAAGATTCTTATCAGATTAAGAATTTGTATCATATGCACCCAACTTTAGATATGAAATTCTAGTACTAATAACTCATCTACCTGTACAAGGAAACCACGCAGATCAGAGGAGAGGAAAGGCAGATGCGATGCGTACCTTCACAATAGCGCTGTAGCGGAGGGACGGCCGTCGGGCAGATGGAGGAAACCGGCAGCCGGGGCGGACGCTGGGGAAGGCCGAGGGGAGCCGATTAGGATGTAGAGCAGCAGGGCAGCGAGCTATCCACCGCCAGCTGTAGGCATGCCACCTTGGACCACGCAAAGGCCGCTGCTGTTTATCCTCCTTCAGGCCAGGGAGCCAGAGCCGAGGAAGATCCATGGGAGGCGACGGAACACGACTCTCCCGATTCATGTTGTAGCCTGCGCGCACCTCTCGGCTGGCCAGCTGGAGCGACGACGTAGCGCTCCATGGGATCTCAGGTGGAGGCTGGAGGGCAGCATCGGGAGGAGAGATGGGCCTATTGGTGAGGAGCAGTTTGGGTGCAGCGGTGACTGGAGAGACCCATGCTATGGGGGGCTTTTTATACGCACATAGGTTGGTAGAGCCACGACATGGGATTGAGCCAGAATTTTCGCGAGAAACAGAGATAGACCAGTCAAAGTGGTGGACAGTCAAAGCGCTGGAGGCAAACGTGGCAAGATGCATGGCGCAGGCATGCATGCCCATACGAAGACGCGTCCAAGGAAGGAAACCTAGGAAATCTAGAATAGGCACGCACCTTGACCTTGCAAACCGGCCAGTAAAACAAATATAAAAAACAAAGGAACTCTCCGGTACGATGGGTTGCACACGCAAAGGTATACAAGGGTTGCATACGCGTCGCTCAAAGAAACACGGTAATTTTTTTTCCAAAAAACCCAGAAAAAGGAACCCTTACGGGCCTAGAGTTCTTAGTATGAAATTGCTCTAGTGCTTCACTTATACCTTTTTGAGCACGGTGTGCTTTACTATTTTTGAAGAAATGCTCTCATGCTTCACTTAGATTTATTTGAGAGTTATTAAATTTTTTAAGAAATTCTCTCTTGCTTCACTTAAATTATTTTGAGAGAAGACTATTTTTTATGCTCATGTTCTTCACTTAGATTTGTTTGAGCTATCAAAAGCAACATATGAAATTAGTCCCAAAGTGATAGATATTCAAGAGGCATATAATAAAAAAATTCATGAAGATCATTGGACAAAATAAACTTGATTCTTTGTAATAGTTTTGAGATATGATGATAGTGATGTGTGAGTCATGTTGATGAGTAATTATGCTTTAGTAAGAATATTGGTGTTAAGGTTTGTGATTCCCTATGCATGCACGAAAGTCAATAATTATGCAATGAAATTACATCCTACTTGTGGTGCATTATTCGGTGTTAGTTATGCTTAATGCTCGCATATGAGATTTTTTGTTTCTTGGTTGGATGCTTCCCAATCTTTTGCTAGCCTTCATTTGCACTAAGTATGATCACTACTTGTGCATCCAAAATCCTTTAAACCAGTTTTTGGCCACATGAGTCCACTACACCTACCTATATACGGTATTCTTTTGCCGTTCTAAACAAATTTGTATGTGTCATATCTAATTTTCAAAATAAATTTATCTTTTGTGTGCTCTTACCACTCATGAAACAGTAGGGATGGCTGATATATTTCCATGCATTCTTGGAGGTAGACGGAATTTATGAGGATTTCCAGTACTTGGCTGAGAATGCGGGCATCACCGACTTCCTGCACGATCAGTGTGATCAGTACCTCCTACTCACTAATACTTTCGTGCAAAATTTTCATTTTCATGCTAGGAGATCACCACCTGCGGTAGAATTTTATTTATATGATGAGCATAAGGAGATGGCGCTTTAAGATTTTTGTGAGGTTTGCAAATTACGTTTTAAGGGCAGCATCGAGGAACCACGTCCTAATGACGTGGAAGATTTATTAACGAAGTTACCGTAGGGGAAAGAAAAAAGGTGTCAGAAGCAAGAGTATCTAGTTTACATTTTCTTGTTCTGCGCTACTACTCATTATATGATGAGCATGGAATCAGATACGTCAAAACATGTGTCACAAAAAGTAAGGATCAAGTGAATCAACATGTATGAACTACAAACTATACCTAGAATACCATGTCCATCTCCCATGTCAGGTATAGATGGGTCAAACTGAACCTAGAGTTTGTATGACGAACAAAGTAAAACCTAAGTTCAGTTTCTGGTCTTCACGTGTTTATGAATTCGATTTGTTTTCTTCCTCACCACGGAAGAACAGAGCTCACTTCAACTTTTGTATGACACTTTTCTGTTATAGATCAATGCCACGTAAAAAGTACACAAAGTTCCATTGGCATGATTTTCTTTTTGACGGGTCCGAGGTTAGCTTATAAGAAGTTCACAGTCCAAAGCCCCGTACTCTTGCTGAATATGTCGGCGCAATACTCATGTAAAAGTTACTCTGATGGAACCGAATCACAAAAGTCGAGCTACGCGCGTGCATGTAGCTCTCTCACCACAGACCTGTCAAAAAGAAAATCGGAGTAACTCACCTTGGAGGCCGCCCGCTTGCATCCTCTCTGCGTGCTCCTGTTTCTCCATACCTGCATTCGGCGTCGTCAGCTCCTCGAGCGCGCGGGTAGTTCCACCGGGAAGTCTACATCTCAATTCAGAGCCGGCAAGTTCTAGGGTTACCGATGGTGGATCGGAGAGGAAAGGGGTACTTTCCGGAGAAGATTCACCTTGAGGAGATGGTGGAGAAGAGAGGCGCCGGGATGCACAACCATCCTTGGTCGTCGCCGACGTCGCCTGGAGGTCGGGCGAACAGGGCCACATGGGCCTTTGTAGAGGGAGGGCAGAGGGTTGACGGATGGGGGACGGAAGTACCGGGGGTGCGGCGCCATCTCAATGGTCTCAGATCGCCGCTAATTGTCGGTGTTGCCGCGGGATGGGAGGGAGGCAACAGATGGAGAAGTGAGCTGGTGGGGAGAGACGAACAGGGAACGAGGCACGTCGTTTTCTCACTGAAAAACTGACGTCGGATGAAAAAACAGTGAAAGAGGGTGGTAGGAGGTGAGGGAAAAAACACAGACGAAATAGATGGCGGTGGGAGGTGAGACAAAAAAAACCAGACCAAATAGATGATGATGGAACGTGAGACCAAAACAACTATGGAGGGAAAGCTACCAAGTCCCTCATTAAAAGTAGAGATGACTGAAAAAAGAAAAATGAAACTTACGAACCAAACAAACCATGCACATTTTCCCCACAATGCCAGCCACGGAAAGGGGCCTATTAGTTTTTTATTGCTTCATTATTTGCTGGAGTATTTAGTTTACTTGCTTGTAGCTTTCGTGAACTCACACTTGATAGCATTTTGTACAATATCTACCTTGGAATCCACCCCACGCAGTCAAGCTTGTTGCTTTCTTCAGATAAACAAAATGCCACTGTTCTTGACTGTTTTAAGTCCGAACGAGCACTATCTTCTTCTTTTTGCGGGGTGAGCACTATCTTTCTTATGTACCATGTTCAGGGCGCAATAGTGACCTTGAACGAATAGATCAATAGGAATTCAACGGACAGTAACATATTGTTGACAAGATCCATGAAGATGCGGTTGTGATCCGCGTACGCTGATCTCAATATATGGATTTGCATATCATACAGCCGTATCAGAACTGGACACGTCTGTGTACTCCTTATCCGGCACTCATCTTTATCATACTGTACCAAAGACATCAGAATTGTCAGGATGAATATGTCTGGAGTCTGGACGCCGGCCGTTGCCTGATGCCTCCCCAACCTGTGACTTAAAACATTTTGTACTTTTTTTAGGAGACATTTTATACTTTTGGTTAGTCTGTTCAATCTTAGGAACGCCTCTAGTAAATGTTGTTCCTTTGAGGTAAATAAACGGTGGAAAGGCTTTTTTTTCTCTGTCAAATACTCTCTCCGTTCATCGCAAAAAAGAAAACTCTCTCCGTTCATAATATAAGATGTTCTAACCTTTTTTTTAAAATTGTATGTTTATAGGCATGTTCTAGTATGTCTTGTTTACTCATTTCAGTCTGTATATAGTTTATATCAAATATCCAAAACTTTTTATATTCGTGAACGGAGGCAACAGTATTTAGTGTTTACAAACAATTATTGCCTAGGAAGCCGGATGACTCTTAATCCCTTTTTATGCGAAAAATCCTATGATCTATTACTGTACAAAGAACGTAAGAAGTAACAAAAATTATCACCAGGTCTAGGGACCATCTAGCGACAACTTCAAGCACTGGAGCTAGCTGAAAGCGAGCCATTGTGATTATTTTTCCCTTACTAGAGTCGGGCAAACCTTATTACAATAGACAGTTAGAAAGTCGTTGTGCTAAGGCCCCGAAGGACCATCGCACTAGAGCGGCAACCATCACCAATGATGAGAAGTGTAGATCGAAAGGCCATACTGACAAAGTGTCGTTGAATCCAGACATATTCATCGTCAACTGGATCCAAAAAGACCCGTAGTGGACGGCGTGCGCAGGCGGCGTGCGTGTGCGCGGCGACTTCGGATGCGCGCGTGGGGCGCGGACCGGCGGCGGGCGCGGCGGCGGCCGGCGCGCGGCGGGTGCAGCGACTGCTGGGCGTGGCGGGCTTGACGTCCCTGTAGCGCGAGGTGTGCTGCGTGTGGAGTGCCGGCTCCTGCTCAGATGCTTCGCTCGAGCGGTTCGATCTGGATCTGGCGCCTCGGTGCTCCGTTCTGGTTGCTGCTCCTTGCGATGCAGGTGGTTGCTGCGGTGGTGGTGGCCGCGACGGTGCTGCGGTGGTGGTTGGCGGCTACGGCCAGGGGGTGGTGCGTACCTGGGCGCGGTGGATCGTGGGATCCCGCGGTCAGAGTGAGGTCGACCTCGGCTGGGATGGTGGAGCGTGGGCGGCGGTCGGTGGCGATTGATGGTGGCATAACTCTGGGAGAAATCCTTGTTCCGATCTTCATCGGAGCCGGCGACGGCGGCGCCCGCGGGTGTCGTTACCTTTCTTGAAAGTGTCGTCTTGGAGCTGTGCTCATCCTCTCCACGGCATTGGCTCCGGAGGGAAACCTCAGATCAGCTGGATCGGACGATGGGGGCGTCTTCGCGTCTTTCTCCTCCTTGGGGGCATCGTCTCGGAGCCGGCTACGACTGGAGACCGGTGGATGGCGGCATCTTCGCTGCGTGGCTTGCTGATGCGGGGCGTTGGTTTCTGTTTTGGCAACGATGATGGCGTTGAGAGGAGCTCGGGTCGCAGCATGGACTTCGGTAGTCGGTTCTTCCCGGCGTGTCTGAGGTGCCCTTCCGTTATGGAGGGCACGCTCGGCTCAAGTCCTGCATATTTCCCTTTCGAAGCTCATCGTCAAAGTCGGAGCTGACGGTTGCTTGTGCGTGTGGCCATCTGTTGGCATGTGCCGTCGTGGCTTTGGCGGCTGTTTGCGGGTTGACTTCGATGGTGGAGCTCTACGGTGAAGTCGGAGTCGCCCGTTCGAGGCAACCGGTGGTGACGATGACGCTTGCGACTCCTCGGCGGATGTCTTTCTTCTATGTAGCCCCGAGTTTCTTGTCGGTGGCCAGGTTGGCCGGTGGTGCCCATGTCATATGGGTTGAGTTGTATCGGTTTTAGCCCGGTTTTCCGTCAATTAACGGGGCAATTCTCTTCTTCTTAATCAATGAAATGGCAAGTCTTTTGCCTCGTTTCAAAAAAAAAGACCCGTAGAAGACTCACCTTTACACGCCTTTCGTCGGTGTTAGGCGCACCATCAGCACGTGGGTATGACGGGACGGACATTATTCTAACTCTAGAACACAACATTGTGTTTCTTCTCTTCTAACCCATGACCGATCATTTAGGAAAGCATCGATGATCTAATCACAACTTTTTCATACAAGCACTCAATAATATGTTGGCACCTTCTAATCCAGAGCCACCAAATTTATCTGTGTCACTGCGCGTTCTTAAATCACATTTTGTCGGTAGGAAGCGACACCTATGGGATCACAAGGATCCCTATTGCGGTTGCGGGGCGCTGGATGGTGAGGAGAGCAGGATCAGCAGTCAGTACGAGCACGCGGATCGTTTACCCAGGTTCGGGCCGCAGAGATGTGTAATACCCTAGTCCTGCTTGGATGTGTATATCTGTGTTCTTTATGTTCTTGAACTAGCTACAACGAGCGTAACTTGTCCAAAAGTCCGAATCCTTCTCCTGAATGCCTTGGGTCTCCTTTTATAGGCAAAGGGATCGCCACAGTGGCACACAGGAGGTGCCATCAGGGTACTGTGGTTAAGCCTATCGCTAGCTATTACGGGACAAAACGCATTTAATGCGCCCATGACGTGTCCCCTTCCCTTTACCGGCGCTTCGCCCTGCCTCGACACGCACCTGGGCCAGCGAGGCGGTGGTGCCATGTAAGCTGGTAGGCAGCTGAGGTGGCGCGATGGTAGGGATTTCACGAATATTTGCATGCCACCACGTAGGCATGCGCTGAGTTGGCCGAGGAGCCTTGCGTCGAGACGCAGGTGCCTCCCCAGCTGGTGGGCTGGCAGCTGCATGGGAGCGGAGGCGAAAAGCTTCGCGGGTGCGGGCCTGGCTGCGGCCTCGCGGACGCCCTCGGCAAGGGCCTTGCCGGGGCCCTAGTGAGGGTCTTGCCGTGGTGTTGCGGTCATCCCCGGCAAGGATCTTGCCGGGGGTCCTGTGGGCTTCCTCGGCAAGGATCTTGCCGAGGTTCGTCGTCTTCTACTCCTCTGATTTAGAGTGTTGTTCTTGTCTTCACAAAGATCTGCATGCCATCACGGAAGCGCCTCCCGAGCCTTCGTCCCAACGCGGTTGGCGGCGTTTGGAGGAACTGGGGCTCAAGGGCGGCGCGCCCTGCTGGTGTCAGGTAGGCTGCCCCGGCAAGGCCCTTGCCGGGGCCGTGGAGGCCGCCCCGACAAGGATCTTGCCGGGGGAACCACTTCGCCTTCTTGATCTTTATGCTTTTGTCTTAGCGTTGCTTGGGTCGTCTTGTGGCTCCGATTTCCTGCCTCTGCCCTGCTTAGGTGTGGTCGCGGGCGCGGCTCTGTCTGCCCGTGCACAAGTAAGGCGTACAAAAGAGCACCCCTATTTTAGTACACCGACAGGAGCCCTCGGGCCTGGTCCATACATAAGCGCGACACGTTCTTGGGCCAGGCCCAGAACAGTGCGCGGGCAGGCGGGGCGGTTTTTACCGCGGTAATTTTCCGTCCGCTGGGCTTCCCCACCACCCGCGTTGAATGCGTGACGTGGGGGTTGCGCGCGCACGCGTGACCGAAGCACCCTAGCGTCATCTTGCGGTAAACAGTAAAGAGACGGCTTGCATGTCCCTCCGAGACCGCAGGGCCGCCGCTCATTTACTGCCCTTGTCTGGGAACCGTCGCTCCACATATCTCATTACGCCCGTCTCTCACGCCACGTACGCCGCATGCACGACGCGGAGCGAATGACAGGCGCGCGGGATACGGGAAGTCGCGCGCGCATGGATCGATTCCCACGTGCCTTCAATTGGGCGGGGGAGGATGGTCGACGGCCTCGCCCTCTGTCACCTTAATGAGCCGTATTGGCCGAGAGGGACGGCCGAGCCCCGCCCCCGTCCCTTTATAAAGAGGGGAGCGGGGGGGGGGGACGGCGCCTCTCAGTCCTTCGCCATCTGCCTCTCCCCATTCTTGCTCCTTCCTCCCTTCTGCCATGGCGAGAGGGCGCGGTGACGCTTCATCGGTGGCGGCGAGGGTTTCTGCTAGAGAACGTGTCGTCCCTCCCCAAGAGCTCGTGGCGGCGGAGCCATCCATTAGAGGCAGGGGAGGGGGTGAGGTCGAGGCCGTCGCGGCGCTCGGGGAAGAGGAGGATGGGGCGGCGTATCGGCTTCGCCTCCGCCAGCGGCCCGTCCCCTGATGGAGGGCCACGTCGGGGACAACCCCTACGAGTTCTTCATAAGGCTGCGCAAGCCGCCGCGCCGTCGTCTTCGTCTCCCGACCCCATTTGCGCAGGAGATGGAGCTGGATCCGCCGCAGGCGCTGCGGCTGCATATGAGGGGATGTGGAACAGCGGCACATGGGCCGACATCGAGTTCCCCGCCCCTCACGTCATGTATCTTCACCGAGGGTGGAAGACTTTTGTCCACATCCACAGCCTGACGGAGGGGCTCACTCTCCATTTCAAATTAATGGAGAGTGGCCTCCTCTCCGTCAAGGTCTTTGGGCACTTCGGGACTCGCGTAAGGTGCTGCGTGGAGAGCTCCTGTGATGACGAAGACTCCTCCCCGAGCAAAAGTGGCGAGTTGGACAGCGGCAGCGACGATGAGGGTAGCGGGCGGCAGGATGACGGGTCCAACTAGGCGTCAGGCGCGCCACTCTGGGGCGACACCGGCGACCCCATCATCCGTGTCACCAGCTCCTTGAACTTCTCGGGGTCGCCGCCTTGGGTGGCTGGTGTGGGAGGCCAGAGAAGGCGAAGAAGGCGGGTGGCGGGCTGTCAAGTCGGAGTACGATGGCACCGATGCCTTTGTAGCGTATTGACGGACCGCTGCCTCATCTTCCAGCTCTTCCTCCGGCGCCACCACCACCAGCCCTCTCTTAAGCGACCGCCGACATGTTCTCTTGGCGCCCTCTGCTGCTCGTACCTCACCTAGGCGCTCCTTCTGCCCTTTCTGCCTTCTCGTTCCATTTCCTGAGGAGAGGGACAAGAAAGGTATTACAGGCACCGTATCTTTTTTTTCATTTGTAAGCCCATGGGCCTTATTTAGATCTAAAACCTGTAACCTCCCTGTTCATGTTTATATTCCATACGAGTTGTATCTGTATGAAACGTATTAATGGAAAAAGGGTGCTTGCCGAGTCTTGTGCGTGTGAGCAAACCCCATACCGAGGAATAAATCCTTGTTATTTTCAATATAAACACCGTTGCCCGGCAGCAGGCCTTGCCGTTCCCCCACTCCGTTCATCCATACTCATACCTTTGGTGGAGGCATGGACGAAGTGGGGGTGCGCCCTACGCTTGCTTCCTTGCCGTCGCAGCTGCAACCACGTTCCGAACCGAGTCCTTGGGGAACGAGGGGAGCACGACAGCCTTGGAAAAAAAAGAGGTTTCATATGTCCCAAGCTTCATACGGAAATGCATGACAGGGGATGGAAAACTTATCTGGATCTGCAGCCCTCGGCAACCCTGACTTGCCGTGGGTGGACCTTCGTGTCTTCAGCCCTCGGCAGGCTCGGCTTGCCGGGTCCGGAGCGCCGGCTTGTCCTCCTTCTTCCACTCGGCTTGGCGGAAATATTTATGTATCCTACGAACCAAGGAGGATAGATAGGAACAAAGAGACACAAACTCAACCTCTATGCTAGGGTTTAGTCGCTGCTAAGCACTAACCGAGGAAGAGACTTAATCTAGCATGCATGCTATAACTTAGGGCGCCAGCGCTTCATTTATTTATGCTCAGGGTCTGCGCCTGGCTTTGTACAGAGAGTTACATGCCTTGCCGACAAGGCTTGTACAAAAGGTGGCTTGCTGGGGGGCCCGGCAGCCGCGACTTATGGGTAAAACTTGCGAAGATGCCCAATGTTCCAGGAGTTGCTCACTGGAATGGCATCTTCAGTCTCCAGGCAGACTACGCCGGGCCGGGTGACTCATGTTACCCGATAAGGGCCTTCCCACTTTGGCGTCAACTTGTTGGAATCCTTGGCCGACTGAACATTCCGAAAAACAAGGTCGCATTCCTCAAAGCTCCGGGCATGAACCTTGCGGCTATGGTAGCGACGCAAGGCTTGCTGGTAGCATGCTGCTCTCACAGCCGCCCGGAGACTATCTTCCTAAAGGAACGTTGCGTCATCTTGCCGCAATCACTCTTGCTCAAGCTCATCATAAGCAAGCACTCGAGGTGACCCATATATAAGTTCCGTGGGGAGAACTGCTTCTGTCCGTAGACCAGGACAAAGGGTGTCTGGCTGGTGGCTCGATTTGGCGTCATTCTGATCGACCAAAGAACCGCCGACAACTCGTCAATCCAGCGCCTTCCACTCTTGCGCAGCCTATCAAAAGTCTTCGTTTTTAAGCCTCGCAGAACTTCAGCATTTGCTCTCTATGCTTGGCCGTTGCTTCGTGGGTGTGCCACGGAAGCAAAACAGACCTTGCTACCGATATCCTCGATGTACTGCATGAAGGCGTGGCATGTGAACTGTGTGCCGTTGTCGGTGATGATCCTGTTGGGTACACCAAAACGGCAAAACAGCCCCTTGAAGAACTTGATGGCTGACTGCGTTGTCACCTTACTCACCGCTTCCACCTCAGGCCACTTTGTGAACTTGTCGATTGCAACGTACAAGTACTCAAAGCCCCCGACGGCACGAGGGAAAGGGCCCAATATGTCGAGCCCTTAGACCGAGAAGGGCCAGGAGAGAGGGATGGTTTGAAGGGCTTGAGCTGGTTGATGAAGCTTCTTCAAATGGAACTGGCACGCTTCACACTACTAGTACCGTCGCATCCTGGAGGGCAGTGGGCCAGAAGAAAACTTGCTGGAAAGCCTTGCCAGCAAGGGCCCTTGACCCTATGTGGGAGCCACATATGCCTCCATGTATCTCTGCCAACAGCTCCAGTCCTTCCCGCCGGGGGATGCACTTCAATTTCACCCCATTCGGTCTTTTTCTGCACAAGATGTTGTCAATGAATTGGTACAGAGCAGGCCGGCGGGCTACTCTCTCTGCCTCTTCCTGCTCCTCAGGAAGCTCTCCTATTTGGAGAAATCAGACGGTGCACTGCGCCCATGCCGGAGCCTGTGGCTCGACGGCAAGGACCAAAGGCATCCCTTCTGCCACAGGAGCGGCCGTCTCTACGGCCATGGCCTGAGGCCCTGCCGGAGTCGTTTGCACCGCGGCAGGATCGGCATCCACGGCAACATCTTTGCCAGCGGCTCCGGGGAGTTCAGTGGGGAAGTACTTGCCGGGGCCTAGCTTCCTCCGCTTGTTCTGCCCTGTTGGTGGTTCGACGGATGGTTGAGTTAACCGAAGCACAAAAGTACCTGGTTCCACAGGTAGCTTGAGGGCAGCACACTTTGACAGGTAGTCGGCGATGTCGTTCTCCATCCGGGGGACATGCTCTGCCTATATATCATCAAAGCGCTCCTCCAGTCTTCTCACTTCATCTACGTAAGCTTCCATCAATGGGCTCTGATAATCTTTGTTGATCTGCCTGACAACAAGCTGCGAATCACCCCTGACGATGAGATTTTTGACTCCGAGGTCCGCTGCGATCCTGAGACCAGCAAGCAAGCCCTCATACTCGGCAGTGTTGTTAGTTGACATCTCCCGGGGAAAGTGCATTTGGATGACATACTTGAGGTGCTCTCCGGTGGGTGCGACGAGCAGCACGCCAGCACCGGCGGCTTGCAGCAAGAAAGCTCCATCAAAGTACATGATCCAGTTGCGGCTCGTTTCCTTGCCGGGAGATTGGTCTCATGTACCTCTTCGTCGGGCGTCGAGGTCCATTCTGCAACGAACACCGCCAAGACTCTGCTCTGAATCATCGAGGTGCTCTCGAACTTTAAACCAAAACTTGACAACTCCAGGGCCCATTCCATGATCCTCCCCGTTGCATCTGGGTTATGCAGTATCCGTTGCAACAGGAGGCGGGTGACAACGGTGATCTCGTGCGCTTGGAAGTAATGACGCAGCTTCCTCGAGGCCATAAGGAGGCCGAAGAGCAATTTTTGCACACCTGAGTACATCGACCTAGCCCCCTGCAAGAGGGAGCTGACGAAGTAAACTGGGTGCTGCACCATTTTCTTCTTCTATGCCACTTCACCTAGTCACGCAGGCCCTATCGCTCTGGCGTCAGCCTTTGCCGGGGACTCAGTCCTGCCGTGACCGAGCCCTGCCGGGGAAGGTTCCGGCTCACCATCCGTTGATTCTGCCGCTGCTGTTGCCTCTTCGTCGACCTCTCTTTGTGCCACCAGTGCGGCGCTAACCACCTGATTTATTGCCGCTAGGTACATCAGCAACGGTTCTTGTGGTTTAGGCGCAACCAGCACTGGGTAGAGGAGAGGTATTTCTTCAAGTCCTGCAGTGCTGCCTCGGCCTCTAGGGTCCACTTAATTGGGCCCGCCTTCTTCAAGATCTTGAAAAAGGGAAGGGCACGCTTCGCGGACTTGGAGATGAATCTGCGCATGGCGGCAACACAACCAGTGAGACGACGCACGTCTTTGATCCGCTTAGGTGCCTCAATCTGCTCTATGGCCTTAATCTTGTCTGGGTTTGCCTCAATCCCACGTTGCGACACAAAGAACCCGAGAAGCTTGCCGGACGGGACACCGAAGACACACTTCTCAGGATTCAACTTGAAGTTGATCTTGCGCAGGTTTGCAAATGTTTCCTCCAGATCTTGCACAAGTGTCGCTTTGTCCTTGGTTTTGACCACTATGTCATCCATATAAGCTTCCATATTTCTATGTAGCTGGGGATCAAAACCAATTTGGACTGCTCTTGCAAAGGTCGAGCCAGCACTCTTCAACTAGAAAGGTATCCGCAAAAAAGCAATACGTACCACATGGGGTGATGAATGTTGTCTTCTCCTCGTCTTCTCTTGTCATGAAGATCTGATGGTACCCTGAGTAAGCGTCAAGGAATGATAGCAGGTCACACTCGGCCGTGGATTCAACAATCTGGTCATTGCGTGGTAACGGGAAGGGATCCTTTGGACAAGCTTTATTGATGTATGTGTAATCGATGCACAGTCTCCACTTTCCATTTGCCTTGCGCACCACTACTGGATTGGCCAGCCATGTTGGATGGAGCACCCCTCTTACCAAGCCTGCCGCCTCTAGTTTTCTGATCTCCTCCGTGATGAATTCCTGCCTCTCCAGAGCTTGCTTCCCAACCTTCTGCTTGACGGGTCATGCATGAGGACAGACAGCAAGATGGTGCTCAATCACTTCCCTAGGAACACCGGGGATGTCGGATGCTTGCCATGCAAACACATCGACATTCGCCCGCAGAAAAGTGACGAGCTCGTTTTCCTATTTGCCGTCGAGGGTGGGGCTTATGGTAAAAGCTCCCCCCGTGCCGTCCTCCTTGATGGACACCTTCTTGGTCTCTGGTGGTGTAGCTCTGGACTTCTTGCTTTTGCCGGTGGAGCTCTCTGGCACGTCCTCAACGGGAGCGCAACACCCCGAAGAGGTGCGCTTGCCAGAGTAGGTGCGAGGAGTCTCGCCGGTCTTCTTTCCTCTCGGGACCCCATCGGCAGGAGCAGCTGCCTTGGTGCCAGCTGCTGCAACCGCTTCCCGGTAGAGTTGGTCGGCACAAATCAACGCGTCTTTCTTGTCGAAGGGGACGGTGATGATGTTCACCGGCCCGGACATCTTCAGCATGTTGTCGGCGTAGTGAGAGTCCGCCATGAACTTGGCCAGCGCCGGGCGGCCGAGGATCTCGTTGTAAGGTAAGGGGATCTCGGCTAAATCAAAGACAATCCTCTCCGTCCTATAGTTTAGCTCGCCTCCGAACGTCACGGGCAACATGACCTTTCCCTTTGGCTGGCTCCTCCCCGGATTGACCCCTTGGAACATGCCCGTCTCCTCGAGATCTCCATCAGGGATCTGCATCCTCTTGATCACAACAGGCGAGATCAACTTCAGTCCGGCCTCGTCGTCAACTAGCATCTTCGTCACCTTCAGGTTGCGGATTGTTGGTGAGACCAACAACGGCAAGCACCCGACTGCAGTGGTGCGGTCAGGGTGGTCCTCGGTGTCGAAGATGATAGGTGTGTTGGACCACTTCAGCGGCTTCCGTGCATCGAGGGACGGCTCCACCGCTGTGATCTCACAGGCCCACTGCTTGAGCTGGCGGTGGGATGCATGCAGCGAGGTGCCTCCATCGACGCACATCACCTCTGTAGCTTTCTGGAACTCATGGTTGCCGGACTCATCGTCCTCTTCATGATTATCGTCCTCCTGCTTCTTGTCGCGGCCCTGGGTGGGCCTTTCCTGCTGATTATCTTGTCGCGGCGGCCTCCTTGGCCGCCACGTTTCTTGCCGGATCCCTCGGTGCCCTCTTGGCCCTTCTCCTTGTCCCTCCGCTCATACTCGGATTTCTGCTTCTCAACGAGCGGCTCAACTTGCCGACAGTTCTGGAGGTCGTGGCCCTTGGTGCGGTGGATCTTGCAATATTGCTTGCCGGAGCCCCCTGGCTTGTCGGCAGCCGCCAAGGCCCGGCAAGCGACACACCCGGCAACCTCCTGGTCGGGGTCGCTCGCCTTGGCCTTTTTGGTGGCGCCGGTGTCATCGGACACCTTGACGGCAAGCACGGTCTTGCCCTTGCACTTCCTGTTACGGCGCCGGCCCTTCTTTGCCGGGGTGACGGTGTCATCCGTGGAGTCGGTTTCCGCGCCAGCGTCCTCGCTGGGGTACTTCCTCCCCTCTTCAGCTCGAGCGCACCGATCAACCAGAACATAAAGCTCAGCCACATCCTTGACCTTGTTCATCGCCAGCTCCTCACGCATCTTGCGGTTGCACATGTTCTGATGAAACACACTCATCACGCGGCAGGATGAACGTCGGGGATGTTGTACTGCACTCGGCTGAACCTTTTGATGTACTTGCACAAGTTTTCTCCTTCCTTCTGGGGGGATCATATGCAAGTCACTTGCCTGGCCATGAGCTTGGTGGCATCCAGTAAAGGCGCCAACAAACTCATGACACAGATCCGCCCAAGAAGAAATGGAGTCCACCGGCAAGTGCATCAACCATGACATAACATTGGGCTTGAGTGCCAACGGGAAGTAATTGGCAAGCACCTTATCGTTGCGGGCCCCAGCAGCTTGCATCGCGATGGTGTAGATGCCGAGGAACTACGACGGGTGAGTCTCGTTGTTGTACTTCTCGCCAACGTCGGGCTTGAACGTGCGGTGGGAGGGCCACTGGAACTGCCGCAGCTCACGGGTGAAGGTCGGACAGCCCACCTCGTAGGGTAGGCCACCGTAGCCTCCTGGTGCTGGGTGGTCCATAGTGGGCCCTGCCCGCCTGTCCGACTGGTGGCGCGCATCGTGTCGACGCTCGATGGTGGTTCGCGCGTCTTCATGAGCTCGCTCCCGAAGGACTTGACGTTGATCGCGGTGGGTTCGCGGGTCGGACGACGCTATGGAGATATCATCACGAGCATCGTCGCGACGGATCGACACCCGCGGTGGCTGGTGCGGAGGAGAGGAGTGCACCGTGGCCGCATCACCTCCGGCCCGTCCACCGCTGGCATGCGGTAGCTCGACGGAGCGACGGCCCATGGGCCCCGCCGGTCACAACTCATATTTGTTGGCGATGCCGACGAGGCTCCGAACGGTGGCCCTCCATTCATCGAGCTTCTCCGCAGCAGGAGAAAAGTTGAGGAGCAGTTGTGCGCGTGCTAGGGCTTCTGCTAGTGTGGGCCGCGGCGAAAGCTGCGTTGACCGTGACGCGCTCTGACTTCTAACTACGTTAGAAGGAGCCCCATCACGGCCCTGCGGCCGTCTCCCATGTTCGCCAACACCTTGCCACGCATGCTGGCTCTCCTCACCACGTGAAGGGTGCACGGGACTCTTCCCAGGGCGGCGCCCAGGGTCACCAGCGGGGCAGCGCTGCTCATCGTGCACGACCTGAGAAGAGCGAGCCATGGGCACCGGTGTTGGTGTCTTGGAGGTTGCCGCGCCGCCGTCTGGTGGCACGACGACGCCCCTGGAGGACCCCGCGCCGCCTGTGGGGGGGCCCAACTCCGTCTCTCGAGTTCACGGCGTGGCTCGTCGCCTGGCACACGAACGATGCCACCCACCATGACCGGACTGCCAGGGTGATGTGGATATTCGCGGGCTGCACCACAGGGTCTCTCCGCAACTGGCCCGCTACTAGTCCGCACAGGTACAGGCAGTCCGGTCCCGGACGAACCGATCGCCATGGTTGTCTTCTTCTTGGGAGCCATGGCGATGAAGAGCTGCGCTACTAGCTGCTAAACCAGATGCTCACTACTGCGCCCCCTACCTGGCGCACCAAAGATGTCAGTGGGAAACGACACCTATGGGATCACAAGGATCCCTACTGCGGTTGCAGGGCGCTGGGTGGTGAGGAGAGCATGATCAGCAATCAGTACGGGGCCGCGGAGATGCGTAATACCCTAGCCCTGCTTGGATGTGTATATCTGTGTTCTTGATGTTCTTGAACTAGCTACAACGAGCGTAACTTGTCCAAAAGTCTGAATCCTTCTCCTTGATGCCTTGGGTCTCCTTTTATAGGCAAAGGGATCGCCACAGTGGCACACAGGAGGTGGCATCGGGGTAATGTGGTTAAGCCTATCGCTGGCTATTATGGGACAAAACGCATTTAATGAGCCCATGACATGTCCCCTTCCCTTTACGGCCGCTTCGCCCTGCCTCGACACGCGCCTGGGCCAGCGAGGCGGTGGTGCCATGTAAGCTGGCAGGCAGCTGAGGTGGCGCGGTGGTAGGGCTTTCACGAAGATTTGCAAGCCACCACGTAGGCATGCGCTGAGTTGGCCAAGGAGCCTTGTGTCGACACGCATGTGCCTGCCCAGCTGGTGGGCTGGCAGCTGCACGGGAGCGGTGGAGAAAAGCTTGGCGGGTGCGGGCCTGGCTGCAGCTGTCGTGGTTCTAAGTCTGACAATAGTGTAGGGAGGTACTAAGGAGAGGCAAGATCCTAGCTATGGAGTAGTTGTGCACACAAGTGTTTTACGAGTTCAGGCCCTTCTCGGAAGAAGTAACATCCCTATGTCTCGGAGCCCAGAGGTGGTCGACTGGATTATATGTGTGAGAGTTACAGGGGTGCGAACCCTTCTGCAAGTGGAGGGGGGTGGCTTATATAGAGGATGCCAAGACCCCAGCCAGCCCATGTAGCGGAGGGTTAAAGTACATTAAGTTCCGGTGTTACTGGTAACGCCTTACATAAAGTGTCATCATGACCATAAAGACTACTTCATTACCGACCGTTTGGTTATAGAGTAGATCTTGAACTCCTGGTGGTCGAGTGAGTCTTCATGGTCGAGTGTCTTCAGGTTCGTCGAGTGTCTTCTAGTCCGTCGAGTGGAGTCCCTCTTGGTCGACTGGAAGATGGCTTCTTCTAAAAGATGTCCTCGGGGAGGGTACCTTGGACAGGTCCATGATCCTACCCTAGGTACATGACTTCATCATTAGCCCCCTAATGGATCGAGGTTTGAGTGAGGAAGGAGTTGGCAATCTTTCCGACCTGTTTCCTGGTGTTGTAAAGGTGTTTTGCTCTGGATCAATGACTTTCAAGTGAGGATGTCAACTTTCTTTTAGTCGTCTTGATCCATTCTTCATATCTGTCGAGTGAACTTTATGAACTTGGAGATTTCCGAGCGATGGATCGCAGGAGATCTTCCGTCTGACAGGTTGTCCTGCGGTTAGCGGATTTAGTGGGATCTGAATTTTGGGAAGCGCACGAAGCGGAGAAGACCGCGGTACTCGGATGGGATAAGGTAGAGACGCCTCGATTCCCGCGCCGCCTTTTTAGCCACGTATCGCCTGCGCGACTGTTTCGGGATTTGACAGGATTGCCCGGGCCTACCCGTCAGCCACTCGGAAGCGACTCCATATAAGGGACCGGGCGGAGGTTTTTGAACAGTGCTCCCTCATTTTCCCCTTCCTCGTCTCCAGATTCCTCTGCTGCGTTCGCCAACTGCTCAGCACCGCTGCTCCGTTCCATCCTCGTTGGCGACCATCGTGAAGGAGAGGACGGCGGCTTTGGAGCGGGCGAAGAAGGCGACGGCGAAGGTGAAGGGGAGAGCGACCAGTCGGGGCGGATCCTCGTCGCGGTCCCGCCTGCCACAAGGTTGGATCCAGGGTGATTGGATCCGCTCGACCATCACCCAGAAGGATCTCGATGACCTGGCCAGCGAAGGCCTGATTGCGCACGGGGCGGCGAGGCTCCCGGGGACGGAGTGGCAGCCGCAGCCTCAGGAGGGTGAGTGTCTCCTCTTAGTGACTCATGTAGATCGTGGGTTCTCTCTGCCGCCGCATCTTTTCTTTCGACGGTTTCTGAACTTCTTCGGGCCTCAGCTTCACCACTTCACACCCAATTCCATTGCCTATCTCGCCGCTTTCGTATCTTTGTGCGAAAACTTCTTGGGTTGTCGGCCGCACTGGGGCCTTTTCAAACACATATTCACTTGTCGCTCTCAGACAGTGAAAAAGGCCAACCCAAATGACGATAGAACTCAGGTAATCCAGATGTGTGGGGGTCTTGGGGTCCAGATGAGGAGTAAGAGTGCTTTCCCGGCTATGACCCTTCCCGAGTCAGTCAGAGGGTGGCAGTCGACCTGGTTCTACTGCCAAGACCAGCCGACGCAAGGGCAGTCGACTGGGCTCTCTCCCTTTTCTATGAGTCGAGTGAACAAGCCATCCTCTCTGAAAGTAGTTCCAGAGGAGAAGGCTCGGGTTAAAATGTTGATGGAGCGTGTAGTCCAGCTTATTCGCGACGGTGTGACTGGCATGGATCTTCTGGAGGTTTTCCTTTGGTGGCGCATCCAACCACTCCAGTACCGGGGCCACCCGATGTGGTTGTACTCTGGTACTGAAGACACCACTCGGGTCCACCCAGAGGAGGTCGACGATGCCACACTGGAGAGGTGGATGACTGCCATCACAGGGAACAAGGACAACCCTCGTGGAGCCAGGAGGATCCCGCCACTCGACCAATCTTATGAGGCAGACAAGGTATGACAACTTTTCTCCGATTGTACTCACGTTCCGTCCATTCTGTTTCGTTGCAGATCAGTCGATCGACTTTTGTCTTGCTTGTTGTCTTTCAGGATACCACTGAGTTGTATTCGATGCCCAACGGGGCGCAAGCACAGGCCGAGGAGGAGGAAAGAAGGGGAGGTGAAAGTCAGGAGGAGTGGGAATCGGATGGTGATGAGGGTGATGAAGATGCAGGCTCCGATGAGGAGGAAGAGGAGGAGGAAGTTGTGCCTCCCCGTTATGAAAGAAGGTCCAAGCTCGCCCACGACCCCGCGGTCGAACGCGGCAAGCGAGTCGTGCCTGCTGGGCAATCGACGAAACGTCCTCGGACGACTTCACCGGCGCCGACTGAGAAGGCGTCGAAGCAACCCCGAGCGGCCCCGACAAAACCGGCGAAGGCCCTACTGAAGATGAGGATGGAGATCCCGACAGTTTCTGGGTAACAACATAACTCATGTTTTTCCTTTTAACATGGATATATTCCTGGTCGACTCGATCGCTGACCGACTAATTTTTGAAATCGCAGTGCTTCTACTTCTGAAACTTCAGCCAGGCATGAGGATCAAGAAATGGAAGATGCTGCTACTTCTCATCCTGGTATGATCTGCGCAGTTTCGCTTTCGGTCGATTGGATCTTCATTTTTGACTTTGAACTTCTTCTGTAGCTCCACCTAGCATTATCATCGATCTCCCTGACGATGACGATGAAGCGCCACTGAGGCCGAGGAGGAGCAGGAAGGCGATTGTTGGCAAGGCTGCTCAGGTTGTGTCAGCACCTGAACCACTGATTCCGGAGGGGAGCAATGTTGCTCGGGCTACCGTGTCCTTTGCGGAGCCGTTGACGGTTGCCTGCCCTTCGTTGTCGAGTGCTGATCCACCTTCTCTCTTCTCCACGTACCATGTCCCGGAGGACCAAGCGAGTGCTTCCAAAGAAGCCATTTGTCAAGCAGGGATCATGATGGAGCAGGTGAAGGCGATCCGAACCGCCAGCCAAGCAGCTTATGACGCGAGTTCAGCTCTTCAGAGCAATGTCCAGGTTAGTTGAACACCGACTGAAAATCTTAATGTTTGTCATGCACCCAGTGGGTGTGTCAATTGGAATGTCAGGATTAGTGGGGGCACGCTGAGTGCACCCACTGGGTGTAGTCCCCGAGACTACGGTGGACTACTAGCAGTCGACTGTAGTCTTTGTGTCTTGAAATTTCTCACTTTTACTTGTTTCACTCGAACTGGTCGAGTGGAATCATGGAACCGGTGGGGGCACGCTGAGTGCACCCACTGGGTGTAGTCTCCGAGACCGTGGTCGACTGCTGGCAGTCGGCTATGGTCTGAATAATTCTTCGTTTTTTTAGTCTAACTGCTGACAGTTAGCTGCTTTCGGTCGACTGGTCGATCCGAGCCGGTAGAACCAGTGGGGGCACGCTGAGTGCACCCACTGGGTATAGTCCCCGAGACTATAGTTGAATATTTTTGATTCGGCTGTAGTCTTAGAAACACTACAATTTTTCTCTTAGCCACTCGAAAGTGCTCTATCTTTGATGTCTGTCGACTGATTTTTCGCAGAAATCTTGCGACCTTGTTTCTCGTTATAACGAGTTGGAGAACAAGCATATCCAGCTTAAACTTGATCTGAAGCTTGTCCAAGAGAACTTCACGAAGTCGAAGGAGGAGGCAAAAGGTATGTTTGGTGAGAATCTTGATGACTGTCTTTGCTTCTTGCCTGTCCCCGAGTCTGACCTTATTGTGATTTTGCAGATAAACTGACGGATGCTCTGGAGAAGAAGGACCTTGACCTCACCGAGGCACAGAAAGTGGCTTCAGACAAGATAAAACTTGCAGAAGAGAAGTTGGCTTCCGTCGGCAAACTTGAAGAGGAAAACACTAATCTGAAAGCTGCTCTCGACGTGGCGAACTAGGAAGTCACTCGACTGAAGAATGACAAGATGGTCCTGAGTGACAAAGCTAGCGAACTAGTGGGAAAGAAGAATGACTTGGAGGCTTATCTGGGAGGATTCGCCAAGAAGCTATTCCTCATGCTTGAAGGTAACTCTTTGTATCTGACTGGTAATTATTGACTTGCTGTAGGAACATTAGCTTATCCTTGAATCGTGTCCACAGAATTCTGCCAAAACTTTGAAGAGGAGACTAGTCGAGTGGAAACTGGCTTGGATCCCATCAACTCTCCAGTGAAAGATGAAGCTACTATGAATGTGCTCCGGCTCAAGTCTCGCATTGCTGCAGTGGTCGACTGCCTTGCAAGACTGAAGGCTGCAACGTTGCGCATCGACACATCACTCTGGCCAGAAGAAACACTTCAGAACGACCTCGAGTCTCTGATGACTCGACTAAACGAAGTTCCAAGTTGAGTGCAAGAATTGAAGAGGTCTTCTGCCAGGTGTGGTGCCGACGTTGCTCTGTCCTTAGTCTGCGTCCACTACAAGGAAGCGAGAGAAGACAAGCTGGTGTCTCTCAAGGTGGCCAATACTAGGAAGCATGACTTCCGTTCTTTCATGGAGACCTTCATTGTTGCTGCCACTCGGATCGCAGACGGGATCGACCTGGACAAGTTTGTTGCGCCTTCCAGCCCTCCGCAGGAGGGGTAAAAAACTTTTACGCTTGATGTCTTAAATTTGCCTCGGAATGCCAAGTGGTCTTGTAACCGATAAACTTTAATAGGCTTGGTGCCTGAGCACTCCTAGATCTGTAGGACGTTATCCGAACTTGGTTTGCCATTGAAATATGTTTGCTTCTGCTTTCGAACAACCATCCTCCTTGGGTTGGAATATATACTAGTGTCTGTGATGCTCTTTTGCAGGTAGGAACGAAGCACAAATTGCAATCGACTTGTACTCGTCATGTTTAGGCGAGTGCTAGGCTGCAGCCAAGCCTCCGAGTGGGAGATTTGTTCTCCACTCGACAGGATTTTCGAAACTTAGGCGAGCACTGGGCTGCAGCTGAGCCCCCCGAGTGAGAGGTTCGCTCTCCACTCGGTAGGATTTAGAAACTTAGGCGAGCACTGGGCTGCAGCTAAGCCCCCGAGTGGGAGGTTTGCTCTCCACTCGGTAGGATTTTAGAAACTTAGGCGAGCACTGGGCTGCAGCTAAGCCCCCGAGTGGGAGGTTTGCTCTCCACTCGGTAGGATTTTAGAAACTTAGGCGAGCACTGGGCTGCAGCTAAGCCCCCGAGTGGGAGGTTTGCTCTCCACT
>NC_041393.1:504189877-504201125 GCF_002162155.2 Triticum dicoccoides | reverse complement strand
TTGTTTAACTTAGGCGAGTACTTGGACTGCAGCTAAGCCTCCGAGTGGAAGGCTGGCTTACCACTCGGTAGGATTTTGTTTAAACTTAGGCGAAACGGATTCGCAGCTAAGCCTCCGAGTGGAAGGCTGGCTTACCACTCGGTAGGATTTTTTTTAACTTAGGCGAGTACTTGGACTGCAGCTAAGCCTCCGAGTGGAAGGCTGGCTTACCACTCGGTAGGATTTTGTTTAAACTTAGGCGAAACGGATTCGCAGCTAAGCCTCCGAGTGGAAGGCTGGCTTACTACTCGGTAGGATTTTTTTACAAACTTAGGCGAAACGGGTTCGCAGCTAAGCCACCCACTGGGGGACTGATTTATGATAACAAAGGCAATAACAATCACTGAGAAAATTATGAAACTCTTGTCTTTGATGAATACACTATAGAAGTACTTTTATTACAACTCATCCGAGTGAAAACTTAAGTATAAAAGGGGCGGAGCAGATCCGCATTCAAGGCTCGTGGCTCGTCAATCTGGCGATCGACGTTGTAAAGGCGGTATGCTCTGTTGTGGAGAACTTTGGTAACAATGAAGGGGCCTTCCCAAGTAGGGGCGAGTTTGTGCGGCTTCTGTTGGTCGACTCGGCGGACCAAGTCTCCTTCTTGGAAGGCTCGGCTCTTCACATTTCTGGCGTAGAATCGACGCAAGTCTTGCTGATAGATGGTCGATTGGATCATGGCCATCTCTCTTTCCTCTTCTAGGAGGTCAACTGCATCTTGTCGGGCTAGTTCTGCTTCGGCTTCAGAGTAGAGCTCGACTCGCGGCGCATTGTGAAGCAGGTCGCTCGGCAGAACTGCTTCAGCTCCGTAGACCAGAAAGAATGGAGTCCTCCCGGTCGACCGATTTGGAGTAGTCCTCAATCCCCAAAGAACTGAAGGAAGTTCGTCGACCCACGCGCCTGCCGCGTGCTTAAGGTCGCGCATCAACCGAGGTTTCAGTCCTTTGAGAATCAGGCCGTTTGCTCTTTCTGCTTGTCCATTTGACTGAGGGTGGGCGACTGAAGCGTAGTCGACTCGTGTGCCTTGGGAAGCGCGAAAAGCTTTGAATTGATCGAAGTCGAAGTTTGACCCATTATCAGTGATGATACTATGCGGAACTCCATATCTGAATATTAATTCTCGGATGAAGCTGATGGCACTGCCGGCATCAAGATTTTTAATGGGCTTGGCCTCGATCCACTTGGTGAACTTGTCGACTGCCACCAGTACATGGGTGAAGCCGCTCCTGCCAGTTCTCAGCGGTCCAACCATATCTAAACCCCAAACAGCGAAAGGCCAAATGATCGGGATGGTCTTCAAGGCTGAGGAAGGTTTGTGTGACATGTTGGAGTAGAACTGACATCCTTCACACTTGTCGACTATCTCTTTCGCCATTTTATTTGCTCTGGGCCAGTAAAAACCCGCTCGGTATGCTTTAGCCATGATGGTCCAAGAGGACGCATGATGGCCACAGGTCCCCGAGTGGATGTCGTTGAGAATCATTCGACCTTCTTCCGGTGTTATGCATTTCTGGCTGACTCCAGTCGTACTTTCTCTGTACAACTGTCCCCTCATGACAGTAAAGGCTTTGGATCGGCGGACAATCTCCTGAGCCTCTTCTTCATTCTCTGGGAGCTCTTTCCTCAGAATATAGGCGATATAGGGCACTGTCCAGTCGGGAGTGATGACCAAAACTTCCATGATTAAGTCGACCACAGCTGGGATCTCGACTTCAGTCGGATCTGTGGCGCTTTTTGGCTGCGGGGCTTCCTCAGTGAAAGGATCTTCTTGAACCGACGGCGTGTGAACATGCTCCAAAAACACGCCACTCGGAATGGCTTCTCTTTTGGAACCTATCTTTCCCAAGTCATCGGCTGCTTGATTTTTCAGTCGGGGGACATGATGGAGCTCTAATCCCTCAAATTTCTTCTCCAGCTTTCTGACTGCATTGCAGTAACCAGTCATGGCTGGGCTTCCGACGTCCCACTCCTTCATCACTTGGTTGACCACCAAATCCAAGTCACTGTAGACCATGAGGCGACGGACGCCGAGTGAAATGGCCATACGCAACCCGTACAAGAGTGCTTCGTATTCTGCTTCATTGTTGGAGGAATCAAAGTGAATCTGGAGTACATGTCTGAGCTTATCTCCTCGGGGGGAAACCAGCGCTACCCCGGCACCGGAACCATTTAGCATTTTGGAGCCATCGAAGAACATAGTCTAGTGCTCCGAGTGAACTTGAGTTGGTAACTGCTGTTCAGTCCACTCGGCGAGGAAATCTGCTATTGCTTGGGACTTGATAGCTTTCTTTGCCTCAAATCTGATATCCAGGGGAAGGAGTTCAATCGCCCATTTTGCCACTCGACCAGTTGCGTCTCTGTTGTGCAGAATCTCTGATAAGGGGGCGTCGTTGACGAATGTGATGATATGGTCAGAGAAGTGGTGAGCAACTTTCTTCGTGGTCATATAAATCCCATATACAAGCTTCTGATAATGAGGGCATCGTTGCTTGGATGGGGTCAGGACTTCGGAAATGTAATATACTGGGCGCTGAACTTTGAAGGCTTTCCCTTCTTCTTCCCGCTCGACCATCAGTACAGTACTGACGACTTGTCCTGTGGCTGCAATATAAAGCAGCAAAGGCTCTTTGCTGATCGAGGCAGCAAGCACTGGCTGGGTGGAAAGCAGGGTTTTTAGCTCTGCAAACGCTGCGTCAGATTTAGGAGTCCACTCGAACTTGTCTGACTTCTTCATCAGTCGGTAAAGAGGCAATGCCTTCTCACCGAGACGAGAGATGAATCGACTTAAAGCGGCCAAGCAACCAGTAAGCTTCTGAACATCGTGCACTCGCACAGGTCATTTCATTCGGAGTATAGTGCCTACCTTCTCTGGGTTTGCATCGATTCCTCGTTCGGAAACGAGAAAACCGAGTAACTTTCCACTAGGAACTCCGAATGTGCACTTAGATGGGTTAAGCTTGATATCGTACCTCCTGAGGTTGGCAAATGTTTCAGCGAGGTCAGTCAGCAGGTCGAAACCTTTCCGTGACTTGACCACAATGTCATCCATGTATGCTTCCACATTCCGACTGATTTGAGTGAGTAAACACTTCTGAATCATCCTCATGAATGTGGCTCGGGCATGATTGAGGCCGAATGGCATGGTGACATAACAAAAGCACCCGAATGGGGTGATGAAAGCTGTTTTGATCTCATCGGGTCCAAACAGACGGATCTGATGGTACCCGGAATAAGCGTCCAAGAAAGACAGTCGCTCACATTCCGTAGTCGAGTCGACTATTTGGTCGATGCGGGGAAGAGGAAAATGATCTTTCGGGCAGGCCCGATTGATATGCTTAAAATTGATGCACATGCGAAGCGAATTGTCCTTTTTGGGGACCATGACGACATTGGCGAGCCACTCGGAGTGGTAAATCTCTCAGATAAACTCTGCTGCTAGGAGCCGAGCCACTTCTTCGCCAATAGCCTTCCTTTTCTGGACGGCGGACCGTCACAGATGTTCCTTCACAGGTTTTGCCTTTGAATCGACTCGCAGACGATGCTCAGCCAGTCCCCTGGGTACACCCGGCATGTCAGAAGGTTTCCATGCAAAGATGTCCCAGTTCTCATGGAGGAACTGGATGAGCGCTTCTTCCTATTTGGGGTCGAGTGTTGTGGAGATATGAGTCGGAGCAGCATTGGGGTCGGTCGGGTGGATGTGAACTGATTTTGTCTCACCGGACGACTGGAACGCTGATTCGGTAGCAGGCTTTTTGGCTCGCAACAAATCACTCGGGTCCGCATTCTTCTGGTGTTCCTGCCACTCTTCTGCCACCATCCGAGCATCGGCGATCTTTGAGCCTTTCTAGAAGCACTCTTCTGCCTTCTTGCGGTTACCAGTGACAGTGATCACGCCTTTAGGGCCAGGCATCTTTAGTTTGAGGTACACGTAACATGGTCGGGCCATAAAACGTGCATAAGTTGGCCTGCCCAAAATAGCATGGTAGGCACTCTGGAAATCCACAACCTCAAATGTCAGCTTCTCTTTGCGGAAATTCTTTGAATCACCAAAAACCACATCAAGAGCAATCTGGCCGAGTGACGCGGCCTTCTTGCCAGGGATGACTCCATAGAAACTCATGTTGCTTGTGCTCAGTGTGGACATCGGAATGCCCATCCCTTTTAGCGTCTCAGCGTACAGTATATTCAAACTGCTGCCGCCATCCATCAACACTTTGGTCAGTCGAGTGCCCTCAACGACTGGGTCGACCACCAACGCTTGCCTCCCAGGGGTGGCTATGTGCGTCAGGTGATCAGATTGGTCGAATGTAATGGCAGTTTGAGACCACTTCAGATAATTGGGTGTTGACGGAGCAGCCATATTCACTTCTCGGTTTATAACCTTCAGTCGGTTTTTGCTCTCAACGTCAGCAAAAATCATCAGGGTGGAATTGACCTGTGGATATTCCTCATCACTGTCCTCCTTGTCCTCAACCTTGTCCGACTCTTTTTCTTTGTCCTTAGACTGCTTCCCTTGGAACTGCTGTATCAGGAGTCGACATTGTCGAGTGGTATGCTTCGGATAAATGAAGTTACCCTCTTCATCTTTCTTGGTGTGGATGTGACATGGCAAATCCATCATGTCATTTCCTTCTTTATCTTTTACTTTCTTGGGGTTCCAAGGCCCCTTGGGCTTCCCTTTGAACTTTCCTTGATTCAGGGCCAAGGATTCTCCAGGAGCGGCTGGCTCGGCTTTACGCTTTTGCTTCCGACTGGAATTTCCGCCTCCGGTGTCCTGGGCGACTGACTTGTGCTTGTCGCTCCGGAGCCGATCCTCTTCCTCACCATTGGCATATTTAGTGGCTATTTTCATCATTCGACTCAGAGACATGTCTCCGGTTCGACCAAATTTCAGGCTTAGCTCTTTGTATTTTACGCCCTCCTTGAAGGCGCAAACTGCCTGGTGATCAGATACATTCTCTACCGTGTGATGCAGTGTGATCCATCTCTGGATGTAATCCCTCAGAGTCTCATTCGACTTCTGCACACAAGATTGCAGCTCTGTTAGTCCAGCTGGTCGCTTGCATGTTCCTTCGAACGTCCTGACAAACACTCGGGAGAGGTCTTCCCACGTGTAAATGCTGCTGGGTGTCAACTGATTCAGCCATGCTCTGGCTGACCCTTCCAACATAAGAGGCAGATGCTTCATGGCCACCTCGTCATTCCCGCCGCCGATCTGAACAGCCACTCGGTAGTCCTCAAGCCAAGTATCAGGCTTGGACTCACCGTTGAACTTGCTGACTCCAGTCGCCAACCTGAAGTTGGGAGGAATCACCGCGGCTCTGATGGCTCTGCTGAAACACTCTGGTCCGGAGACATGCACTCGGTTGCTGGTGGGTACATCTCTGTCATTACCCTCTCTGTGGGCTCTGTTCCGGTCGACCAAACCTTGAACGATGATGGATCTCGTGTCAAAGCCTGGTTCCCTGGGGTCGACTGGAATCCTTCGCCCGCCACTGTGCTAGCGTCTATCATCCTGCTATCGAGGCACATATGATCCGCCCCTTGGGGGAGGAGTGGGTGTCGTGGTTCTAAGCCTGACAGTAGAGTGGGGGTAGGTATGGAGAGGCAAGGTCCTAGCTATGGAGAGGTTGTAAACACAAGGGATGTACGAGTTCAGGCCCTTCTCGGAAGAAGTAAAAGCCCTACGTCTCGGAGCCCGGAGGCGGTCGAGTGGATTATATGTATATGAGTTACAAGGTGCCGAACCCCTCTACCTGTGGAGGGGGGTGGCTTATATAGAGTGCGCCAGGACCCCAGCCAGCCCACGTAGGAGAGGGTTTAAGGTGAGTTAAGTCCGGGCGTTACTGGTAACGCCCCACATAAAGTGTCTTTACTATCATAAAGTCTACTTAATTACAGGCCGTTGCAGTGCAGAGTGCCTCTTGACCTTCTGGTGGTCGAGTGAGTCTTCGCGGTCGAGTCCTTCAAGGCAGTCGAGTGTGTCTCTCGTTGGTCGACTGGAAGGCGACCTCTTCTAAGGGTGTCCTTGGGCAGGGTACTTAGATCAGGTCTGTGGCCCTACCCTAGGTACATGACTCCATCATTAGCCCCCGAATGGATTGAGGCTTCGAGTGAGGAAGGAGTTGGTGTTATTTCCGATTAACTTTTGCACACTGGTCGTGCGTTGTTCTGGACCAAAGAATCTCTTCGTTGATAGTGACCAACCTGTCTTCAGTCGACTCGGTCCATTCTCTTCTTTCGTCGAGTGATCTTTCGGGCTTTGACGATTTCCGAGCGACGGATCGCAGGAAATCCCGCGTCTGACAGACCGGTCTGCCGTTCGCGGATTCCGCGGGATGCGAAATTTGGGGAAGCGCGCGAAACGGAGCGGACCGCGGCGTTCGGATGGGACGGGATATAGACGCCTCGATCCCCGCGCCGCTTTCTTCGCCACGTATCCCGCCTGCATAACTGTTCCTGGATATGATTAGATTGACCGGGCCCACATGTCATCCACTCGGAAGGGACCTTATAAATGCGCCTGGCGAGGGTTTTTTGTATAGTGCCTCAGCATTCTCTTTCTCTGCTCCCTTCGTCTCCGCCCGACGCGCTCGCTCTCGCCTCCGCCCAACCTCTCCTCGCGTCTCGCCGGCAACCATGGCCAAGGAGAAGACGGCGGCGCTGGAACGCGCGAAGAAGGCGTCGGTGACGGAGAAGGCGAAGAGGAGATCCACCAGCCGCGGCGGGTCTTCGTCTAGATCCCACCTGCCGAAGGGCTGGGTCCAAGGAGATTGGATCCAGTCGACCATCACGGAGAAAGATCTCCTCGACATGGCCAACGAGGGCTTGATCCCCCATGGAGCTGCGAGGCTTCCGGGGAAGGAGTGGCAACCCCAGCCAGAAGAGGGTGAGTGCGTGCTCTTGGCCACCCATGTTGATCGTGGATTTTCTTTGCCGCCGAGTATTTTCTTCCGTGGTTTCTTGAACTTCTTTGGAGCGCAGCTCCACCACTTTACCCCAAATTCTATCGCCTATCTTGCCGCGTTCGTGTCCATGTGTGAGGGTTTTCTGGGCTGTCGACCGCACTGGGGCTTGTTCAAGCATATATTCACGTGTCGCTCTCAGACCGTGAAGAAGGCGAGCCCAGGCGACGAAAGAACCCGAGCCGTCCAAATGTGTGGGGGCCTGGGGATCCAGGTGAGGAATAAGAGCACCTTCCCAGCCATGACTTTTCCCGAGTCAGTCAGAGGCTGGCAGTCGACCTGGTTCTACTGCCAGGATCAGTCGACGTCGGGGCAGTCGAGTGGACTCCCTCAGTTTACCATGGACCGAGTGAACAAGCCCTCCTCTCTGAAGTTGATTCCGGAGAAGAAAGCTGACGTGAAGATGTTGATGGAGCGCGTGGTACAGTTGGTTCGGGAGGGAGTGACGGGCATGGATCTCCTGGAGGTTTTCCTTAGGCGTCGTATCCAGCCCCTTCAGTTCCGGAGCCACTGCATGTGGTTGTACTGTGGGACTGAAGACGAGACTCGAGTCCATCCAGAAGCAGTCGATGATGTCACTCTGGAAAGATGGATGGCCGCTGTTACCGGAAACAAGGATAACCCACGCGGAGCCAGAAGGATTCCTCCACTCGACCACAACAATGATCCAAACAAGGTATGCCTGCTCTGCTCTCCACTGTGTTCTTGTCATATTCATTTCTGTTTATTCTGCCAATTGGTCGATTGATCCTTGTCTTGATGTCTATCAGGCCCTCACCGAGCTATACTCGATGCCCAATGGAGCACAGGCTCCGACTGAGGAGGGTGAGGCGAGTGGGGGCGAGAGCCAGGAGGAGGAGGAATGGGACTCGGACGTTGCTGAGGATGATGATGACGATGACGACGATGACGGTGATGAAGATGACGCTGAAGACGAGGAAGAAGAGGAGGAGGAGGTCGTACCACCGCGCTCAGAAAGGCGGTCGAAGCTTGTCCACGACCCTTCGACTGAACGTGGCAAGGGGGTTGCGACCGTTGCACAGTCGACCAAGCGCCCTGGGACCACCTCTCCGGCGCCGACTGAAAAGGCGCCGAAGCAGCCCCGGGCGGCTCCGTCGAAGCCGACCAAGCTCCTGCCGAAGATGAAGGTGTCCATCCCCACCATATCAGGGTAATCATGCTGCTTAAGTCTTCTTATTTTGTGTGAACTTTGTCTCTGGTTGACGTTGAAGTTAGTCGACTGATTCTTTGGAGTTGCAGTGCTGCTACTTCTGAGACCTCAGCCCGGGCTGATGACCATGAGATGGAGGACGCAGCAACCTCAAAACCAGGTACTATATTCTTAACGCCGTTTTTAGTCGACTGACTCATGATCTCTAATCCTGATTCTTCTCTGTAGCTCCACCCAATGTTGTTATCACTCTCCCTGATGATGATGAGGATGAGGAACCGCTGAAGCGCAGAAAGAGTAGGAAAGCGTCTGCCAGCAGGGTGCCCCAGGATGTGACGGCGCCTGAGACTCTAATTGCGGAGGAAGAGAATACCACTCGACACACTGTGTCCTTCGCAGATCCACTGACGAGTGCTCAGCAGCCCTCCCTCTTCACGACGCACCACGTCCCAGAGGACCAAGCTGGCGCCGCGAAGGAGGCGATACGCCAGGCAGGGATCATGATGGAGCAGTTAAGGACCATCCGGGATGCGAGCCAGGCAGCTTACGACGCCAGTTCCGCCCTTCAAAGCAATGTTCAGGTCAGTCGACCACCGCCTGTTCTGTTAGGATATGCTATCAAACACTTTTCTTTCTAGAATTTATAGTAGTCACCCACTGGGTGTGTCGATTCAGAATCCGTGTTAGCGGGAGCACGCTGAGTGCACCCGCTGGGTGTAGTCCCCAAGGCTAAGGTCGACTGCTGGCATTCGGCCTTAGGCTTTATAATTTTGGGCTTTCCGTCATTCGACTATGTCGAATGGATTTCGCAAACTGGTCGACTGGTCGACTCTGTCTTCAATAGGATTAGTGGGGGCATGCTGAGTGCACCCACTGGGTGTAGTCTCCAAGGCTAAGGTCGATTGCTGGCAGTCGGCTTTAGGTTTTATAATTTCAGTCTTTGCGTCATTTGAGTATGTCGAATGGATTTCGCAAACCGGTGGGGGCACGCTGAGTGCACCCACTGGGTGTAGTCCCCGAGACTGTGGTCGACTGCTTGCAGTCGATTACAGTCTTAAAGAATACATCTCTCTCTTTTTTTTTTGAGGTCGACTGGTCGACTCTATCTTCGATAGGATTAGTGGGGGCACGCTGAGTGCACCCACTGGGTGTAGTCCCCGAGACTACGGTCGAATGCTTGTATTCGGCTGTAGTCTTAGAAACGTGTGATTTTTCCTTTTTCACTCGGAAGTGAATTATATTTGACATTTAGTCGATTGGTTCTTCGCAGAACTCCTGTGATCTTGTGGCTCGCTACTCTGAGCTGGAAAACAAGCACGTTCAGCTCGAGCTGAACTTGAAGCTGGTTCAAGAGAAACTGACGAAGGCAAAGGAGGAGACCGAAGGTATGTTTGGTGAGACCTTGACGACTGCTTTTCCCTTTGTTTGTTTCAAAATCTGATCTTGCTGTAACTTGCAGGTAAGGTAAGGGAGGCCCAACAGAAGAAAGACCTTGAACTAGCTGAGAAGATCAAGCTTGCTGACGAGAAGTTAGCTTCAGTCACCAAGCTTGAACAAGACAATACCAATCTGAAAGCTGCTCTTGGGATCGCCAACAAGGAGGTCAGTCGACTGAAAACTGATAAAGCTGCCCTGACCGACCAAGTCAGTAAGTTGACTGGGAAGAAAAATGATCTGGAGGCCTTCCTGAGTGGTCTTGCCAAGAAGTTGTTTCTTATGCTTGAAGGTAAACCTCTATGCTAGGCAACTATTTCCAATCGTGGTTTTTCCATTCGACCATCACCTTGACTCGGTGATCGTCCTTGCAGAATTTTGTCAAAACTTTGAAGAAGAAACTAGCCGGCTGGAACCAAACCTCGACCCCGTCAATTCTCCGGTGAACGACGAAGTTGCCATGAATGTTTTCCGACTGGAGTCCCGTGTTGCAGCTGCCGTGGACTATCTTGCAAGGCTGAAGGTCGCCACATCTCGCATCGACTCGACGCTCTGGCCCGGGGAGACACTTCAGAATGACCTTGAGTCGCTGATGGCTCGCTTGAACACGATCCCTGGTCGAGTGCAGGAGTGGAAGAAGTCCTCGGCTCGGTGCGGTGCAGATGTTGCTCTGTGTCTGGCCCGAGTCCACTGCAAAGATGCGCGAGAAGAGAAGCTGGCAGCCCTCCGGGTGGCCAACACCAAGAAACACGACTTCAGGTCCTTTATGGAAACTTTCCTTGCGGCTGCCACTCGGATCGCAGACGGAATTGATCTTGATGAGTTTGTTGCACCTTCCAGCCCTCCGCGGGAGGGGTAAAAAACTTCTTCTAAGCTCGACGCTTTAAATTTGCCTCGGTATGCCGAGTGGAATTGTAACCGATAAACCTTAACGGGCTTAGCGCCTGAGCACTTTCGGTTCCTTTAGATATCGATTCGAACTTGAATTTGGTGCTTGAATATGATTGCTTTTGGCTCGAAATGTCTTTTGCAGGTTCAAAGCAGGGTGCCTTTATTGCAATCGACTTATTCCTTAGTCCACTTAGGCGAGCACTGGGCTGCGGCTAAGCCTCCGAGTGGAAGTCTGGCTTACCACTCGGTAGGATTTTTATAACTTAGGCGAGTACTTGGACTGCAGCTAAGCCCCCGAGTGAGAGGTTTGCTCTTCACTCGGTAGGATTTTGATAACTTAGGCGAGCACTGGGCTGTAGCTCAGCCCCCGAGTGAGAGGTTTGCTCTTCACTCGGAAGGATTTTGATAACTTAGGCTAGCACTGGGCTGCAGCTAAGCCCCCGAGTGAGAGGTTTGCTCTTCACTCGGAAGGATTTTGATAACTTAGGCGAGTACTTGGACTGCAGCTAAGCCTCCGAGTGAGAGGTTTGCTCTTCACTCGGTAGGATTTTTTACAAACTTAGGCGAGTACTTGGACTGCAGCTAAGCCTCCGAGTGAGAGGTTTGCTCTTCACTCGGTAGGATTTTTGATTACTTAGGCGAGTACTTGGACTGCAGCTAAGCCTCCGAGTGAGAGGTTTGCTCTTCACTCGGTAGGATTTTTTACAAACTTAGGCGAGTATTTGGACTGCAGCTAAGCCTCCGAGTG
>NC_041393.1:504166047-504189650 GCF_002162155.2 Triticum dicoccoides | reverse complement strand
TTACAAACTTAGGCGAGTACTTGGACTGCAGCTAAGCCTCCGAGTGAGAGGTTTGCTCTTCACTCGGTAGGATTTTTGATTACTTAGGCGAGTACTTGGACTGCAGCTAAGCCTCCGAGTGAGAGGTTTGCTCTTCACTCGGTAGGATTTTTGATTACTTAGGCGAGCACAGGGCTGCAGCTAAGCCCCCGAGTGGAAGTCTGGCTTACCACTCGGTAGGATTTCGATAACTTAGGCGAGCACAGGGCTGCAGCTAAGCCCCCGAGTGAGAGGTTTGCTCTTCACTCGGTAGGATTTTTACAAACTTAGGCGGAACGGATTCGCGGCTAAGTCACCCACTGAGGGGGAATTTTATTGGACAAAATAAAAAGTGACAAAAATTATGGAAGAACTATGACACTATTATTTTGAGGTCCATGAACTACAGAAGTACTTTATTGCAACTCATCCGAGTGATAAACCTTAAGTGTAAAATGGGCGGAGTAGTTCCGCGTTCCAAGCTCGGGGCTCGTCGATATTATGCTCGACGTTGTAAAGACGGTACGCCCCGTTGTGGAGAACCTTGGTGACGATGAAGGGACCTTCCCAAGAAGGAGCAAGCTTGTGTGGTTTGTGCTTATCCACTCGGAGAACCAAATCTCCTTCCTGGAAGGCTCGACCTCTCACATTTCTGGCGTGGAAACGACGCAAATCTTGTTGGTAGATGGTCGACCGGATCAGAGCCATCTCCCTTTCTTCCTCTAAAAGGTCGACTGCGTCCTGCCGCGCTTGTTCAGCTTCTGCTTCGTTGTAGATTTCAACTCGAGGAGCATTGTGGAGAAGATCACTCGGCAAGACTGCTTCAGCTCCATAGACCAAGAAGAATGGAGTTCTTCCGGTCGACCGATTAGGTGTGGTCCGTAGTCCCCAAAGCACTGAGGGAAGTTCGTCGACCCAAGCTCCAGCTGCATGCTTGAGATCACGCATCAGTCGGGGTTTCAATCCCTTGAGAATCAGGCCATTGGCTCGCTCTGCTTGTCCATTCGACTGCGGATGGGCGACTGAAGCGTAGTCGATCCGTGTGCCTTGAGAGTTACAGAAATCTCTGAATTCCTCCGAGTCAAAGTTCGACCCATTATCCGTAATGATGTTGTGCGGGACTCCATATCTGAATATTAGTTCCCTGATGAAACTAACAGCAGTACCGGCGTCAAGGTTCTTGATTGGTTTAGCCTCAATCCACTTGGTGAACTTGTCGACTGCCACCAGTACATGCGTGAAGCCACGTCGCCCTGTTCTCAAAGGACCGACCATGTCCAACCCCCATACTTCGAAAGGCCAGACGAGTGGAATGGTCTTCAGGGCTGATGCAGGCTTGTGCGACATATTCGAGTAAAACTGACATCCCTCGCACTTATCCACTATCTCCTTTGCCATCTCATTCGCCTTTGGCCAGTAAAATCCGGCTCGGTATGCTTTGGCCACGATGGTCCGAGAGGACGCGTGATGACCACAAGTCCCCAAGTGAATATCATTAAGGATGATTCGACCTTCTTCCGGCGTTATGCACTTCTGACCGACTCTAGTCGCGCTTTCTCTTTATAACTGTCCTTTGATTACGGTAAAGGCCTTAGATCGGCGGACGATCTGTCGAGCCTCTTCCTCATCCTCCGGGAGCTCTTTTCTCAGGATATACGCGATATATGGAACCATCCAATCGGGAATGACCACCAAGATCTCCATGACCAAGTCGACCACTACTGGGACTTCAACCTCAGTCGGATCTGTGGCACTCTTGGGCTGTGGAGCTTCTTCGGTGAAAGGATCTTCTTTGACTGACGGAGTGTGTATATGCTCCAAGAACACACCACTCGGAATGGCTTCTCTCTTGGATCCTATCTTTGCTAGATCATCAGCTGCTTGATTTTTCAGTCGGGGTATATGATGGAGCTCTAACCCCTCGAACTTCTTTTCCAGCTTCCTCACTGCACTGCAGTATCCAGTCATGGCTGGGCTTCTCACGTCCCACTCCTTCATCACTTGGTTGACCACTAAATCCGAGTCGCCATAGACCATCAGGCGACGGACGCCGAGTGAAATGGCCATGCGCAACCCATATAAGAGGGCCTCATATTCTGCCTCATTGTTGGAGGAATCAAAGTGAATCTGGAGCACATATCTGAGCTTATCTCCTCTGGGGGAAACCAGGACGACCCCAGCACCGGAACCATTCAACATCTTAGAGCCATCAAAGAACATGGTCCAATGCTCCGAGTGAACTTCAGTCGGCTGCTGCTGTTCAATCCACTCGGCGAGGAAATCTGCTATTGCCTGGGACTTAATGGCTTTCTTTGCCTCAAACTTGATATCAAGGAGAAGAAGTTCAATCGCCCATTTGGCCACTCGACCAGTTGCATCTCTGTTGTGCAAAATCTCTGATAGTGGAGCATCGCTGACGACTGTGATGGAATGATCAGAGAAATAATGAGCAACCTTCTTTGTGGTCATGTATATTCCATACACAAGCTTCTGATAATGAGGATATCTCTGCTTGGATGCAGTCAAGACTTCAGACAAATAATACACTGGGCGCTGAACTTTGAGAGCTTTTCCTTCTTCTTCCCGCTCGATCGTAAGCACAGTACTGACGACTTGTCCTGTGGCTGCGATATAGAGCAACAGAGGCTCTTTGCTGATTGGAGCAGCAAGCACCGGCTGGGTGGAGAGCAGAGCTTTTAGCTCGGCAAACGCTGCATCAGCTTCTGGAGTCCACTCGAACTTGTCTGCCTTCTTCATCAGTCGGTAAAGAGGCAATGCCTTTTCACCGAGTCGTGAGATGAATCGACTTAATGCGGCCAAGCATCCAGTAAGCTTCTGGACATCGTGCACTCGCACAGGGCGTTTCATTCGGAGAATAGTGCCGATCTTCTCTGGATTAGCGTCGATTCCTCGTTCGGAAACGAGAAAACCGAGTAACTTGCCACCAGGAACTCCAAATGTGCACTTTGATGGATTGAGCTTGATATCATACCTTCTGAGGTTGGCAAATGTTTCGGCGAGATCAGCGAGCAGGTCGGAACCTTTTCGTGACTTGACAACGATATCATCCATATATGCTTCCACATTCCGACTGATTTGAGTGAGTAGACACTTCTGAATCATTCGCATAAATGTGGCTCCGGCATTCTTGAGGCCGAATGGCATGGTGATATAGCAGAAGCACCCGAATGGAGTGATGAAAGCTGTTTTTATCTCGTCGGGTCCGTACAGACGGATCTGGTGGTACCCGGAGTAGGCGTCTAGAAAATACAGTCTCTCGCATCCCGCGGTCGAGTCAACAATTTGATCTATGCGAGGGAGAGGAAAATGATCTTTCGGGCAGGCCCGGTTGATGTGCTTGAAATCAATGCACATTCGGAGTGATTTGTCCTTCTTAGGAACCATGACGACATTAGCGAGCCACTCGGAGTGGTATATCTCTCGGATAAATCCTGCCGCCAACAGTCGAGCCACTTCCTCACCAATGGCTTTTCTCTTCTGGACGGCGGACCGCCGAAGATGCTCTTTGACTGGTTTTGCAGATGAATCGACTCTTAGGCGATGCTCAGCCAGTCCCCTGGGAACACCTGGCATGTCAGCGGGCTTCCATGCAAAAATGTCCCAGTTCTCACGGAGGAACTGGATGAGCGCTTCTTCCTATTTCGGGTCGAGTGTTGTGGAGATGTGGGTCGGAGCTGCATCGGGGTCGGTCGGGTGAATGTGAACAGGCTTCGTCTCACCGGACGACTGAAATGCAGACTCTGTGGCGGGTTTCTTGGATCGCAGCAAATCACTCGGATCTGCATTTTGCTTGTATTCTTCGAATTCGACCGCTGTCACCTGGGAATCGGCAATCTTTGAGCCCTTCTGAAAGCACTCTTCTGCCTTTTTCCGATCACCGGTGACAGTGATCACTCCTTTGGGGCCGGGCATCTTCAATTTGAGGTACACGTAACATGGTCGAGCCATGAACCGTGCGTAAGCTGGTCTCCCCAAAATGGCATGATATGCACTCTGAAAATCCACGACCTCAAACGTCAACTTTTCTTTGCGAAAATGTTTCGAATCACCAAACACCATGTCCAGAGCTATTTGGCCGAGTGACTCGGCTTTCTTCCCTGGTATAACTCCATGAAAGCTCATGTTACTGGTGCTCAGTCGGGACATCGGAATGCCCATTCCTTTCAGTGTGTCTGCATACAACAAATTCAGCCCGCTTCCACCGTCCATCAGCACTTTTGTCAGTCGAGTGCCTTCGACAACTGGATCGACCACCAAAGCTTGCCTCCCAGGGGTGGCAATATGAGTCGGGTGATCAGATTGGTCGAATGTGATGGGTATTTGGGACCATTTCAGATAATTCGCTTTTGCTGGGGCAACCATGTTCACTTCCCGGTTAATGACTTTCAATCGACTCTTGCTTTCCACATCTGCAAAGATCATCAGAGTGGAGTTGATATGCGGATATCCTTCCTCACTGTCCTCCTTGTCTTCGGCCTTGTCCGACTCCTTCTCCTTGTCCTTAGACTGTTTTCCCTGAAACTGCTGGATCAGGAGTCGACATTGGCGAGTGGTATGCTTCGGGTAGATGATATTCCCCTCTTCGTCTTTCTTCGTGTGGATGTGACACGGCATATCCATCACGTCGTTCCCTTCTTTATCCTTCACCTTCTTAGGGTTCCAGGATCCTTTTGGTTTCCCTTTAAACTTTCCCTGAGTCACGGCCAGAGCCTCTCCAGGAGCTGCTGGTTCAGCCTTCCGCTTCTGTTTCCGACTGGTGTTTCCCTTTTCCGACTGGCTCGGCTTGTGCTTGCCGCTTCGGAGTCGGTCTTCTTCTTCGCCGTTGGCGTACTTGGTAGCAATCTCCATCATCCGACTCAAGGTCATGTCACTGGTTCGACCAAATTTCAAACTTAATTCTCTGTTCTTAACGCCATCTTTAAAGGCGCAGACTGCCTGATGATCAGACACATTCTCCACAGTATGGTGCAAAGTGATCCATCTCTGAATATACTCTCTGAGAGTCTCATTGGTCTTCTGCACGCAGACTTGCAACTCCATCAGTCCAGCCGGTCGCTTGCAAGTTCCTTCAAACGTTCTGATGAACACTCGGGACAGATCTTCCCAAGTGTAAATGCTGCTAGGAGGTAATTGAGTCAACCACGCCCTGGCAGAACCTTCCAGCATGAGGGGCAAATGCTTCATGGCCACCTCGTCGTTCCCACCACCAATCTGAACTGCCACTCGGTAGTCCTCAAGCCAAGTTTCAGGCTTAGACTCACCAGTGAACTTGCTAACTCCTATTGCCAACCTGAAATTGGGAGGGATAACTACGGCTCTGATAGCTCTGCTAAAACATTCAGGACCAGAAACATGCACTCGACTGCTTGTGGGCGCACCTCTGTCGAGTCCGCCTCGATGGGATCTGTTACGGTCGACCAAACCTTGCACGATAATGGATCGCGCGTCGAAACCTGGTTCTCTGGGGTCGACTGGAACCCTTCGCCCTGTACTGAACTGACGCCTGTCATCTTGCTGCCGAGGAGCGTAAGACCCACCCCTCGGAGGGGAATTGGGCACTCGACGCCTATCATCTCGGTCGAATCGGTCACCATATTGGTCTCGCCGATTCTCGCGCCCTTCACGCCGCGGAGACGATCTGGGACTGTGAGCCGACTGAACCGTATTCGCAGCGACGGATCGACTGTGAATTCTGTTGCGCGACTGCGACACGGCTGAATTCTGGTCTCCTGCTGCCCGGAGCAGATCCCTGATCTGCATCAAGCCTCTGCCAGCTTCCGACTGAGAGGGTTGGATGGACTCTGCTATACGGGTCGCAGCTGCTAAATTCTGGATTGGGGTTCGATATACCTGAGTCGGCGGGAAGAGTTGACGTCGACTGGTGTCGGGAACTCGTTGCCGCACGCGCTCGTCGAGTGCTCGCTGAAGATTCTCCAGTCGAGTGCGTTCGGCCAAATTGGCCAAACGTGCCTCCTCCAAGGCGCGAGCCTCGGGAGTTTCTCCTGCGATGGGAGTACGCAGGGCATCCACGTTCCTGCGGCGAAGTTCCTCTCTTTGCAGAGAGTCAAGTGGCTCGGGCTGGTACCCTTCGTGGTCTCGTGCGGGGTCGCCTCCGTCGCCTGCTCCACCATCACGGGCGAAGCCAGGGGGACTGCGGGGCCCGTCGACCATCAGAATTTCTGCCGCTGGATCACTGCTATCGCACTCGGATGCGGTCTCTACGGAACCAGTCGACAGATCGAACAGGCCGTAGAGAGATTCGTCGGGCTCGATTGCCGCAACTTGGGTGGTGGCCGTCTGGCGAGCCACCGCGTGCCTCACCCACCGCTGAATCCTCGACCGGCCCGAGCGCTTGCGCTGACGGGAGACCGGGAGGGTGGTCGATGGGGATGTCGACCGATACGGGGTCGACGGTTGCCGCAGCAAAACGCCGCGGACACATGCGCGAAAATGTGTCGCACCGCGGACGGGGAGCGCATCAACGTCGAGTGGAGCCTCCTGGAGCCAGGCGGAGTCGTCGGCGATGAAGGTGAGAGCGCCGAGATGGATCTCTCGACCCTCGACCAAAAATCCAGCAGCCACCATGATGAAAGTACTCGGAAGAATCGCAACTTCTCCACAAAATTGCTAAAACACCTGCCCCACGGTGGGCGCCAACTGTCGTGGTTCTAAGCCTGACAGTAGAGTGGGGGGTAGGTATGGAGAGGCAAGGTCCTAGCTATGGAGAGGTTGTAAACACAAGGGATGTACGAGTTCAGGCCCTTCTCGGAAGAAGTAAAAGCCCTACGTCTCGGAGCCCGGAGGCGGTCGAGTGGATTATATGTATATGAGTTACAAGGTGCCGAACCCCTCTACCTGTGGAGGGGGGTGGCTTATATAGAGTGCGCCAGGACCCCAGCCAGCCCACGTAGGAGAGGGTTTAAGGTGAGTTAAGTCCGGGGCGTTACTGGTAACGCCCCACATAAAGTGTCTTTACTATCATAAAGTCTACTTAATTACAGGCCGTTGCAGTGCAGAGTGCCTCTTGACTTTCTGGTGGTCGAGTGAGTCTTCGCGGTCGAGTCCTTCAAGGCAGTCGAGTGTGTCTCTCGTTGGTCGACTAGAAGGCGACCTCTTCTAAGGGTGTCCTTGGGCAGGGTACTTAGATCAGGTCTGTGGCCCTACCCTAGGTACATGACTCCATCAGTGGGCACTCGATGTCGATCGTTGCGATCGAATCAGTGATCATACTGCTCATAATTCCTGTACTGATCGTGTCGGTCGCCACGCCCTTCACGCCTCGGGGGCGATCTAGGGCTATGGGCCGACTGGACCGTATTAGCCGCCATGGATCTGCTGTGAATCCTGTTTCGCGACTACGATACAGCTGAATTCTGATCTCCTGCTGCCCGGAGCAAATCCCTGATTTGCATCAAGCCTCTGCCAGCCTCTGACTGGGAAGGCTGAATCGATTCTGCTATACGGGCTGCAGCTGCTAAATTCTGAATCAGAGTTCGATATACCTGAGTCGGAGGTTTAAAGAGTTGGCGTAGACTGGAGTCTGGAATCCGTTGCCGCGCGCGCTCGTCGAGTGCCCGCTGAAGATTCTCCAGTCGAGTGCGCTCAGCCAGGTTGGCCAAGCGCGCGTCCTCTAAGGCGCGAGCCTCAGGGGTTTCTCCAACGATCGGAGTGTGAAGCGCATCCATGTTCCGGCGGCGAAGCTCTTCCCTCTGCTGCGAATTGAGGGGCTCGGGGAGGAATTCCTCATGGTCGTGTGACGGATCGCCTCCGCCGTTGCCTCCCTCGGCGTCAGGAAAGCCGGGGGGAATGTGCGGTCCGTTGACCATCAGGACCTCCGCCGCTGGATCACTGTTGTCGCACTCGGATGCAGTCTTTGCGGAGCCAGACGACAGGTCGAACAGGCCGTAGAGAGATTCGTCGGGCTCGATTGCCGCGACTTGGGCGGTGGTCGACTGGCGAGCCACTGCGTGCCTCACCCACCGCTGAAGCCTCGACCGACCTGAGCGCTTACGCCGGCGGGAAGCTGGGAGGGAGGATGACACAAAAACCGAACGATACTGGGTCGACGGTTGCCGCAGAAGGACGCCGCGGACGCATGCTCGAAAGTGCGTAGCTCCGCGGACTGGGAGCGCATCGACATCGAGCAGAGCCTCCTGCAGCTAGGCAGAGTCGTCGGCGATGAATGTGAGCACGCCGAGACGGAACTTGCGGCCCTCAACCAAAACTCCACGTGAAACCATGATGATGGGAATCGGAAAAATTGCAACTTCTCCAATAAGTCGCTAAGACACCTGCCCCATGGTTGGCGCCAACTGTCGTGGTTCTATGTCTGACAGTAGTGTATGGGGGGTACTAAGGAGAGGCAAGATCCTAGCTATGGAGTAGTTGTGCACACAAGTGTTTTACGAGTTCAGGCCCTTCTCGGAAGAAGTAACAGCCCTATGTCTCGGAGCCCGGAGGCGGTCGACTGGATTATATGTGTGAGAGTTACAGGGGTGCGAACCCTTCTGCCAGTGGAGGGGGGTGGCTTATATAGAGGATGCCAAGACCCCAGCCAGGCCACGTAGCGGAGGGTTAAAGTACATTAAGGTCCGGCGTTACTGGTAACGCCTTACATAAAATGTCATCATGACCATAAAGACTACTTAATTACCGGCCGTTTGGATACAGAGTAGATCTTGAACTCCTGGTGGTCGAGTGAGTCTTCATGGTCGAGTGTCTTCAGGTTCGTCGAGTGTCTTCTAGTCCGCCGAGTGGAGTCCCTCTTGGTCGACTGGAAGACAGCTTCTTCTAAAAGATGTCCTCGGGGAGGGTACCTTGGACAGGTCCATGACCCTACCCTAGGTACATGACTTCATCAGCGGCCTCGCGGACGCCTTCGGCAAGGGCCTTGCGGGGGCCCCAGTGAGGGTCTTGCCATGGTGTTGCGGTCATCCCCGGCAAGGATCTTGCCGGGGGTCCTGTGGGCTTCCTCGGCAAGGATCTCGCCGAGGTTCGTCGTCTTCTACTCTTCTGATTTAGAGTGTTGTTCTTGTCTTCACAAAGATCTGCATGCCATCACGGAGGTGCCTCCCGAGCCTTGGTCCCAACGCGGTTGGCGGCGTTTGGAGGAACTGGGGCTCAAGGGCGGCGCACCCTGCTGGCGCCAGGTAGGCTGCCCCGGCAAGGCCCTTGCCGGGGCCGTGGAGGCCGCCCCGGCAAGGATCTTGCCGGGGGAAACCACTTCGCCTTCTTGCTCTTTATACTTCTGTCTTGGCATTGTTTTGGTCGTCTTGTGGCTCCGATTTCCTGTCTCTGCCCTGCTTAGGTGTGGTCGCGGGCGCGGCTCTGACTGCCCGTGCACAAATAAGGGGTACAAAAAAGCGCCCTTATCTTAGTACACCGACACATTTCCTCTCCCTTGTACAAAAGTATTCGATATAAATAGGAAGTACCAATTGATTGCGTTGAATTTAGCCTAAGTTGATTGAAAATGTGATACACTCTCCAATTTCTTTTTAAGGAATACTCTCTCTCCAATTGAATGATTGGTGATAGATTGGTCTCGCTTGCAAAGTTCGCCGGTGTATCTTTTAACAGAGGCAAAAGGTTGACCTTTTTAATTAATTAGAAAGAAGCTTTTGCCGGATTAATTATAAGAAAACCGAACGAAAATCCATACATCCAGGACTAAGACCACCCGAAAACTCAAAATACTCAGGCCCAAGCCCACACTAAGAGACAATATGATAGACACAACATAAGACGTCCAACCAAACACACATGGACAAATGGGGGAACCCGCTCCGCCGAGCTAGCCAGCCACCCACCACTAGTAGAGAGAAGAAGCTCGCCAGTGTTCATGACAAAGTTTAGTTTACATCTTTTTTTTTGAGAATTAGTTTACATCTTTCTAGGTGCGCTTGTTCCTTGCGAGGCGCTTGAATTCCTAGCCGCAGTGGCGTCATCATGTTGCTTGTTCGGGTGGGAGGATCACAAACAGAGACCACGTCTACTTCGAAATTGGACCTTGGTGTACATGGCGTAGTTTTGTTAATTAAATAAACATTTCTCTTTTCGTTAACTAATTAATGAGACAAAGCTTTTATCTCTATTTTAAGAAAAGATGAAGCTGCCATTTTAAGATTTTGCCAAATGGTGTGCTGAAGCAACTCTCCTTTATATAGAATCTTCCGACTGGTAACCCATAGCTAATCACGTGCATAAATGCTCCCGGGTGCACGACAAACAAAACTAAAAATCTAAAAACAATTGCACATAAATAATGAAGGGCGTGCAAAAATTCATGGCGATTTGACACCAGAGGGGCTCTGGGCAAAAGGAAAAACAAAGCCATCCCTCCAAAATCAGAAATTTCAAAACTTTCTCAAAACGTTGAGTTTTTTTTTTCCTCAAAAACTCCTCCGATGACAAGTCGCCATGAAATTTAGCACACAGCTAAAAACTTGTGCATCTTTGGAGCCAAAAGAAATCATTTTTTTTATTTTCCTATATTTTTTGCTGTTCATCCTAGGGAGCATATACTCCATGGCACCGAAACGTCGTCCTTCTTGCCAACCCTCATTATACTCTTGCAAAGCCCGTGCATGCGACGCGGTGACGGAGAGCCTCTCCCCTCTCCCACGGATCCATGGGTGGCGTGGGCACCCAGATCCACAGAGGTGCGGCCCCCACTTCGGCCCACGGCGGCACGGCGTCCCAACGGCGGCGGCTGTGGTGGTGCCGGTGGGAATCGGCCGGATGCACAGGGGGTGGCGGTGGCCGGGGCGGTGGCCGGGGCGGGCGGCCCCATGGCTGGGTGGCGGCGCGCCCGTTGGTCCGACCAGTTCCGGCTCGTCCCAGATCTGGTGACCACCGGACGACGTGGGGGGTGGCGGTGGCCCGACGTGGCCGGCGATCTGGACACGGTGGTGCCGGTGGCTCGCTGGTCTGCCAGAGATCCAGGAGTATCATCATCTCCGACTCGATCTGCTCCGGATCGTGCTAGCTCTGGTACAGGGAGACTGTCGTCATCTCCCGGTGCTGACTGCATGGATCTGGCGGCGGTCCGTGGACAAGAAGCTGGATGGAGTTCTTCGAACAGATCTGGGTGAAAACCTGCTCTTGGCTAGATGCCAAAGCCGGCGATGGCGGCGTTCACGACGTCGTTCCCATCTTGAAGGCATCGCAGTGGAGAAGTTCTAGAGTACTATCTGCTACCTCTAGGGGAAACCCTAGATCGACAGATCAGAAGACGGCGGCGCGTTTGTGTCGTTTCCCCCTTGGGGGCGTCTTCCTTGGAGGTGTACGCGGGCTCAAGGGACCAGTGGACGACGTCTTTGGTGGAGCGGTGCTTCATCATACACATGGATGGTGACAGATCTCGATGGCATGGTGCCTTGGAGATTAGGAGTCTGATGTGCGATGATGGACTCGCGCAGGAGGTTGACGCTGTTTGCCGTCGTGGTGGCATCGGCGGCAGGTAGACCGGGCAAGGTCGATGCAGCAGTACAGCTCTGAAGATGGCTTGGCAAGTGGCTGCGGCAGCCTCATACCCGGCAAGCGTCCTGGTTGAGGAACACGCCGGACTGGTGGGTGCCCATACCCGACAGGCGTCCTGGTTGGGACCTCAGGTCTTAGATATTAGGTCTGGCTGCGATGTCTGTTTGGTATTAAGCCCGGACTATCAGCGTCCCTTCATCAATTGAATATGTGTAGCGACAGTGGTTGCTTAGACGGTGATTTTAGTCTTACTATTGTATGACTTTGTAAGGTCTTATGAGAATAATTAATAAATCTGACCATATGCATCGTCCAGATGCAAAGGCTGAGGTCCTCCTCCTTTAAAAAAAATAATTCTCTGGCTAACAAAGAATCAGGAAGTCTCAAAACGAAAAGAATCAAGAAATCTCTGGCCGATATCTGGGCTACGCAATGATTGACAAAAGTTGTTTGTAGGGCATTGCTACGGGGCAGGAGCCAGACATACCCAGTACACACAAGTGATCTGTTTTCCAACCAAGTAGTCAGAGCCCTGCCAATTTCATATTCTCGTTCAGTAACTAACCGGCTACCGCTGGTCTCTGCAACATCGTGTGTAGAGCACAGCTGGACCAGACTCACCCACGCTAGATTATCATAGTCGCGTGGAAGTTCCATTGCCTGGTCAGTTCAATGCACGGCAGAGCCATCCCCCAATATGGGTCTCACTCGCACCTAACACACCACCGTTGTCGAGGCGACACCGTTCGGTTTGGCCAAGCGGATACACGCCGTTCGCATGGAAGGCCTGGCTCAGCGACTTGCGTCAGCAAACAAGTGCAGTGTACAGCAGCAGCAGCAGCCATATATATTAGCTGTCGCCCGGCAACGCTAGTTGCATGCCAACTTGGACTTTGGATCCAGATCTTACGGGCCACTCGGTATACCTATTGCTTCCGCCCATGAGATCCGCAACGGCCTGTCTGAAGATCATCCTTCACATGCAGATGCAGCGCGTATGGTGCCACAAACTTTTTGTTTTCAGTGAAACGAGGAGATGATAGCTTCTACGCCAAATCTACCGTACTAATAAGTACACGTTCCGATCCATTTACACGTGTGCGGGCCAGCACCTACCGACAAGAAATGTGTATAGCGGTCCGCCCTGTGAGACGCCTCAACTCTATGAAACTGACAATAGGTAGGGATGTAAACCAAGTCCCATTTAATTCCGTTTAATCCCACTTATCAGTCTAACAATTCAATAAAAAATCAAAACAAACTGAACTATTGAGCTTTGTTTGAAAAGGAGATAAATCCCCGGCCTCTGCATCAATCGATGCATGCAGCCATCTTATTAAAATTATAGTATCAAAGTCTTAGGGTCATAAGATGCCCATAATCCAAGTGCACAATGAAACAAAAATAAGAAAGAAGGATGCCACATCCGACGAAATAGAGTAGGCTACGATGCCTATACACCTAGCCTATTATCTGCTCGCCATTCAAATCGGCTGAAGATACCCCGTGCGACCGTCTCCCAACGGTTGCATCCAATAACCAAAAGCTCACTGTAGCTCTATAGATAACCTGCAAAAAATTCATGAAATTTGCCCCATTAAAAATCAAATCATTTTTTTGTATTCCATATCGCCCAAAGTACGGCACATATCCATATCTGGATATGTTTCGCTTTATATAAGTACACTCCATTGAGCCACGTTCCAAATAACGTGTTAATGCTCGTTGGGGTGTGCGCTAAAAGCTATATGAATTGAAAGAGGTGTTTAATCGGGGTTGTTTTTGACGGTGCTACGGCGGGCTTACGCCGGCCTGAACCATTTTCATTATCATAAGAGGGACTGAGATACAACACAACGGCTACAAGAAGTAGCACCCAACACACACAAGAAGGAATAAGGAACAACAGAGAAGAACCAGAAACAAGCTATGACAATTAGCCAGCACCAAGAACTTAGCACCCAACACCATTAAGCAGACCGAGAAGAAACGGGAAACTAGCCTTGTTGGATCAGTCGAAGGGAGAATCAACACCGAGTAGACGTAGAGAAGAAGTTGCCTGCTGCACTGCGATCACTCTGCATCTTGAAGAGCTAGGAGAGTCGCAACCACCGTCGAAGGGCTTCCCACTGCCGAGGTACGACGCGATAGAGAGAGCCGCCGACCGCGCCGAAGGGCAATGTTTCACCGAGACAGCCCTGCACCTCCTCTGAGCCACACCACGGCCACCATCACAAATAGAGAGAACCAGAACACTATGCGAGGCAACCAAACCTCATGCGTCGCCGAAGGGCAATGATCTCCGAGACTTCACCGACGCCACGAGCCCCCAAAAGAGAGGTCAACAGATAGCACCAGGATGACCAAGGCAGTAGCCATACCATAGATCGCTTCCACCACCACCACCAGACACCCCACATCCCCAGCCTGACCAATCGTGCACGAGCCAAGACTAGAAACGACCAACAACGGATCAATGGCTCCAAGACTGCGCCCCCAAGGGGGTAACGACATCAAGGACATCGTCGTAGTCCGATCCAACAGTGGATCTTAGGCTTTCGCTCGGAGCACATTGTAAGGATGAGCTGCGGGAGCTTCACAATGACTCCTCCAAGAAGGAAAAAATGGCGCCCAAAGGCGTCACCGTCACCGCTGTCGACACAAGGCCGACACCAGGCTTTCGCCTGAAGCATCGCACCTCGAACCTCACCGCTTACGCCGGCCGCCCAGTCTGGCAAAGCAAAGAGCAAGAGACCTTACCTGATGCGGAGCATCCTTCGGTCATCCCCATGGACATTCCGTCGCCTCACCAAGCACCAAGAGGACCCGTGACTAGAGCACGAGCTCGAGCTCTCGAGACCGAGGTGACTTCTCTCCTTAGTGAAATATCATATGACCCTCTCGAGACATGGCTACTACCTCAATCCGGAATGTCGTGCATGATTAGGTACCAAGAGGACCCTCCCGAGGATGCACATGAAGATGGACAAGACCCCAAGTCCAAGGAAGAAATGAACCAATGGAAGAAGGCAAAAGAAGCCTCCAGGCACCGGTTATCCGGCCCACGGAGATCCACACGGCCAGCCCCTGCAGAAGAAGGCTACAGCGACCGGAAATCCGGCCTCCCGCACGGATATCCGGCCCAGGCTTCCCAAATACACTGAAGATGGCCCCAACAGCCCGGACATCCGGCCTACGCACCGGACATCCGGCCTCTCCGGAAGCACCGAACATCCGGCACCTCCAGCCCGGACATCCGGCACCTCATGAGCCACCGGACATCCGGCCCGACGCCCGGACACCCGGCGCCCCCTGCCTGCGCGCAGCTCCTTTGGGCCTTGACCCATGTATCCCTTCGCCCCCTGACTATATATACTCCCTCCTCCCGTACGTTTTAGGGTTAGCATTGATTTAGCTCAAATCAGAGATAGAGCTTCGCTCATCCATCGGATCTCCTCTTCATGAGAGACTGCGGCCTCTTCGGAGAAGATCCACTTGGATTCAAGACCCCATCGTTGGAAGATCCCCTCGCGGATTCAAGACCTCCTCACGGAGAAGATCGGTTCCCTTTGTATCCTTACCTTTGTTGACTTTGGATCTCGTGTATCTCTTTGTGTTCGGTGATCTAGCACTCGTGTGATTGATTCTATGTCGGTTTAGTGTTTCTCTCTCATTTTCCCCGTGTTCTCCCTTTGTGCTTCCGCGTGTTCTTCGTGAATCCCCATAGGATCCCCTCCAAACGTGAAAGATCGTCCACATAGGGTTCCGCCCTACATCATCTTGGTATCAGAGCCACGTTGATCACGTTTTGGAGCCCCTACCCTTTGTTTTCTAGCTTGATTTTGTTGTTTTCGTCCTAAATCCGAAAATCCCCACCAAAAATAGCCCCAGTTTTTTTTTGGGATTTGTTGGTGAGTTGAGATTTTGTTGGATTTGGTCCATGGATTTGTATTGCTGCGTGTGGATCTAGCTTTCCCACCCTCCACACCCTTTTCCATCCTCCAATTCGTCCAAATTTTGCCCCGGAGTTGCGAATTTTCCCATGGAGTTCATCGTGTTCATCCCCGATCCAGGAGCCCGGACATCCGTCGAGTTCACCGGACATCCGGTGCACCGGACATCCGGCCCCTGGCAGCAGAAACTCCACCCCCGCGCCACCATCCACCATATCCTCGCCCAATTTTGCCTGGAGCCCACGCCTACTTCCGCATATACATACCACTTTCCACAAACACCACCACCGATCACCGCTACCTCCTATGTCGATTTTGACACGTTTTGGTCTTTGAGAGTTTGGGTTGTGGTTTCCCGTGTCCTATTGTGTTTCGGCTATATAGGTACGGTTCGATGTCAACATCACCACCGCTCATCTCCATCGACTACTCATCATCGCCAAGGACGGTAACTTCGATGACATCTTTGTCATACTTTGCAATGGCATTGATACCCCACATGTCCCTACTTTTGCATAGCTTACCCATCGAGACTAGCCATTGAGTATTGCTGGCAACGTGACTTGTGCACATTAGTGATCACACGCCATAGTATACATACCATACAATAGTGGTGCATATCTTGAGATCAACTTGTGTGTCACAAAGTTGTCATAGCATACACAATTGTTATCTTGGTTCGTGAAGTTTGCATAAGAAAAGAGCTCAAAAGTGAAAGAGCCACCCAAGCTTTTAAGCAAAGAGGAAAGATAAGCAAAGAGCTTATAAGCAAGAACCATAGCATGAAACAACATTAAGATTGTCATATCCGATCATCTTGGATCATCTCACCGAAATATCATACATATAGCATACTTGGGATAGAGATCGTTGCATTTTTGCCTAGTAGGTCATGCACAAGTTTGCGTATCCGCCTATTTTGCAATCGTGCTAGCGTCTCTCTAGTATTGTGCAACAAGAGTATTTTCGTGGTTTCCACATTTTGGCTCAGTTTTGGATTGCACAATCCCATTTATCTATTTGCGTGTGTGTTTCCGTGTACCGATACTTGCTTGGTCTACTTGTTGCATTTGCAAATTTTTGAATCTTTTCCAACATTATTGAAGCTCACTTACTATTGCATCAAATTTTGTGCCACCATCCTAACCAAGCTCCACCATAAGCTTTTACGTGTGTAGGTGTGAGAACCGACAAGAATTGGTACCAACAGTTCTATTTCATTGTCCGCATTTGAGTGAACTTGATTCATCTTCAACTTCGGTCAAGGTACATTTGGTACACGTTCTTTTCCTTCTACCACTTACATTTTACTTGGAATGATGGATAGGCCAAGTTCTTCTACCAATCCACCTCTCATCAAGAACGACGACGACATGTCATCATTCGTCACCAAGAACCACCTATTTGGAGCTCAAAAAGCATTGCACCAAGAGCAACAAGCAATGAGGGACTACTTCGACAAAAAAATTGACGCTCAAAAGCAAGAGAATGATGCAAGAATGGATGAGATCCGCGCCTTCATGAGGAACCAGCGTCCTTCCACTTCTTCATCCTTAAGACAGAGCCGCTTGAGTCGACACTCCGACGACACCTTCTCCGACTCAAGTACACCGTCATCGAACACTCTTCGACGAGCTGCGCGTCAAGACCGGCATGCATCTCGGAACCTGCTACATGACAAGCATTCACAAGAGCAAGTCGATGAGCAAATCCCTCATCCTCAATCGAACTAAGTCGCTTTTGCTCAAGCTCAAGAACGACTACGACTACGTCGCCAAGAAGAAGAACGAGCGCATCTACACCAAGAGGAACAAGACGCCGAGGCTCAACGTCTTCAACAACAACAACGTGAAGCGCAAGCTCTTGAGGCGCAACGTGCCCTTCAAGATTCGAGCCGAGCCATTGCCAACCGCAATCGCGAGCTGCGCAATCAAGAGGAAGCCCTTCGAGAAGAAATCCAAGAGAGGAACTACCAACCGCGTGTGCAACGTCAAGCTCCACAAGGTCCTCCACAAGCTCGTCAAGCTCTACCTCAACTTCAAGCTCAACAAGAACAAGTTGATCACGGACTTCCTCCACGACAAGGGCAGCATGAGGATGACTATCCTCCATGTCAAGGACGTCATCATCACCATCGCCAACAACACAATGAAGAGCAACGCTATGGCAAGCTCAAGTTCACAATGCCCAAGTTCAATGGAAGCAATGATCCGGAAGAGTACCTCTCATGGGCATTGAAGGTCGACAAAATCTTTCGTTTGCACAACTATGAGGAAGAGAAAAAGATCGCTATGGCATCACTTGAGTTCCAAGACTATGTGCTCATATGATGGGAACAAGTACTTGAACGCTGTCAAGCAAGAGGTGAACCACCAATCACCACTTGGGCTCAAATGAAGGATGTCATGCGGGCACACTTTGTACCAACATACTACAACCGCGATCTCTTCAAGAAGCTACAACTCCTCAAGCAAGGAACAAAGAGTGTTGAAGAATACTACAAGGAAATGGAGATTGCCATGATTCGAGCCAATGTCACGGAAGATGATGAGCAAACAATGGCAAGATTCTTGAATGGACTCAATCATCCCATCAAGAAGATCGTCGACTTCCAACCCTACTCCAACCTCATTGAGCTTGTGCTTCAAGCTACAAAGGCGGAATGTCAAGTGCAAGATGACCTCAAGTACGCCAAGTACTCATCCAAGATCTACGGCATCTCCAACATCCAAGCTTCAACGACTCCTCCAACATCTACATCAACCAAGCCTTCTCCAAGCAACGACGACAAGTCAAGTTACAAGAAACATTCGGCAAGTTCAAGTCGTCTTCCTCCTACTACAAGCAACTTCAAGCCGCGTGCTTCATCATCTACTCTGACCGATGAGACCGCCAAAACAAGCTCCTTCAAGTGTTTCACTTGCGGCGGCCGAGGCCACAAGTCCTTTCAATGCATGAACAAGCGCACCATGATCCTCAATGACGATGGCACATATGACTCCATGAGTGAAGAGGAGATGGAAGCCCTTGAGCAAGTGGCCATGCACCGGCGCGTGAACGAGGATGAAGATGATCAAGTCTTTTGTGATGAAGATTCGAGCCCCGCTCTCATTGTCTCCAAAGTCTTGACACTTCAACATCAACAAGAAGAAGACCAACGATGCCACATCTTCCACACAAAAGCCGGCATCAATGGAAGGTCCGTCAAGGTCATCATCGATGGAGGTAGTTGCCACAACTTGGCAAGTGAAGAACTATGCTCCAAGCTTCAATTGGTCAAGAGGAAGCACCCGCACCCCTACAAAGTTCAATGGCTAAGTGACTCCGACACTATACGAGTTGAGCATACGGTCCAAGTCTCCTTCAAAATTGGTGCCTATGAAGACACTTTGGAGTGTGATGTGGTTGCAATGACCGTTTGCCACCTCCTCCTTGGTCGACCATGGCAATTCGACTGTGGTGTCATCCACAATGGGCGCACCAATCACTATAGCTTCAAAAAGAAAGGGAAGGAATATGTGCTACGACCTATGTCTCCTAGTCAAGTGATAGCCGACAAGCAAACCACCAATCATGGAGAGAAGAGTGAAAAAATGATCCACCCAAAAGTGAGTGAGAGGCACAAGCCAAATTTGAGCACCTCTTAGAGAGAAAAACCTCATCCTATTTGCCACCAAAAGTGAGATGAGAGAAGTGTGTGAGAACCCATCGAGTGTGATGCACTTTGTCCTTGTGTGCAAGGATGGAGAACCAAAAACTAACACCTCTCACGAGCTACCTTTAGTGTTTCAATCTCTTTTGCAGGAATTCCAAGATGTTTTCCCCGATGAGCTACCTCTGGGTCTACCTCCTCTACAAGGCATTGAACATCGAATCGACCTCATTCCCGGAGCGCCACTTCCAAACAAAGCTCCATACCGAGTCAATCCCGAAGAAACCAAGGAGATTCAACGGCAAGTACAACAACTCATCGACAACGGTCATGTACGTGAAAGCTTAAGCCCTTGTGTCATTCCCGTTATACTTGTGCCTAAGCCCGATTGAAGTTTCCGCTTGTGTTCCGATTGTAGACCTATAAATGCTATTATCGTTCGCTATAGGCATCCCATTCCTCGCTTAGATGATATGCTTGATGAGCTTAGCGGAGCCAACTTTTTCTCAAAAATTGATCTTAAAAGTGGCTATTATCAAATTTGCATACAAGAGGGTGGTGAATGGAAAACCGCTTTCAAAACCAAATTTGGCCTATATGAGTGGTTAGTCATGCCTATGGGTTTATCGGAAGCTCCCGGTACTTTCGTGCGTCTTATGCATCATGTGCTTCGTCCTTATATCGAAGTCTTTGTTGTGGTTTACTTTGATGATATTCTTGTGTTTAGCAAAACCATGAAAGAACACATTAATCATGTTAAATCTGTGTTGCAAACCCTTCGCAAGGAAAGCCTATGCGAACTTGAAAAAAATGCACTTTTGGCGTTGACAAAGTGGTTTTCTTGGGTTTTGTTGTCTCTTCCAAGGGTGTCCATGTTGATGAAACTAAGATTGAGGCAATTAAAACTTGGCCCCAACCCACCAATTTACAACAAATGCGTAGTTTTCTTGGTATTGCAGGATTTTATCGCCGCTTTGTGAAAAACTTTAGCACAATTGCCGCTCCTTTGCATGCCTTGAGTAAGAAGAATGCTCCTTTTGTTTGGGGATCTTTGCAATCCACCGCTTTTGATGAGCTCAAGTCCTTGCTTACTCATGCTCTGATTCTTGCTTTGCCCAACTTTGAGAAAACTTTTGAGGTTCATTGTGATGCAAGTGGTACCGGAATTGGTGGAGTTTTGATGCAAGAAAAAGAGCCATTGCATATTTTAGTGAAAAACTCTCCGGTGCTCAACTTAATTATCTCATCTATGACAAAGAATTGTATGATTTAGTGCGTGTGCTACATGTTTGGGAACATTACCTTAGACCTCATGAATTTGTCATCCATACCGATCATGAAACACTTAAGTACTTAAAAGGTCAAACTAAGTTGAACAAGCGTCATGCCAAATGGAGTGAATTTATTGAATCTTTTCCTTATGTGATCAAGTACATTAAGGGTAAGGAAAATGTTGTTGCGGATGCACTTTCACGCATATGCACACTTATCACTCAACTTGAGTTGAATGTTATTGGTTTTGGGCATATAAAAGACTTGTATGAGCATGATCCTTCTTTTGCTACTCCTTATGCTAAGTGTTTGACGCACACGTCTTGGGAACGATACTACATAAAGAATGATTATCTTATGAGAGCTAACAAATTTTGCATTCCCGAGTCTTCTCTTCGTTTACTCCTTTTGCAAGAGGCTCATGGAGGCGGACTCATGGGACACTTTGGACGCGACAAGACATTCGCCACGCTCTCCAAGAACTACTTTTGGTCCATGATGTTCTGCGACGTCTCATGCTTCACCAACCGTTGCTCGACATGTCGCAAAGCTAAGTCTAAAGCTCAATCCCATGGTCTTTACATGCCCCTTCCTATTCCTTATCAACCTTGGGAAGACATTAGCATGGATTTTGTACTTGGTTTGCCTAGAACTCAAAATGGCAAGGATTCCGTCTTTGTTGTTGTGGACCGATTTTCTAAGATGGCACATTTCATTCCTTGCAACAAGATAGACGATGCTTCACATATTGCCAATCTCTTTTGTAGGGAAATCTTGCGACTTCATGGAGTGCCAAAGACGATTGTCTCGGACCGCGACGTCAAGTTCTTGAGCTACTTTTGGAAGACCCTATGCGCCAAGCTCGGAATCAAGCTATTGTTCTCTTCGGCATACCATCCTCAAACCGACAGCCAAACGGAGGTGACGAACCATACACTATCCACTCTACTTCGCGTGTTGATCAAGAAGAACATCAAGGAGTGGGAGGCGTGTCTACCCATCGCCGAGTACGCCTACAACCGTGCAAGACATTCGACGACTGGCAAGTCCCCCTTCGAGGTCGTCTACGGCTTCAACCCGTTGTCCCCATTGGACATTCTACCTCTTCCTCTACAAGAGCGCACCAACCTCGACGCAAGTGCCCGTGCAAGCTACATCAAGAAGATGCATGAAGATACAAGGCACACCATCGAGCGCCAAGTACAACGACTAGCGACCAAGCTCAACGTCAACAAGCATCCCATGATATTCAACATTGGAGACCTCGTGTGGCTACACCTTCGCAAGGACCGCTTCCCCAACGAACGCAAGTCCAAGCTTCTCCCTCGAGCCGACGGACCCTTCAAGGTGCTAGCACGCTACAACAACAATGCTTACAAGATCGATCTCCCACGTGACAAGTACAACGTGAGCGACATCTTCAACATCTCCAATCTCTTCCCGTACCATGGTGATGAGGATTTTGATCCGAGGTCGGATCTTTCACAAGGGGGGGAGATGATGTGGAGCATCCTTCGGTCATCCCCATGGACCTTCCGTCGCCTCACCAAGCACCAAGAGGACCCGTGACTAGAGCACGAGCTCGAGCTCTCGAGACCGAGGTGACTTCTCTCCTTAGTGAAATATCATATGACCCTCTCGAGACATGGCTACTACCTCAATCCGGAATGTTGTGCATGATTAGGTACCAGGAGGACCCTCCCGAGGATGCACATGAAGATGGACAAGACCCCAAGTCCAAGGAAGAAATGAACCAATGGAAGAAGGCAAAAGAAGCCTCCAGGCACCGGACATCCGGCCCCTGGAGATCCATACGGCCAGCCCCTGCAGAAGAAGGCTACAGCGACCGGACATCCGGCCTCCAGCCTGGACATCCGGCCTCCCACCGGAAATCCGGCCTCCCGCCTGGATATCCGGCCCAGGCTTCACGAATACACTGAAGATGGCCCCAACAGCTCGGACATCCGGCCTACGCACCGGACATCCGGCCTCTCCGGAAGCACCGGACATCCGACACCTCCAGCCCGGACATCCGGCACCTCACGAGCCACCGGACATCCGGCCCGACGCCCGGACATCCGGCGCCCCCTGCCTGCGCGCAGCTCCTTTGGGCCTTGACCCATGTATCCCTTCGCCCCCCTGACTATATATACTCCCTCCTCCCGTACATTTTAGGGTTAGCGTTGATTTAGCTCAAATCGAAGATAGAGCTTCGCTCATCCATAGGATCTCCTCTTCGTGAGAGACCGCGGCCTCCTCGGAGAAGATCCACTTGGATTCAAGACCCCCTCGTGGGAAGATCCCCTAGCGGATTCAAGACCTCCTCACGGACAAGATCAGTTCCCTTTGTATCCTTACCTTTGTTGACTTTGGATCTCGTGTATCTCTTTGTGTTCGGTGATCTAGCACTCGTGTGATTGATTCTATGTCGGTTTAGTGTTTCTCTCTCATTTTCCCCATGTTCTCCCTTTGTGCTTCCAGGTGTTCTTCGTGAGTCCCCGTAGGATCCCCTCCAAACGTGAAAGATCGTCCACATAGGGTTCTGCCCTACATCATTACCACATCATGCAACTCGTCGACGAGCGTCCCCGCCGGAGCAAGCAAAAAGGTACCTCTGGTGACGCCGCGAGCACCACCGCGCACCGCAAGCACCAACGTCGACCAGAATGGAGATCCAGCCATGCGTATCCTGACCATCTCACCCCGACCACCACCAGCCAGATCCAACCCCGTTGCCAAGCTCGCCTTGCCCGGACCACCAACGCGAGCCACAGGGCGACGTCGGCACGTGCCCTGGGTAGCACCACCGGAGCATGGGCGGCCTGCACCGCGCCGCCATGGCCGTGGAGAGCCCCCAGCGCTGCCACGAACTCGCGCAGGGCGTCGCACCTTGAGGGATCCAGATCTGACCCCGCAGCCCGCCACAGGGCAATAGCCGCCGAGCAGCGCCGCCACCGACGCCCTCTGTCGCGCGGCCCTCCCGCCAGGACGAGAGGCCGTCGCCCCGGAGCGGCACGGATCTAGGACCACCTGGCGGCTGCGACACCGGCGCGGGAACAGAGCCGACGAAGAGAGCCCCGCCACTGCCTTCCCTGGGTCACGCACGGCTTCGCCTGCGTTCCCTCCGGCGGTGGCGAAGCAGGGGGAGGGGTGGGGAGTGGCCGGCGGCGGCGCGACTAGGGTTTCCCCCGAGTCGCCAGAGGAGG
>NC_041393.1:504149459-504165679 GCF_002162155.2 Triticum dicoccoides | reverse complement strand
ACATCTAGAGCTACCAATCCAACTTCTTTTAAGCGAGTTATCTTTGGTCAAAATGACACCTTTGTGGACAAACCACATAAAAATCTTAATTCAAAGTCAAACTTTAATCTTTCAAAAGTGTAAAGACCTATACAGTGGCCCGGAATCGATAAATTCAGATACATCAATTTCACTGAAAAGATCTCGTTCGCAAGTAGCTTCCAGTGAATCATATCCTCATGGTCCATTAGTTGAACTATCAAGGTAACAAAAGTTAACTAAAACAGGCTTTCTAGCGCCGTTCATTGTGCCATTTACATCCCTGACAGCGGGTTGGAAGGGTAAGCAAATCCGAGCGAGCCTTGTCCAGCAACGTGGTATCGGACGGTGACCGCACAATTAGGCCAGTGGCAGAGAACATGGTCATAGTTTCTTCTACGTGCCAAAATGTACACTTAATCAACCCTTGAATATCATCACTGCGTGTCGAATGCATTTCACTCCGTCGGTTATCTAGCGGGTGCCCCGCCCGTTTATTTGAACAGGTTTGGCGAGCACACGTAGCTTTCATTCATACTTGCACACGTGAGACACCTGCACTGCCCTGCCACGATTGTCCATTTTAGCGGTGTTTGGCCTGTCAATTTAGCCGTGCACTCATGGAGGGAGTACGTATATAGTTGCTCGGTTGGGACGTTTCTCTTCCCCACGAAAAGGAAATACCGACAGGCCGCATGGGCTCCAGCGGGTCAGTCCAACCTTTCTACGTGCGCCGGCCACCCAAAGTCCCAAACGGATTGGAATCTGATGACGCCTAAGAGCAACTCTATCAGATCCCGTATCCGTCCGACCCGTAAAACGTGTTTGCGGTTCGCGGAAAAACACATTTACATGCCGGCGCGCACGACCGCGAATGCAGACCCCGCAAAGCAGACCTGTAAAAAAGCATATTCCATGAATATATTTTTTTACGGATCAGCTTTACGGGGTCTGATCTGACGCAGCTCCTCACGGCCCAGAAAACCTAAGTTTGCACTTTCATTTGATCCAACATAATGTGTTTCTTTGCTTTTTCAACAACATTGGATACATAAAACATCATCAAATCTTTGCTAGAATAGTAAGACCAAAGAAAACAAGATCACAAGTATGTATTTTAGAAGATTTCCAACTTCCATAACTGCTCCCACTAGTTGAAGCAAAATATTCTCCGTGCACTCATTGTTGATCTGCGGATTTTTGATCTTGCATTCTTCATTCTTCATCTTTGGTTCGGTAGAAGTAAACGTTGCTTCCTATCTAGTTGCACATGTAGCCGCATCATTGTTTTCTATTCTACGAAGGAGTGCATCAACATCTATTAACTTTCTTTCTATCAATAAATCAATGTATTGGCCTTCCCATAATCAAAATGAGCATCCATCTTCCTACACAAAAGAATGACCATGTTCGAAATAAGGATCTGCAATTGAACCAAAGAATGAGCTATCAAAACGAGCTACCGCAAGTGTACGTACCCCGTCGTTTTCGCATTTGAAGAACATCCATCCGGGGTGCTTCAGCGTGGCCGAAGTAAGCCGCAGCATTGTTTGTGTGCAGTCGTCGCACTGTATGAGCGACAACGGCGAGCCACACAGCCGCTGCGCGAGCGCCGAGCCCGGTGGACGACCGGACGAATCCATGCCCGCAAACCTTCGGCGGCGGCGGGCGGACGAACTCGCACCTGCATGCGGCGATGCGCCCTTGCCTGGGCTGCGGGAGAGGCTCCCCGACCACTCCATCGCCTGGGGCAGCAACCGGCGGCCGGAAAAAGCCAAATCCGGCGGCCCGCGATGAAGTGCCGCAGATCTGCAAATCCGGCGGCCCGGCGACTCAGGGGGGAAGGGAGGGGAGGCCTCGTGCGCGTGGCGGCCTTCCGGCGGGCTCCTGCGGGCTGCTTCCGCCGGAATCTTGGGCGGCGGCCGGCGGTCGGCGGCGGCGCGAGGGGGGAGAGGAGAGGTGGTTGGTGGAAAAAAGCGCGGGATGAAATGTCCCACCACCAACTGCTTTCGCTAATATGCAGGGCACCCCAGCCGTGAGGGGAAACCCGCATTTTCCCGGGTTGGGGTCGGGATTTTGCCGCGCCCCTTAAAAAATTTTGCGGGCCGGGCCGAGATGCGGGGTCTGATCGGACTGGTTTTTCCACCCCGACCCGCATTTTGGCGGTTATTTTACGAGTCGGGGCGGAATGCGGGGCCTGCTAAAGTTGCTCTAATCATCGGGTACGCGCACGTGGCAAATCGAATGTTCTTGATGACAAATTTAGTGACGTCAGAATGGCAATTTTAGTTTGCAAGCATGATAATTTCATGCCTCAATTTATTTTTTGACAAAAAGTTATCGTATGTGCCAATTAACTTGTCATCTTTGGCCGCTATAGTTACCATAAAAAACGTTTAATTTTCCATGTGCTCGTACCTGATGTCAGACACTTATCATGAAGAAACAGATTTCCTCGCATCTGCTAGACATGAGCGTGTGTGTTCGGTCGCCTCACGCAAAGCGCACCTGGCGGGACGACCGGACAGACTGCTCCCGTCGTTGAGGAGCTCCTCCTGACCAGCTGGAAACCCCTTCCGCGTGTGAGGAAATGAAAATGTCAAAGCATGAACAACAAGAAATCGATCGAGCAGATAAGGTTAGCATCGTCACTGCCCCCGGTCTCTGTCTGATGCCGTGTCTAGCATTGTACTACTACTACTACGGATTAATTATGAAAATCCTAAAATTAACGACCTAATAGCTTACTCACAAACTGAATAGTCACACAGCACGACTCCTCAAACCGGTCATATATGTCCGGACTAACCAGTATCCCCATATCCGGCCCATATCTAGAGCGGTATGAGGAGGCCCGAACACATCCGTCACATTAGACTAGGGGCGGGACCTATACAGACACGCATCGACACCCATCGGTCCGATGAGGGTGTCGCTTCCGCGCGCCGCCTGAAGGGGCAAATTCAGCTATTTAAGCAGGACGGCGAGTCCCAGTTCAAGCCACTCCCATTTCCACCCTTATCCTCTTGTCCGCGCCGCCACTTGCATCTGCTCCGAGCTCGCCGTCCACTCCCAACCGCTCTGAGCTTGCCGGTAGCCATGGTCCGCCAGTGGATCACCATGTATAAGATGCTCGCTCTGCAGCGCCGGGCGGAGCTCCTAGCGGAGATACATGCACGTTTGCCGCTTGGATTTCAACTGGCTTTCCTCATGACTCTCCAAAGCAGGACGAGCAGGAGGCGTCGGAGCAGAAAGAGGAGGAGGCAAAGCAGCATGCGTCGGAGCAGGGAACACCGGGCGTGGAGATGGAGGACGGTGAGACGGACCGGACTCCACTTGCTGCTAGATTCCGCACGGGTAACGCGTTGGCCGAGTTCGAGGTGGCCCAAGTGAAGGAGGCGGCGGAGCAGCAGGCCATCCTCGACTCCATCCTGTCGGAGTTTGAGGTCTCAGCAAACCGCCGCTACCTCTGATAGGCACACCCAGAGCTGGAGGAAGTCTTTGTGGACCTGAACTCTAACGAGGAGCCGAATTGTGGGCCGCAGCCAGTGACCGGGAGGCCGGTCCATCTGGAAGTGCCGGCATGGTGGTCATCGACATCTCCGACGACGAGTAGTACTAGGGTAATTTTATCTATGTAATGTAGTAGGTAGCTTATTTTGTGTTGCATGGTGTAGTATGGATTTAGAGTGTGATTTTTGAGGTTTGTCGTTGCATCGCGCGAAAAATGAGGGGTGATCAGGCCTTGTCCATGGACATACCCAAACGCGTCCACGAACATATGAGGGGTCACTTTTGAGGAGCCAGTTGTATATGCTCTAGCATCATCCCTGGATGTATCATTGTTGTCGTACTAGTGCCAAAGATTCAAAGCTTTCTCACATGTCCCGTCGAGTTTTCCACTAACGTGAATGAAGAGAGTATTTACAGGTCATCCAAGCCTTCATTCTCTAGAAACCCTAGCTGCCATCACCCACGAGTCCCCTCTAGTTTTGCCCGCAGCTCCATCGGCGGGAGGAGGGGGACCCAAGATTTGATGTTGGGGCGTTTAATTTATTCTTTTAGGATTGGAGTTTTATTCCTCAGCGATGGTATCGCCGTTGTGCGGGTCGAGAACAAGGTTTCCTGACTCCTGGTCGATCTCATCAGCGTCGTAGACTACGTCGGGAGGTCAGTTGGTCACTGCTCTTCTAGTGGTAAATCTAGTGTTCCTTCGCGATATATGGGTGGTCTTTGAAGGTGTCTTCCAACAGAGTGGAATGCGCTATTTTGCATCTTGGTCCGATGGCTCCTTCTCCAACGCCACGTTCGGCAAACTTTGGCGTCATTAGGGACCTTGTGATGTTATATCTCTTTGAATATGTACGATTGGCTCTGGGATGATCGTCCACCCCTCTTCTTTGTTTTCTTCTCCCAGACAGATTTGGTTCTAGGGCTTGATCTTAGGCATCTTCAGTCTTCGATAGCCGCGTCGACAACATTTTTTTTGGCTCTGATGGTTCTTCAGAGGTCCATAGGTAGCATCAACTATTGATCACGACACGCTGCTAACGAGTGCAGGAGGAAGACAATGTCACAATGACCGATGTGTAATTTTTAATTTCTTTAAGACCTTATAAGAGTTGGTCGACTTTAGTATATGGCCTTTGGCCTTTCCAGAGAAGTTGAGAGCTCATCAGCTATGACAGAACAAATCAAATTCATACCCATTTGAAGAGAGTATGTATGGTCGACTTTATCCCATTAATATTTTGCGGACATGGCGATTGGCGTCTCCCATATCTCGCGTCGTCAAATATGTCTTGTATATTTGTTGTCTCTAGACAGAATTATTTCAATTTTTTTCTAAAGAGCCTACATGATGCATGGCCATTTCTTATTGGCTTCGCTTTTCAAAATGGGATTTCTCCATTTTTTTGTTACATTTCGTAATTGGGATTAGTTGATGATCATATTTTAGATTTTGTGATTTTATTATCAACGTGCATGTAAGCTAATGATTAATACAGACATAGAGCATACTAAAATATAAAGCTTTGGGCCAAGGGTCCCATGACTTGTGCCTTTTCTTTTTGTTTGCTTTAAGTTTTGATAGATTTGACATACTGTCCCTACAATGCAAACGGTAATTCTCTCTATTTCCAAGTTGCTTAATCCTTTCTTAATTTTAACAGATTTCCATAGTGTTTGAATGAACATATAACTATCCTCGTCGTATCCACTTTGTTCTCCATGCAACCTAGGACTAACAAAATTGCACTTTTTTGCAAGGGGAAAGAATTGCACATTTGCTAATGGCTACAATTGTAATGTGACGTGTCACTTTTGTGGCTGAGGTTTCGGGAAAATCCACACAAGTAATATTAGTTTAAAACATATACTCTCTCCATTCCAAAATATTAGGCATATAATTTTTTTCACGAAGTCAATCTTTATGAAATTTGATAAGTTTATAGGACAAACTAGGAATATATTAAATACTAAATTAATAAAATGGAGAGACCCGCACGCATGATTCCACCGATTTTTCTTCTTCTCTCGAAAACCGTATACGGCAATAGTAAATCGCTAGTGTTTTTTCTGGTTTTTTGGCTACACAATATGATAAGAAAATAAAAGTGCTGGAAAGGGGACTTGAACCCAGGTCTATTCATTAGAGTTTGAGCCCAATAACCAACTAAGCCACCCTTAATTGTTGTCTATCGAATATAAACAAGGTTATTTTAACCTTTCTTTTTTTGTCATATCAGCGATAATAACTGTTTTTGCTTGGTAACTTTGGCATGACCAGCGTGATAACTATGACTTAAGCAACATGATAACTATACTATGATAAGCCTGATAACTATAATATGAGAAGGTTAATGACTATACGATGAGAAGCACGATAACTTTAGCATGGGGTAGTGGTAACTTCACACTGGGGTATGTTTCGACAACAAAAAGTTATCGAGACATGTTTCAGTAACGTTTTTCACATGGGTAAAGAGTTATCAAATGTGTTGTATGTAAGTTACCGGTTGTCCGGTGCGTAAATTACCATGCTATTTGCACTAGGTTATCAGGGCATATTTCTAGAACTTTTTGCCCAAGGTGAAAAGTTATCAATGCGTTTATATGTAAGTTATCAGGTTAATTGTACGTAAGTTATCATCTTATTTACACAGAAAGCTACCGGGGGTATATTTTAACAATTTGTTCACCTCAGATGGTAAAAAAAGTGGTATTTTATTTGAACTTGTCAGGAGCCAAGTAGTGGGTGAGTTGGCTAGTAGGTCAAGACCTCAATATTGAAGTCTTGAGTTCAATTATCAGCTTTATCATCATTTTTTAGGCTATAAAACTGACGGGAAACGTAGCAGAAATTCAAAATTTTCCTATGTGTCACCAAGATCTATCTATGGAGAAACTAGCAACGAGGCGAAGGAGAGTGCATCTACATACCCTTGTAGATCGCTAAGCGGAAGCGTTCAAGAGAACGGGGTTGAAGGAGTCGTGCTTGTCGTGATCCAAATCACCGGAGATCCTAGTGCCGAACGGACGGCACCTCCGCGTTCAACACACATACAGCCCGGTGATGTCTCCCATGCCTTGATCCAGCAAGGAGAGAGGGAGAGGTTGAGGAAGACTCCGTCCAGCAGTAGCACAACGGCGTGGTGGTGATGGAGGAGCGTGGCAATCCTGCAGGGCTTCGCCAAGCACCGCGGGAGAGGTGGAGTACTTGGGAGAGGGAAAGGGCTGCGCCAGAACATGTGGTGCGGCTGCCCTCCCACCCCCCACATATATATAGGGGCAAGGGAGAGGGGGGGCGGCCCCCTCAGATCCAATCTGAGGAGGGGGCGGCGGCCAAGGGGGGAGGAGTGCCTCCCAAGTCAAGTGGAGGCCCTCCCCCTTAGGGTTTTCCCCTTCCCATGCGCATGGGCCTTGGGGGGGCTGGTGCCCCTGGCCCATTAAGGCTAGGGCGCCCCTACAGCCCATACTACTGTATTGTACGTGGTGGAACAATTTCCGGACCTCCGGACCCCTCCGGAATCCTCCGAAACCTTCTGGAAGCTTCCCGGTACAATATTGAAAAAACCCGAACTTTTTCCGGAATTCGAACAACAACTTTCCATATATAAATCTTTACCTCCGGACCATTCCGGAACTCCTCATGACGTCCGGGATCTCATCCGGGACTCCGAAAAACATTCGGTAACCATATACAAACTTCCTTTATAACCCTAGCGTCATCGAACCTTAAGTGTGTAGACCCTACGAGTTCGGGAACCATGCAGACATGACCGAGACGTTCTCCGGTCAATAACCAACAGCGGGATCTGGATACCCATGTTGGCTCCCACATGTTCCACGATGATATCATCGGATGAACCACGATGTCAAGGACTCAATCGATCCCGTATACAATTCCCTTTGTCTAGCGGTATTGTACTTGCCCGAGATTCGATTGTCGGTATCCCGATACCTTGTTTAATCTCGTTACCGGCAAGTCTCTTTACTCGTTCCGTAACACATCATCCCGTGATCAACCCCTTGGTCACATTGTGCACATTATGATGATGTCCTACCGAGTGGGCCCAGAGATACCTCTCCATTTACACGGAGTGACAAATCCCAGTCTCGATTCGTGCCAACCCAACAGACACTTTCGGAGATACCTGTAGTGCACCTTTATAGCCACCCAGTTACGTTGTGACGTTTGGTACACCCAAAGCATTCCTACGGTATCCAGGAGTTGCACAATCTCATGGTCTAAGGAAATGATACTTGACATTAGAAAAGCTTTAGCATACGAACTACGATCTTTGTGCTAGGCTTAGGATTGGGTCTTGTCCATCACATCATTCTCCTAATGATGTGATCCCGTTATCAACGACATCCAATGTCCATGGTCAGGAAACCGTAACCATCTATTGATCAACGAGCTAGTCAACTAGAGGCTTACTAGGGACATGGTGTTCTCTATGTACCCACACATGTATCTGAGTTTCCTATCAATACAATTATAGCATGGATAATAAATGATTATCATGAACAAGGAAATATAATAATAACTAATTTATTATTGCCTCTAGGGCATATTTCCAACAGTCTCCCACTTGCACTAGAGTCAATAATCTAGTTCACATCGCCATGTGATCAACACTGATAGGTCACATCGCCATGTGACCAACATCCAAAGAGTTTACTAGTGTCTTAAACTAGTTCACATCACCATGTGATTAAGTCTCAATGAGTTCTTGGGTTTGATCATGTTTTGCTTTAAGAGAAGTTTTAGTCAACGGTCTGCAACATTCAGATCCGTATGTACTTCGCAAATCTCTAAGTCATATTGTAAATGCTGCTTCTACGCTCCACTTGAATCTATTCCAAATGGTTGCTCCACTATACGTATCCGGTTTGCTACTCAGAGTCACTCGGATAGGTGTTAAAGCTTGCATCGACGTAACCCTTTACGCCGAACTCTTTATCACCTCCATAATCGAGAAACATGTCCTTATTTACTCCAAGGACAATTTTGACCGCTATCTGGTGATCCACTCCTTGATCACCTTTATACCCTCTTGCCATACATGTGGCAAGGCACACATATGTGAGGTACTTAGCATAGCATACTGTAGAGCCTACATCTAAAGCATAGGGGACGACCTTCGTCCTTTCTCTCTTTTCTGCCGTGGTCGAGCTTTAAGTCTTAACTTCGTACCTCACATCTCAGGCAAGAACTCCTTCTTTGACTGATCCATCTTGAACACCTTCAAGATCACGTCAAGGTATGTGCTCATTTGAAAGTACCATTTAGCATTTTTGATCTATCCTCATAGATCTTGATGCTCAATGTTCAAGTAGCTTAATCCAGGTTTTCTATTGAAAAACACTTTTCAAATAACCCTATATGCTTTCCAGAAATTCTACATCATTTCTGATCATCAATATGTCAACAACATATACTCATCAGAAATTCTATAGTGCTCCCACTCACTTCTTTGGAAATACAAGTTTCTCATGAACTTTGTATAAACCCAAAATCTTTGATCATCTCATCAAAGCGCACATTCCAACTCCGAGATGCTTACTCCAGTCCTTAGAAGGATCACTGGAGCCAGCATACCTTTTAGCATCCTTAGGATCGACAAAGACTTACTGATTGTATCACATACAACCTTTCCTTACGAAAACTGGTAAGGAAACTCGTCTTGACATCCATCTGCCAGATTTCATAAATGCAGCTAATGCTAACATGATTCTGTCGGACTTAAGCATCGCTACGGATGAGAAAATCTCATCGTAGTCAATTCCTTGAACTTGTGAAAAACTCTTTGCCACAAGTCAAGCTTCATAGACGGTGACATTACCGTCCACGTCCGTCTTCTTCTTAAAGATCCATTTATCTCAATGGCTTGCCGATCATCGGGCAAGTCCACCAAAGTCCATGCTTTGTTCTGATACATGGATCCTATCTCGAATTTCATGGCTTCTAACCATTTGTCAGAATATGGGCCCACCATTGCTTCTCCATAGCTCGCAGGTTCATTGTTGTCTAGCAACATGATCTTCAAGACAGGATTACTGTACCACTCTGAAGTAGTACGCATCCTTGTCACCCTATGAGGTACGGCAGTGACTTGATCCGAAACTTCATGATCACTATCATAAGCTTCTACTTCAATTGGTGTAGGCACCACAGGAACAACTTCCTGTGCCTTGCTATACACTAGTTGAAGTGACGGTTCAATAACCTCATCAAGTCTCCACCCCTCCCACTCAACTTTTCGAGACAAACTTTTCCTCGAGAAAGGACCCGATTCAAGAAACAACCCCTATTGCTTTCGGATCTGAATTAGGAGGCATACCCAACTGTTTTGGGTGTCCTATGAAGATGCATTTCATCCGCTTTGGGTTCGAGCTTATCAACCTGAAACTTTTTCACATAAGCGTCGCAACCCCAAACTTTTAAGAAACAACAACTCATGTTTCTCCAAACCATAGTTCGGTGTCGTCTCAACGGAATTACGTGGTGCCCTATTAAAGTGAGTGCGCTTGTCTCTAATGCCTAACCCATGAATGATAGTGGTAATTCGATAAGGGACATCATGGTATGCACCATATCCAATAGGGTGCAACTATGATGTTCGGACACACCATCACACTATGGTGTTCCAGGCGGTATTAATTGTGAAACAATTTCCACAGTGTCTTAATTGCGTGCCAAAGCTCGTAACTCAGATACTCATCTCTATGATCATATCATAGACCTTTTATCCTCTTGTCACGAAGATCTTCAACTTCACTCTGAAATTACTTGAACCTTTCAATAATTCAGACTTGTGTTTCATCAAGTAAATGTACTCAACATCTACTCAAATCATCTGTGAAGTAAGAACATAACAATATTCACTGCATGCCTCAGCACTCATTGGACTGCACACATCAGAATGTGTTACTTTCAACAAGTTGCTATCTTGTTCCATCTTACTGAAAAACAAGGCTTTTCAGTCATCTTGCCTATGTGGTATGATTTGCATATCTCAAGTGATTCAAAATCAAGTGAGTCCAAACGATCCATCTGCATGGAGTTTCTTCATGCGTATACACCAATAGACATGGTTTGCATGTCTCAAACTTTTCAAAAACGAGTGAGTCCAAAGATCCATCAACATGGAGCTTCATCATGCGTTTTACACCAATATGACTTACATGGCAGTGCCACAAGTAAGTGGTACTATCATTACTATCTTATATCCTTTTGGCATGAAAATGTGTATCACTACGATCGAGATTCAATAAACCATTCCTTTTAGGTGCTAGACCATTGAAGGTATTATTCAAATAAACAGAGTAACCATTATTCTCCTTAAATGAATAACCGTATTGTGACAGACATAATCCAATCATGTCCATGCTCAACGCAAACATCAATAACAATTATTTAGGTTTAACACCAATCTCGATGGTAGAGGGAGCGTGCGATGCTTGATCACATCAACCTTGGAAACACTTCCAACACGTATCGTCAGCTCACCTTTAGCTAGTCTCCGTTTATTTCGTAGCTTTTATTTCGAGTTACTAACACTTAGCAACCGAACCAGTATCTAATACCCTGGTGCTACTAGGAGTACTAGTAAAGTACACATTAACATAATGTATATCCAATATACTTCTATCGACCTTGCCAGCCTTCTTATCTACCAAGTATCTAGGGTAATCCCGCTCCAGTGGCTATTCCCCTTATTACAGAAGCACTTAGTCTCGGGTTTAGGTTCAACCTTGGGTTTCTTCACTGGAGCAGCAGCTGATTTGCCATCTCATGAAGTATCCCTTCTTGCCCTTGCCCTTCTTGAAACTAGTGGTTTCACCAACCATCAACAATTGATGCTCCTTCTTGATTTCTACTTTCGCGGTGTCGAACATCGTGAATACCTCAAGGATCATCATATCTATCCCTGATATGTTATAGTTCATCACGAAGCTCTAGCTTGGTGGCAATGACTTTGGAGAAACATCACTATCTCATCTGGAAGATCAACTTCCACTCGATTCAAGTGATTGTCGCACTCAGACAATCTGAGCACAAGCTCAACGATTGAGCTCTCTCCCTTAGTGTGCAGGCTAAGAAAATCGTCGGAGGTCTTATACCTCTTGACGTGGGCACGAGCCTGAAATCCTAATTTCAGCCCTCGAAACATCTCATATGTTCCGCGATGTTTCAAAAAACGTCTTTGGTGCCTCAACTCTAAACCGTTTAACTGAACTATCACGTAGTTATCAAAACGTGTATGTCCGATGTTTGCAACATCCACAGACGACGATTGGGGTTCAGCACACTAAGCGGTGCATTAAGGACATAAGCTTTCTACTGTCCGCATAATCGCTACTGTCAACTTTCAACTATATTTTCTCTAGGAACATATCTAAACAGTGGAACTAAGGCGCGAGCTAACGACATAATTTGCAAAGATCTTTTGACTATGTTCAGGATAATTAAGTTCATCTCATGAACTCCCACTCAGATAGACATCCCTCTAGTCATCTAAGTGATTACATGATTTGAGTCAACTAGGCCATGTCCGATCATCACGTGAGACGGACTAGTCATCATCGGTGAACATCTTTATGTTGATCGTATCTACTATACGACTCATGCTCGACCTTTCGGTCTCTTGTGTTCCGAGGCCATGTCTGTACATGCTAGGCTCGTCAAGTTAACCTAAGTGTTTCGCGTGTGTAAATATGGCTTACACCCGTTGTATGTGAACGTAAGAATCTATCACACCTGATCATCACGTGGTGCTTCGAAACGATGAACTTTCGCAACGGTGCACAGTTAGGGGGAACACTTTCTTGAAATTTTAATAAGGGATGATCTTATTTACTACCGTCGTTCTGAGCAAACAAGATGCATAAACATGATAAACATCACATGCAATCAAATAGTGACATGATATGGCCAATATCATTTTGCTCCTTTTGATCTCCATCTTCGGGGCTCCATGATCATCATCGTCACCGGCATGACACCATGATCTCCATCATCGTGTCTCCATGAAGTTGTCTCGCCAACTTATTACTTCTACTACTATGACTACCGGTTAGCAATAAAGTAAAGTAATTACATGGCGTTGTTCAATGACACACAGGTCATACAATAAATAAAGACAACTCCTATGGCTCCTGCCGGTTGTCATACTCATCGACATGCAAGTCGTGATTCCTATTACAATAACATGATCAATCTCATACATCACATATATCATTCATCACATTCTTTTGGCCATATCACATCATATAGCATACCCTGCAAAAACAAGTTAGACGTCCTCTAATTGTTGTTTGCATGTTTTACGTGGCTGCTATGGGTTTCTAGCAAGAACGTTTCTTACCTACGCAAAAACCACAACGTGATATGTCAATTGCTATTTACCCTTCATAAGGACCCTTTTCATCGAATCCGTTCCGACTAAAGTGGGAGAGACTGTCACCCGCTAGCCACCTTATGCACCAAGTGCATGTCAGTCGGTGGAACCTGTCTCACGTAAGTGTACGTGTAAGGTCGGTCCGGGCCGCTTCATCCCACAATACCGCCGAAACAAGATTGGACTAGTAACGGTAAGCATATTGAACAACATCAACGCCCACAACTACTTTGTGTTCTACTCATGCAAAGAATCTACGCAATAGACCTAGCTCATGATGCCACTGTCGGGGAACGTAGCAGAAATTCAAAATTTTCCTACGTGTCACCAAGATCTATCTATGGAGAAACCAGCAACGAGGGGAAGGAGAGTGCATCTACATACCCTTGTAGATCGCTAAGCGGAAGCGTTCAAGAGAACGGGGTTGAAGGAGTCGTGCTCGTCGTGATCCAAATCACCGGAGATCCTAGTGCCGAACGGACGACACCTCCGCGTTCAACACACGCACAGCCCGGTGACGTCTCCCATGCCTTGATCCAGCAAGGAGAGAGGGAGAGGTTGAGGAAGACTCCGTCCAGTAGTAGCACAACGGCGTGGTGGTGATGGAGAAGCGTGGCAATCCTGCAGGGCTTCGCCAAGCACCGCGGGAGAGGAGGAGTACTTGGGAGAGGGGAAGGGCTGCGCCAGAACATGTGGTGCGGCTGCCTTCCCACCCCCCACATATATATAGGGGCAAGGGAGAGGGGGGCCAGCCCCCTCAGATCCAATCTGAGGAGGGGGCGGCGGCCAAGGGGGGGAGGAGTGCCTCCCAAGTCAAGTGGAGGCCCTCCCCCTTAGGGTTTTCCCCTTCCCATGCGCATGGGCCTTGGGGGGGCTGGTGCCCCTGGCCCATTAAGGCTAGGGCGCCCCCCTACAGCCCATGCTACTGTATTGGACGTGGTGGAACAATTTCCGGACCTCCGGACCCCTCTGGAATCCTCCGGAACCTTCTGGAAGCTTCCCGGTACAATACCGAGAAAACCCAAACTTTTTCCGGAACTCGAACAACAACTTTCCATATATAAATCTTTACCTCCGGACCATTCCGGAACTCCTCGTGACGTCCGGGATCTCATCCGGGACTCCGAACAACATTCGGTAACCACATACAAACTTCCTTTATAACCCTAGCGTCATCGAACCTTAAGTGTGTAGACCCTACGGGTTCGGGAACCATGCAGACATGACCGAGACGTTCTCCGGTCAATAACCAACAGCGGGATCTGGATATCCATGTTGGCTCCCACATGTTCCACGATGATCTCATCGGGTGAACCACGATGTCAAGGACTCAATCGATCCCGTATACAATTCCCTTTGTCTAGCGGTATTGTACTTGCCCGAGATTCGATCGTCGGTATCCAGATACCTTGTTCAATCTCGTTATGGGCAAGTCTCTTTACTCGTTCCGTAACACATCATCCCGTGATCAACCCCTTGGTCACATTGTGCACATTATGATGATGTCCTACCGAGTGGGCCCAGAGATACCTCTCCGTTTACACGGAGTGACAAATCCCAGTCTCGATTCGTGCCAACCCAACAGACACTTTCGGAGATACCTATAGTGCACCTTTATAGCCACCCAGTTACGTTGTGACGTTTGGTACACCCAAAGCATTCCTACGGTATCCGAGGGTTGCACAATCTCATGGTCTAAGGAAATGATACTTGACATTAAAAAAGCTTTAGCATACGAACTACGATCTTTGTGCTAGGCTTAGGATTGGGTCTTGTCCATCACATCATTCTCCTAATGATGTGATCCCGTTATCAACGACATCCAATGTCCATGGTCAGGAAACCGTAACCATCTGTTGATCAACGAGCTAGTCAACTAGAGGCTTACTAGGGACATGGTGTTGTCTATGTACCCACACATGTATCTGAGTTTCCTATCAATGCAATTATAGCATGGATAATAAACGATTATCATGAACAAGGAAATATAATAATAACTAATTTATTATTGCCTCTAGGGCATATTTCCAACAAAAACTACAAGGTCGAAACTACAATATGGAAACTACTAGCATCAAGATTTGTTTTCAACATATTTTTCTCCCAAAATTATCAGGCCTGCGATGTGTGAGTTATCAAGCTATTCGCACAAAAAAATAACCAAGGGGTATTTCATCAACGTGCCTCCCTCCACCCGGTCGCCAAATTTATCAAGACCTATGCACATAAGTTATCAGGTCAGCTATGTGTGAGTTACCGTGATAGCAAGAAGAATTTTTGTAAATCACTTCGGGTGAGCGGGGCCTTCAAGCGGCCTCAATACGCCGGGGTTGTAAATGACATACATATATTCACATAAAAGTTATCGGAGTATATTTCATCACCTATATTGGCCAAAAAGTTATCAAGACCGGGTTGCATAAGTTATCAGGTCTCCAATGTATGAGTTATCATGCTATTCACACCAAAAAGTTCCTGGGGGATGTTTCATCAACACCCACCCCTACGCCAAAGTTATCAGGACTAAGTTATATAAGTTATCAGATCTGTGATATACGAGTTATCAGGTCTATGATGTGTGAGTTACCGTGCTGTTCACACAAAAAGTTATTGAGTGGATGTTTCATCAACTCCCCCCTCACCCCCACCCCCGCACGAAAATTAATAGGGTGTTATCAACTTGAGACTCATGAAACTAGATATCATGATGATTGTACGTGAGTTATTGGAGAAATCCAAAGAAAAAGAACAAGAATTTTTTTTCATTTCTTTTCTCATATAGTAGTAAAAAGGTACACTCATTGTCTTTTGATAGAGAACAATCCAGAGTACTTCCGATGATGATTTCAAGAAAACTCGTGCCAACCAAATCGCAACACATGCCGTGTCCTGGTGGCTGTCAGCACCAGGATTCTACCATCAGGTCGCTGGTTCGACTCCCGGCTGCTATTTTTGTGCGAGAATTAAAATTGGAAAGGAAAGGCAGAGTGGCAGACCCCGGATTCTCTCGCTAAACGCATCGTCCGGATATCTCGCTAACCACCAGTCGACTGGTCATTAGATTTCTTGTAATAAAATATAAAAATATATTTCATGCGATCTAATGATGTTGATTTTGTATTCTAGATGTTGATACTTACCAAAGATTTAAAAGATCGACATTTGTACAAATGTATACACCTTTTATATTTTAGAATTGGGACGTGGGGGTGGGACAAGGGAGGAATCCTAAACGCACAGATGGATACAAACGGAGGTTTTACGCACCCCCCATACTAATAACCTCCCCCT
>NC_041393.1:504060083-504149197 GCF_002162155.2 Triticum dicoccoides | reverse complement strand
ATTTCACAGGGTGGGCCCCTCCTTCCTCCTTAATCTCCATTGAGAGAACGACACCTAATGTCAGTCATTTTGAATCCGTAAAAAACTGTCTGTCCATCACTATAGCATTACTCGTCTTTTTATGCCCAACCAGAAGATAAATACTTCCTTCATTCGTAGAGTTTCAAAATTGAGGGTGGAACACATGGTTGCAATATCATGCCCATTTGAAGAGAAAATAATTTAATTTGTACAAAATATGTGTGAATGCACCATGGCAAATACAAAACATTGTCTCCAATAGGTTGGAGTGAATGAGCACTTTCTTTAAGTGTACGCATAAGCATTAGTTCTTGCCCTTTCAATTTCAAAATGTTATTTAGGAAAATCATCTAGTATTTTTTCATATGAATCAAACAATTCAGATAGAAAAAAAAGAATCATAAGATCTCAACCCTCTATTCTTCTGATAAAAACCGATTGAATTAAACTGGCCTTAAGTTTTTCTTTTTCTTCTTTTTTTGTTCTTGGCAGAAGAAGAGGCCATAAGCTGTCGGTTTAATACCTCTCGCACAAGATATTCGTATATTACTAATAACAAAGCAAATTCTGGATGAGAAAGGGAGTGAAAATAGACCCCAGGAAAACCGAAGAAAACACACGACATGAGTCGTTCCTATCATCCACAGGTATAGCCCCACGCCATGGCTGAGTCACTGACCCACTTAATAAATCCAAAATCTCAAAGCGCCTTGACGGTGGAGGAGAGTGCAGATAGGGAGCGGCAACGGCGGAATGCTGTGAGCCTGGAGGAGTTCGCGGACTCAGGCGTCCCGCCAAGGCAAATCCTCAAGGACCGGGAGCTCGCAACGGCCTGGATCATCGACCGGTCGACCACCACGGTCGAGACAAGCAAGTGTCGTCTCCGCCGCCTCGACGCGGAGATAGTGAAGTACGACTAGAAGTGGTCTCTGAGTGAGACCACCGCCGCTCCTGCCTCTGGCAAGTCCCGCCGCCCGTCTCTCGAGGAGGGAGGGGGGGGTGGCGAAGGGAATCCTAAATGCACGGATGGGTACTAACGGAGGTAATATGGACCCCCCCCCCCCCCGAATTTCATGTGGGTGGGACCCTCCTTCCTCCTTAATCTTCATTGAGAAAATGACACCTAATGCCAGTCATTTTGAATCCATAAAAACATGTTTGTTCTGTCACTGCAACATTACTCGTCTTTTTATGGCCAACCAAAATGTAAAACATAAAGATAAAGACTTCCTTCATTCATAGAGTTTCAAAACTAGGGGGGTGGGGGCACATGGCTGGAATTTCATGCCCATTTGAATAGTACATGATTAATTTTACCAAAATATGTGTTGAAGTGAATGAGCCTTTCTTTAAGCGTCCGCATAAGCATTGGTTCGTGCCCTTCCAGTTTCAAAACGTTATTTAGGAAAATTATCTAGTATTTTGTCATATAAATCAAACAACTCACATATAAAAAATTCATAAGATCTCAACCCTCTATTTTCTGATAAAATCGATTGAATTAAAGTGGCCTTAAGTTTTTCTTTTTCTTCTTTTTCGTTATAGCCAGAGGAAGAGGCCACAAGCTGCCAGTTTAATACCTCTTGCACAAAAATAATCCCTCCGTAAAATAATATATAGGGTGTAATAAAATATATTAATAACAGAGCGAAAACCGGACGAGGAAGGAAATGAAAATAGGCCCTAGCAAAAAGGCAGAAAACAGACGGCATGAGCTGTTGCTGTCATCCACAGGCGTAGCTCCACGCCATGGCTGAGTCACTGACCCCCTTTAATAAATCCAAAATCCGAAGGATAGCGCCATCAACACGCCGTCACGTTTCACTCTTCGGCTCTTACATCCCCCTCCGGCCTCCGTTGCCATCTCTCCCACCCCAACAACCACTCGCTGACGCCCAGGCCCCTCCTCCCCTCGGCCCTCCTATAAATACCGCTCGCGATTTGCCGCCTGCAGAGCAGAGCCGAGCATACCCATTACCGTCTTCTTGGACCCTGCTTCTCTGCCGTCCTCGCCGCTGCGAGCTCCGATCGGCAATCTTTTCTCCGTTCAAGATGACCATCATCATCGAGCAGCCTCAGTTTGGTGAGACTCTTCTTACCCATATCATTTGCGTGCTCCTCTCTCTGCTTCTTCTTCTTGAATAATTCCCTTGCCTGTTCTTGTTGAGTTTCTGTTCATGTTTCTCGGAGGTTGAGTGCGCAAACAGAACGTCGTGGGATAGGCGTGGTGCTGATATTTAGCTCGAATTTCTGTTGGCCGGTTGCAGATGCGGCGGCGGAGAGGAAGGTCGCCGGCGACCAGGGGGAGCTCGTGCTCGACGGCGGCTTCACCGTGCCGGACTCCAACGCCTTCGGCCACACCTTCAGGTGAGTTCTCATGGGTTTTCTTTCCTCGAGCTCCCATGGTTCTTGGATGAAAAAAATCATCAATTCAAGTGAGACGTTTTAAGGCGTGAACCATGTTTCTCCTGTTGAAATTTTGTTTATGTCCCACGAGAAAGGACAAAACAAAGGGACTAGCTAGGGGGCAGTCTGCTGAAATTTCTGAAGCCTTAGAGCGAAAACAAGCGCACCACATTATGTCTTCTTCCTCCAACCATTCTCTCCCTAACAGATCGTGTTCTGTCCTGTATTCTTCTGCCTCCCGCCACCTACTGCCACCGGCACGGCCGCATGCTGCCGCCACTCGCGGCCGGCGGCGCTCCAGCGACAACCTCGCCGCACCGCCCTCCCCTCAACCTCTCCCCACCATCATGCTTGCCTTCGCCCCGGAGCATCCCTCTAAACAGGCGAACCACGTGAGATTTTCGGATGAACCTGCACCCCGCAGCACCCCTAAGATAGACAAGGAAGTTGCTTCCCCATGCACCCTCTGCATCCCTAAGATAGAAAAGGAGGTTGTTGCTTCCTCTGCACCCCCCTAGCCCCCACCCTAAGATAGACAAGAATGTTATGCATAACGGTATTGGTAAGAACCTCCTAGAAGCAGCTGAAACCAATAACACGCTGTCCTCCTGCTAGGGAAATTGACTAAAATTGGAGTAGCAGAAGTTAAACTGGGCAAGAATCTTATCATTTTCGCAGAAAGAAAAAAGAAAAGAAAAACTTGACAAGAAACTCCCACTGGATATGCTAGGAAATTGAGTAAAATGTCCATCAGAAACATTTCTCTGTATCTCAGCTTTCAAAGTCTTCCGTTTTTTTCTTTCCGCGATAAGCAGAGCTCGCACGGCAGGGCATTGTCTCCACACGCACTCCATGCCACATGCTTATCAAACCTTTCCGCGTATCAAATTGATAACTACTACAACCCCTGTTCCTAAATATAAGACGTTTTGGCGGTTCAGTTAAACTGCGAAAACGTCTTACATTTAGATATAGAAGTGGTATATGAACAATACTGAAGTGGGAACTGATACATGCCTCCAGGGACTACGACGCGGAGTCGGAGCGGAAGAAGACGGTGGAGGAGTTCTACCGCGTGAACCACATCAACCAGACGTACGAGTTTGTGCAGCGGATGCGGGATGCATATGGGCGGCTGGACAAGACGGAGATGAGCATCTGGGAGTGCATCGAGCTGCTCAACGAGTTCATAGACGACAGCGACCCTGACCTGGACATGCCACAGATTGAGCACCTCCTCCAGACCGCCGAGGCCATCCGCAAGGACTACCCCGATGAGGACTGGCTTCACCTCACTGGCCTCATCCATGGTAACTAACTAACTTTTACACGTGTAGACTTTTTTTCAGAATCTTGAGAATCAGATCCCTCACCAGATTCTTTTAGAATCTTGAATCCATTTCGTTTTACAACCATAACTACCTAGGGTCTAGAGTGTGTTACAAGGTTCCACAATCCCATATTACACAAGGTCATTACTCTCCTGGCATAATTGTATCTGTTTTTTCCCCGGGGATAACCAACAATAGTACATTGTAGTCCTCTTTTGGCTCACCTAGAACAGCCACCGGCGGACAGACCGGCCCCGCATACGGTTCTTTTTTCTCATGTGAGTTGCCACGGTGTGCAGATCTGGGCAAGGTGCTGCTGCATCCCACCTTCGGGGAGCTACCTCAGTGGGCAGTCGTAGGTAAATCAATCGGCAAAACACTTGCAGATCAAACCTCTCCAGAGCCTGTCCCAAATTCAGCTCTGAATCTTTGACGAGCTTCGTGGCATCTTTCTTCAGGTGACACCTTCCCCGTCGGCTGCGCGTTCGACGAATGCAACGTCCACTTCAAGGTAAGCACTTGGACCCTATGAGCCGATCGAAGGCTGAAGCTTTGCTTGCTCTCTGACTCTGTCTCTTTCCCTGCGATGCGCGCAGTACTTAAAGGAGAACCCTGACCACCACAACCCGGAGTTCAACACCAAGTTCGGGGCCTACTCCGAGGGGTGCGGGCTGGACAACGTGCTCATGTCATGGGGCCATGACGACTACATGTACCTGGTACACCCTCACTCGTTCCTCGCCTTCGCCGTGGCGCCCTCGTTCGTCGCCGACGGTGAAGTTTGCGCATGCCGTGTTCTCTGAAATATTGTTTACGATGTTCGTCTTCAGGTTGCCAAGGAGAACAAGACCACCCTTCCTTCTGCAGGGCTGTTCATCATCAGATACCACTCCTTCTACCGTAAGCGCGCGCCGCAATAGCTTTGGTTACTTTCTTTCTGCATGCCAGGGTAGAAGTTTTGAGTTTCAAAGTAACTAAAACCTTGCAAATATTTTGGTATGCACGAACGATTCAGCCCTGCACAAGCATGGAGCCTACATGCACCTGATGAACGAGGACGACAAGGAGAACCTCAAATGGCTGCACGTCTTCAAGTAAGCCGATATACAGAAATGAAATGGAGTAGATTTAAAGGATGGGAGAAATGCAGAAGCTGAGCACGATCTCTGTTCATCGTTCTTGCAGCAAGTATGACCTGTACAGCAAGAGCAGCGTCAGGATCGACGTCGAGGAAGTGAAGCCCTACTACATGTCGCTCATCGACAAGGTAATAATAGTGATTTTGTTTCGGCTGCGCTCACTGACATCTCTCTTGAGAGTCCTGTGATAGGCAAAATATCTGACGCGATGCTTCCTCTCTGAATTTTCCCAGTACTTCCCGGGGAAGGTGCGATGGTGAGGAGGCCGCACCCAGACACGGAACGGAACCCAGACAACATATGATAGTTTATTTACCTTCGTCGAAAGCAAAAAGGATGAAAGATTGTTCCAAGCTGTCGTACGTGTATGGTGCGTGATACTACTATATATACGGATCCATGTCACATCCAAGTTGAGCGAGCGTTGCCAGTAGGGCCATCAGCCATGCGTATTATGCGTATACTTAATAAAAATTATTTGCCGGTATTTGTTGTCTTTCGAGTGTGCTCTGTTCTACTTCTACGGTTGTAAACGAAATGATTTTACTCGCCTTGCAAGTACATACAGATACAGTATGTGTGAAAGTATGTGCCGCTTGCACTCTTCTCTGGTAAACGGAATCTGCTCCTTGGAAGCTGAAACACGTGCGCAAATTCCTTCCCAAAAACTTGACGAGGGAATCTCTAAAAATATAAAGCACGTGCTACAAAAGAGGTTTCATACAGTCTAATTTTTGTGACATATAGTTTATATTTTGTGCATTGAATTTATGATCAAACTTTAGCCCAAAATAAGAAGGGTCTGATACACCTAGACAAAGGGAATACAACTTTGTTTTCTCTCCTCGTCTATTTAATGCCACATCTTTCATATGTCTTTAGGTAACAACACCTACCTTACACTTGTTGGAGATGCTCCGAGAATATCACTTTTTCCGTGGGGAGTAGAATTAGGGACCGTCTATTTAATAGGTGTCTAAAAAATGTTTCCACTAGTCACTTCCTTTCATGACCATCGGAACAATATCCAATTGCCTGAATCATGTCGCGACATGTTCATCTTCTTCCTCCCGCACGGCAGTTCCTCCTCCCCTGTAGCCTACCCTGCCCATCCGCCTGCCTCCACCACCCCATGGCCGACGGGCGTTGCCGCGAACCACTCCATCGCCCCGCACTCCCTTCAACCTTCCCCCAGCACCGTTACGAGCCACCTCCCCGACCATCCTTCTAAGCCCCGCACCACCGGTCAAACTCTGGCGATCCCCTTCACTCACCCCACCCTCACCCGTAAGATAGATAATGGGTATGTGACTTTCTTCTAATATAGATAGTGAGGCCATAACTTTTCCTAAGATAGATAGTGGGCTTGTTCTTCTCCAGCGAGGTTGGCAAGAAGGAGGAAGGTAGAAAGGAAGGAAGAAGATGAAGAAGAAAAAAGTGACTGATGCAACATAAAATTTTAGGTACTTGAAAAATAGCAAAACCGGTAGAATTAACAGCGCCTCTCTCAACCAAGGATCACGGCGCTGATGGTCCTCGGACGATGGTAACTAATGTGGCATCACCGATGCTGGCAATCTCGCATGTCTCAAATCGGGCGGTGATTCAAAATCCACTTCCGCTAGAGGATGGGCCTGCCACGGGTGAGCCCCGTCAAAAAATTCACCACACATTTAAAAATGTTAATGCATTGTTAAAAATTGTTTGTGAACTTTTAAAATAATGTTTATACCGTTCAAAAAATTGTTAGTGACATTTAAAAAATATCAGGCATTTCAAAAAATTGTTGAAGATATTTTGAGAAAAAAATTTATACATTGTAAAAAAATGGTCGCAAAATTTAAAAACAATGTTTCTTACACTTTCTAAAAATGCTTGTGTCATTTAAAAAAATTATTCATGCATTTCAAAAACATGTTTGTGACACTTTTTACAATGTAAAATAATATTCAAGTGATTTTAGAAAAAATTCGTAGTACCATTGAAAAATGTTCAATATGTATTTGAAAAAAATGTTAAAACATGTATTTCAAAATATATTCATGGTGTATTTAAAAAATGTTCAATGTATATCTATAAATTGCTCCACGTGTATGCAAAAAATGTACATCATGTATTAAAAAGTTGACATGTATTTTAAAAATAAAAAAGAATGAATCAATAAAACAAAAAAAATGGAGAAAATTGATATAAAAACACATATAAACAAAGAGAAAGAAAGACAGCACAGGCCTCTGAAACCAGTTGAAACCTGTCCATAGAATCTTATCAAAATCACTACAGAAGCTATAGTGTTGGCCAACCCGCTAGACTCGCGCCAGACGCGATACGACCTAATATCTTGTTGCGGCGAGATATAGCTCCCTCGGAGGCCCGAGAACGGGCGCCCTATGTCTCACTTTAAGCGAGAACTAGGGAAACCATAGCGTCAGGACATCGATGGGTTGGCCCTGGTGTGCCGGAGAGCAGAGCCTCGTTTTTTTTCCCTCTCACATTTTTTGTTCCATTTTTTGATTTCTTTTTTTACAATATTTTATACTTTAAAAAATTATAAACATATAAATTACAAAATATATTTTACATAATATTGAAAAACTGGTAATCATGCATCTGAAAAATGTTAGAAGTGTATTGAAAAAAGTGTTGACCATGTGTGTATACAAAAATTATACAATGTTCCCCGCAATATATATATATATATATATATATATATATATATATATATATATATATATATATATATATAATGTTTTTACAAAGTTGATAAATTAATTTTAAAAATAAAAATCAAGTTTTTAAGAAAAATATTAAGTAAGATTTTGAAAAATGTTAGTCAAATATTTTAAATATGTTAAATGTAAAAAATGTTAAACTTCATTTAAAAATATTAAATATGTCTAGAAAAAATGCTGGTCACTTATTCGGGAAAAGGTAAATTTGTATTTGAAAAATATTAAATGTGTATAGAAAAAATGTTGACCATGTATTAAAAGAATTTAAAACTTATATTTACAAAATTTGAAATGTGTGTAGTAAAAATGTTGACCATGTATTAAAATATTAAAGTAGTATTTGAAAAAAATTAAATGTGTATGTATTAAATTGACCATATAGAATGTTAAACTTGTATTTTAAAAATGCTAAATGTGTATAGTAAATTTTTTGATCATGTATTCAAAAAAGTTAAACTTGTATTTGAAAAATACTAAATCTGTGTGACCATGTATTCAGAAAGTGTTAAACTTGTATTAAAAAAAATGTTAAATGTGTATAGTAAAAATGTTGACCATGCATTAAAAAATTTAAATTTGTATTTGAAATTTTTTAAATATGTATATAAAAAATGCTGACAGTGTACTAAAAAAATGTATAACTTATATTTGACAGATGTTAAAGGTGTATAGTAAGAATCTTGACCATGTATTCAAAAAATGTTGAACTTGTATTTGGAAAATACTAAATGCGTATAGAAAAATGTTGACCATATATTCTAAAAGTGTTAAAATTGTATTTGAAAAATATTAAATGGTTATAGTAAAAATGTTGACCATGTATTCAAAAAAATGTTAAACTTGTGTTTGAAAAATGTTAAATGTGTATAGAAGAAATGTCGGCGATCTATTAAAAAATGTTAAACTTGTATTTGTAAAATGTTAAATGTGTATAGTAAAAATCTTGATCATGTATTAAAAAAATGTTAACTTGTGTCTGAAAAATGTTGAATAGTGAAAAGGGAAAACCGAGAAAAGGAATGGGAAAGGGAAAGAAACAAACAAAATTGAAGAAAAGGGAAAGAAAAAAAAAGTGAAATCCGGAGAAAGAAATAAAGAAAACTGGAGGAAAATAACAAAAATGGAATAAAAATGAGAAATACTTGTAAAACCGGAGGAAAAATGATGAAAACCAAGTGAAAAAATAGAAAAAAAAGAAAACTAGTGGAAAACCGCCTCCTTTCACATCAAGTGTGTCTGGCCCAACTAGTTACACATAAACTGGACGTGGGCGTAGTGGCTAGCAGCACAGGTGATCTCCTAGTTGCCCAGGGTTCGATCCGTGCAGCTCCCCTCTTTTCCTTTGGACGTCGATATGGACCGAACGTTCGGTCTGGGAGCATCCCAGATCTAATGTTTCGTTTGGTACGGGTGGGACATCGATCAAACGACTCATTCGGGAGGAGAAGCGCCGCAGCATGTACGCCCCATCCACCGGGCCCTATAGAACTTTTTCCTATGAAACAAACGAAAAACAAAGCCCATATTAAGTTATGACTACTAAAGGCTAGTTTTTCTGTGACTAATAAACACTGGCCTTTTGCACAACAAAATTACCATGTTCTGTTGCCATTCTATGAAACTTTTTGCCATGTTCAAGTTTATGTTTTCAAAATGGCTCAAACAAGGAAGAAGTCATGCCAATCTGTATCTTTACACTATGAAATGTTGCCATCACTATGAAGTTTAGAAAATACGAAAAGTTGCCATGAAGTTTACATATAGATAGAACATGGATACAAGATGGCATCAAACATATGCACAAAAAAAGATATGGTGAAAATTGTTCTCTCTAGACAGATATAATTTTTTTGGAGAAAATGCAGAAAACATCTTAAGTTGTAATCACATCGTACATGTAATCCCCATGGCAAAACAAATTTCGAAGGATCAAAACTTTTTGCCATGGCAACAAATGTTTTTGACATCTTAAATTATCATGGCAATTTGCATGTTTCTAAACATCTATTACTTTGCCACGTTTTTTAACACCACAAGTTGTCATGGCAAGTTTGCCATGTTTTCTACCATCTTTAGTTGACATGGCAAGTTTGCATGTTTGTGAACATGTTAACTAAAGAAGTTTTCCATGTTTTCAAACAAACTTAATTAAAAGAAGTTGCCATGCTTTTGCACGTCTATAACTTTGCCATGTTTTTGAACATTTTAAATTGCCATGGCAAATTTGACATGTTTTTTAATATTTTAAGTTGAACATCTATAACTTTGCCATGGCAAGTTTGCATGTTTTTTAAAATGTTAATTAAAGAAGTTTGTCATGTTTTTGAACAAACTTAATTAAAAGAAGTTTGTCCTGTTTTTGCACATCTTAAATTTTGCCATGGCAAGTTTGCCATGTTTTTGAATATCTTAAGTTACCATGACAAGTCTGCCATGTTTTTGAACATCTATAACTCTGCCATGTTTTTGAACATCTTAAGTTATCATGTCAAGTTTGCCATGTTTTTGAACATCTATAACTTTGCCATGTTTTTGAACATCTTAAGTTGCCATGGCAAAAAATAATAATTTTCCGTATATTTTAAAGTAAAAATTGCCAATAAAATGAAGGTATAATTGCCATACCAATAAAAGTAAAAAATTGCCATAGCAAAATAAAAGGTTAACTTGCCATGTATGTTCAATTTAAATTGCCATGGCAATAAAGGAAAAATTGCCATGGCAATAAAAGTAAAATTTAAACGGCCAATTTTGAAAAACAAAATTGCCCGTGGCAAATAAAATAAATAAATTTTTCCATGGAAAAATAAAAATAAAATTTGCTAAATTGTTTCTAAACTAAAAACATGGCAATTTTGCCATGGCGTAAATTGAAGACATGACAACATTAGTGGGGAAACATGTTCTCATGGCAAAACTGCCATGGTAACAAAAGGTGTTAAGTTGCAATAAAAAAGAGATTTGCCATGGCAAAAATGTGGGGAGTGTAAAAAATTGGAAATGTTAGGGAACACTATTCTTTTTGTACCATGGAAAATTTACTTTTTGTGGGAAACATGACAATTTTTCTCTTTGTACAGTGGCTAATTTAGTGCAACAAGTTTTTGATTTAACATAGTTTCTTTTCCTAAAAATCATGATAAATTTGACATGAGATTAGAAAATGATAAGTTGAAAATCACAAAAAAAGTTGCCATGGTAAATTATGAGACATGGGAAAATTGACAACCTATAACAACTAGTTTTTCCCTAAAATCATGGCAATTTTTCCATGGCAAAATGTTGAGACATGGGAAATTCAGAAAAAATAACAATTTGTTCTCCTCCTAAAAATCATAGAAAAACTGCCGTGTACAACAAATGTTAAGTTGCCATCAGACAACGGATTTAGAAAAATAGTGCCTCCAAATCAAAACCGATCAGGCAATAAAACACACTGAGTTATCTAGCAGATCAGAGCATGAGAACAAATGGTACTACTAGCGAAAAATGCACCACACCAACTGATTTGCTTGTCGGAGGAATGCTATGCGCTTCCTTATAACCCCCCCACCCCCCCCGCCAGTGCAGCCAGACTCGTTGGTCGTGGTCGTCGTGGGTGTCCGGCTCACCCATGACGATCCCGGAGAGCCTCAGCGCTAACAACGGGTTTAGAATCTCCTCGCTGCGGCATTATCACATAGCAAAGATGAACTGAATTAGAATCGAGGATAGGGGAACAACCAACTCGTACCCGATAGCAAAATATGCAAGTCGCTCACAACGAAGAAAGCTAGCTCGAACTCCTGCACCGTACGCGCACGCCGACCACGGTAGCGCATGAAGCTCTACGTCAGAGTGGCACGCCGCGTGTGCTGCTCGTCCTGCTAGTGTTGCTATGAAGGAGACATTGACCATCGTCGAGTTCCACTGCAGGAAATGCGCTCCCGTTCGCGTGCGACTGTAACATCCACCCTCGTCTCCTTGAAGACAAGCTTGATGTTGTCGTAGTTGCCTGCCTCGCTGACGAGCCCCTATGGCTGGGGGCGGCGGGGAAGGAAAACATGGAGACTACGGCGGACAGTTGAGAGCGAGGAGGCGGAGGGGTGGGAAGGGGTCGCCTGCGAGGAGGCGGTGTGCATGAAGCAGGCAGGAGCACCAGGTGAGGGGCGAGAGAGTGGGGGAAACGGAAGGGATAAGACTACGCCTGCGTCGCGGCTCGAGTGGTGACCTAAGATTCAAACCGAACGCTAGCTACATCTTACATGTAGATCATGCTTCAAGATTACCCATGCAAATAGTTTTTCTCTTTCTTTGAAATTCTTTTTCTTTTCTTTGGGGGTCGAGAGGAGAAGACCACAATAAAAATGATGAGTGGCTCTCATATGCATTATTATTGATCTAACCACGAGCCCATATTACCTTGTCTTCTCCGTTGAATTAAATGTTTGCAGATTCCAGCTTAGTCCGATGCACGTACACTATTATTATTATCTACACTGTTCGGTCGTGCAAGTGAAAGGCAATAATAACGATATATGATGAAATGATTGAGATGAGAAAAGTTGGTATGAACTCGACCTATCTTGTTTTTATAAATATGATTAGTTCATCGTTCCTGATTCAATCCATTATGAATGAAACATGTTTGCAATGACAATTAGAGATTATAGTTACTCATGCCATGCTTAATTAGCTAGGAGTTTATAATGGTTTATCTTGCGTGCAAACATGCTATTAAAATGGTTATGATGTGGTATGATAATATGGTATACTCCTTTGAAAGATTCGAGTGGCTTGACTTGGCACATGTTCACGCATGTAGTTGAAACAAAATCAACATAGCATCCGAGATATTTATGTTCATGGTGATTTATATCCTACTCATGCTTGCACTCATTGTTGATTAATCTTAATGCATGTTCATGGTTGTTGTCGCTCTCTAGTTTGTCGCTTTCCAGTCTCTTTCTAGCCTTCACTTGTACTAAGCGGGAATACTGCTTGTTCATCCACTTCCATAAACCCCAAAGTTATTCCATATGAGTCCACCATACCTCCCTATATGGTATTTACCTGCCGATCCAAGTAAATTTGCATGTGCCAAACTCTAAACCTTCAAATGAAATTCTGTTTTGTATGCTCGAATAGCTCATGTATCAACTAGGGTTGTCTATATCTTCCATGCTAGGTGGGTTATCCTCCCGATGAGTGAACTCCGCTCATCATTCACGAGAAAATGGTCGGTAACCGGGATGCCCAGTCCCATGCTCAAATCAAATCAAAATAATTGCAAACAAAACTCCCCCAGGATTGTTGTTAGTTGTACGGTACCCGTTGTTTCGGACTAGCCATGGAATGTGCTCGTTGGTGGTGGGGGAGTATAAACTTTACCATTCTGTTTGGGAACCGCCTATAATGTATGTAGCATGGAAGATATCGAGATCTCTTGGTTGTTATGTTGACAATGGAAGTATGCCGGTCAAAATATTATTTATCTCTGTTTCAAAACTCGAGCTCTGGCACCTCTACAAATCCCTGCTTCCCTCTGCGAAGGGCCTATCTATTTACTTTTATCTTGAGTCATCATCCTCTTATAAAAAAGCACTAGTTGGAGAGCACCACTGTCATTTGTATGCATTGTTATTAATTTACATTGAGTATGACTGTGACTGGATCTCTTTTACCATGAATTACAATGTCTAGTTAGTCCTTGATCTTTAGGGGTGCTCTGCATTTATGTTTTGCGGTCTCAGAAAGGGCTAGCGAGATACCATCTTGTTATATCATATTATGATTGTTTTCATAAAGTGTTCTCATTCGAGATTTATTATTATTGCTCGCTAGTGGATTATGCCATTGATATGAGTAAATGTGAGACCTAAGTGTTATTGTGAAAATGGTTAATTCATAATCTTTGCTAAAAACTTGAATGCTGGCTTTACATATTTGCAACAACAAGATCAAACAGAGTTTGTAAAAGTTTTTCTTTATCACTTTCAGTTTGTCAACTGAATTGCTTGAGGGCGAGCAAAGGTTTAAGCTTGGGAGAGTTGATACATCTCCAACGTTTCTACTTTTACAAACACTTTTGCGCTTGTTTTGGACTCTAACTTGCATGATTTGAATGGAATTAACCCGGACTGACGCTATTTTCAGCAGAATTGTCATGGTGTTATTTTGGTGCAGAAATAAAAGTTCTCGGAATGACCTGAAACTTCACGGAGTCACGTTTTGAAATTAATAAAAGATATTGACAAAAGAATCAACAGAAGGGGGCCCACACCCTATCCACGAGGGTGGATGGCCCCCCTAGGGCGCGCCCCCTGCCTCGTGGGCCCTCTAGACCTCCACCGACCTCAACTCCAACTCTATATATTCACGTTCAGGGAGAAAAAAATCATAGAGAAGGATTCATTGCGTTTTACGATACGGAACCGCCGCCAAGCTCTGTTCTTCCTCGGGAGGGCTGATCTGGAGTCTGTTTGGGGCTCCGGAGAGGGGAATCCGTCGCCATCGTCATCATCAACCATCCTCCATCACCAATTTCATGATGCTCACTGCCGTGCGTGAGTAATCCCATCGTAGGCTTGCTGGACGGTGACGGGTTGGATGAGATTTACCATGTAATCGAGTTAGTTTTGTTAAGGTTTGATCCCTAGTATCCATTATGTTCTAAGATTGATGTTGCTATGACTTTGCCATGCTTAATGCTTTTCACTAGGGCCCGAGCGCCATGATTTTAGATCTGAGCCTATTATTTTTTCATGAATATATTTGAGTTCTTGATCCTATCTTGCAAGTTATAGTCACCCACTACGTGTTATGATCCGGCAAACCCTCGAGTGACAATAGTCGGGACACTTCCCGGTGATGACCGTAGTTTGAGGACTTCATGTATTCACTAAGTGCTAATGCTTTGGTTCGGTACTCTATTAATAGGAGGCCTTAATATCCCTTAGTTTCCAATAGGACCCTGCTGAAGGAAATATGCCCTAGAGGCAATAATAAAGTTATTATTTATTTCCTTATAATCATGATAAATGTTTATTATTCATGCTAGAATTGTATTTACCGGAAACATAATACATGTGTGAATACATAGACAAACAGAGTGTCACTAGTATGCCTCTACTTGACTAGCTCGTTAATCAAAGATGGTTATGTTTCCTAACCATGAACAATGAGTTGTTATTTGATTAACGAGGTCACATCATTAGTAGAATGATCTGATTGACATGACCCATTCCATTAGCTTAGCACCCGATCGTTTAGTATGTTGCTATTGCTTTCTTCATGACTTATACATGTTCCTATGACTATGAGATTATGCAACTCCCGTTTACCGGAGGAACACTTTGGGTACTACCAAACGTCACAACGTAACTGGGTGATTATAAAGGAGTACTACAGGTGTCTCCAATGGTCGATGTTGGGTTGGCGTATTTCGAGATTAGGATTTGTCACTCCGATTGTCGGAGAGGTATCTCTGGGCCCTCTCGGTAATATACATCACATAAGCCTTGCAAGCATTACAACTAATATGTTAGTTGTAAGATGATGTATTACGGAACAAGTAAAGAGACTTGCCGGTAACGAGATTGAACTAGGTATTGGATACCGACGATCGAATCTCGGGCAAGTAACATACCGATGACAAAGGGAACAACGTATGTTGTTATGCGGTCTGACCGATAAAGATCTTCGTAGAATATGTAGGAGCCAATATGGGCATCCAGGTCCCGCTATTGGTTATTGACCGGAGACGTGTCTCGGTCATGTCTACATTGTTCTCGAACCCGTAGGGTCCGCACGCTTAAGGTTACGATGACAGTTATATTATGAGTTTATGCATTTTGATGTACCGAAGGTTGTTCGGAGTCCCGGATGTGATCACGGACATGACGAGGAGTCTCGAAATGGTCGAGACGTAAAGATTGATATATTGGAAGCCTATATTTGGATATCGGAAGTGTTCCGGGTGAAATCGGGATTTTACCGGGTTACCGGAAGGTTACCGGAACCCCCCGGGAGCCATATGGGCCATCATGGGCCTTAGTGGAAAGGAGAAAGGGGCAGCCCAAGGGGGCTGCGCGCCTCCCCCCTTCCCCTAGTCCTATTAGGACTAGGAGAGGTGGCCGGCCACCCTTCTCCTCTTTCCCCCTTTGGGGATTCCTAGTTGGAATAGGATTGGAGGGGAGTCCTACTCCCGGTAGGAGTAGGACTCCTCCTGCGCCACCTCCTCCTGGCCGGCGCCTCCTCCCCCCTTGGCTCCTTTATATACGGAGGCAGGGGCACCTCTAAACACACAAGTTGACACAAGTTGATCCACGTGATCGATTCCTTAGCCGTGTGCGGTGCCCCCTGCCACCATATTCCTCGATAATACTGTAGCGGAGTTTAGGCGAAGCCCTGCTGCTGTAGTTCATCAAGATCGTCACCACGCCGTCGTGCTGACGAAACTCTTCCCCGACACTTTGCTGGATCGGAGTCCGGGGATCGTCATCGAGCTGAACGTGTGCTCGAACTCGGAGGTGCCGTAGTTTCGGTGCTTGATCGGTTGGATCGTGAAGACGTACGACTACTTCCTCTACGTCGTGTCATCGCTTCCGCAGTTGGTCTACGTTGGGTACGTAGACAACACTCTCCTCTCGTTGCTATGCATCACATGATCCTGTGTGCGCGTAGGAATTTTTTTTGAAATTACTACGAAACCCAACAGTGGTATCAGAGCCTGGTTATTGATGTTGATGTTATATGCACGAGTAGAACACAAGTGAGTTGTGGACGATACAAGTCATACTGCCTACCAGCATGTCATATTTTGGTTCGGCGGTATTGTTGGACGAGACGACCCAGACCAACCTTACGCGTACGCTTACGCGAGACCGGTTCCCTCGACGTGCTTTGCACAGAGATGGCTTGCGGGCGACTGTCTCTCCAACTTTAGTTGAACCAAGTATGGCTACGCCCGGTCCTTGCGAAGGTTAAAACGGAGTCTATTTGACAAACTATCGTTGTGGTTTTGATGCGTAGGTGAGATTGGTTCTTACTTAAGCCCGTAGCAGCCACGTAAAAAATTGCAACAACAAAGTAGAGGACGTCTAACTTGTTTTTGCAGGGCATGTTGTGATGTGATATGGTCAAGGCATGATACTGAATTTTATTGTATGAGATGATCATGTTTTGTAACCAAGTTATCGGCAACTGGCAGGAGCCGTATGGTTGTCGCTTTATTGTATGCAATGCAATCGCGATGTAATGCTTAACTTTATTACTAAACGGTAGTGATAGTCGTGAAAGCATAAGATTGGCGAGACGACAACGATGCTACGATGGAGATCAAGGTGTCACGCCGGTGACGATGGTGATCATGACGGTGCTTCGGAGATGGAGATCACAAGCACGAGATGATGATGGCCATATCATATCACTTATATTGATTGCATGTGATGTTTATCTTTTTATGCATCTTATCTTGCTTTGATTGACGGTAGCATTATAAGATGATCTCTCATTAAATTATCAAGAAGTGTTCTCCCTGAGTATGCACCGTTGCCAAAGTTCGTCGTGCCCAGACACCACGTGATGATCGGGTGTGATAAGCTCTACGTCCATCTACAACGGGTGCAAGCCAGTTTTTGCACACGCAGAATACTCAGGTTAAACTTGACGAGCCTAGCATATGCAGATATGGCCTCGGAACACGGAGACCGAAAGGTCGAGCGTGAATCATATAGTAGATATGATCAACATAACGATGTTCACCATTGAAAACTACTCCATCTCACGTGATGATCGGTTATGGTTTAGTTGATTTGGATCACGTAATCACTTAGAGGATTAGAGGGATGTCTATCTAAGTGGGAGTTCTTAAATAATATGATTAATTGAACTTAAATATTATCATGAACTTAGTACCTGATAGTATCTTGCTTGTTTATGTTGATTGTAGATAGATGACTCGTGCTGTTGTTCCGTTGAATTTTAATGCGTTCCTTGAGAAAGCAAAATTGAAAGATGATGGTAGCAATTACACGGACTGGGTCCGTAACTTGAGGATTATCCTCATTGCTGCACAGAATAATTACGTCCTGGAAGCACCGCTGGGTGCCAGGCCTGCTGCTGGAGCAACGCCAGATGTTATGAACGTCTGGCAGAGCAAAGCTGATGACTACTCGATAGTTCAGTGTGCCATGCTTTACGGCTTAGAATCGGGACTTCAACGACGTTTTGAACGTCATGGAGCATATGAGATGTTCCAGGAGTTGAAGTTAATATTTCAAGCAAATGCCCGGATTGAGAGATATGAAGTCTCCAATAAGTTCTATAGCTGCAAGATGGAGGAGAACAGTTCTGTCAGTGAGCATATACTCAAAATGTCTGGGTATAATAATCACTTGATTCAATTGGGAGTTAATCTTCCGGATGATTGCGTCATCGACAGAATTCTCCAATCACTGCCACCAAGCTACAAGAGCTTCGTAATGAACTATAATATGCAAGGGATGAACAAGACTATTCCCGAGCTCTTCGCAATGCTGAAAGCTGCAGAGGTAGAAATCAAGAAGGAGCATCAAGTGTTGATGGTTAACAAGACCACTAGTTTCAAGAAAAAGGGCAAAGGGAAGAAAAAGGGGAACTTCAAGAAGAACGGCAAGCAAGTTGCTGCTCAAGAGAAGAAACCCAAGTCTGGACCTAAGCCTGAAACTGAGTGCTTCTACTGCAAGCAGACTGGTCACTGGAAGCGGAACTGCCCCAAGTATTTGGCGGATAAGAAGGATGGCAAGGTGAACAAAGGTATATGTGATATACATGTTATTGATGTGTACCTTACTAGAGCTCGCAGTAGCACCTGGGTATTTGATACTTGTTCTGTTGCTAATATTTGCAACTCGAAACAGGGACTACGGAATAAGCGAGCACTGGCAAAGAACGAGGTGACGATGCGCGTGGGAAACGGTTCCAAAGTCGATGTGATCACGGTCGGCACACTACCTCTACATCTACCTTCAGGATTAATATTAGACCTAAATAATTGTTATTTGGTGCCAGCGTTGAGCATGAACATTATATCTGGATCTTGTTTAATGCGAGACGGTTATTCATTTAAATCAGAGAATAATGGTTGTTCTATTTATATGAGTAATATCTTTTATGGTCATGCACCCTTAAAGAGTGGTCTATTCTTATTAGATCTCGATAGTAGTTATACACATATTCATAATGTTGAAACCAAAAGAATTTCAGAGTGAAGTTGAAAATCATCGTAACAAGAAAATAAAGTTTCTACGATCTGATCGTGGAGGAGAATATTTGAGTTACGAGTTTGGTGTACATTTGAAAAACTGTGGAATAGTTTCGCAACTCACGCCACCCGGAACACCACAGCGTAATGGTGTGTCCGAACTTCGTAATCGTACTTTACTAGATATGGTGCGATCTATGATGTCTCTTACCGATTTACCGCTATCGTTTTGGGGTTATGCTATAGAGACGGCCGCATTCACGTTAAATAGGGCACCATCAAAATCCGTTGAGACGACGCCTTATGAACTGTGGTTTGGCAAGAAACCAAAGTTGTCGTTTCTTAAAGTTTGGGGCTGCGATGCTTATGTGAAAAAACTTCAACCTGATAAGCTCGAACCCAAATCGGAGAAATGTGTCTTCATAGGATACCCAAAGGAAACTATCGGGTACACCTTCTATCACAAATCCGAAGGCAAGACATTCGTTGCTAAGAATGGATCATTTCTAGAGAAGGAGTTTCTCTCGAAAGAAGTGAGTGGGAGGAAAGTAGAACTTGACGAGGTAACTGTACCTGCTCCCTTACTGGAAAGTAGTTCATCACAGAAAACTGTTTCAGTGACACCTACACCAGTTAGTGAGGAAGCCAATGATAATGATCATGAAACTTCAGATCAAGATACTACTGAACCTCGTAGACCAACCAGAGTAAGATCCGCGCCAGAGTGGTACGGTAATCCTGTTCTGGAAGTCATGCTACTAGATCATGATGAACCTATGAACTATGAAGAAGCGATGGTGAGCCCAGATTCCGCAAAGTGGCTTGAAGCCATGAAATCTGAGATGGGATCCATGTATGAGAACAAAGTATGGACTTTGGTTGACTTGCCCGATGATCGGCAAGCAATTGAGAATAAATGGATCTTTAAGAAGAAGACTGACGCTGATGGTAATGTTACTGTCTACAAAGCTCGACTTGTCGCAAAAGGTTTTCGGCAAGTTCAAGGAATTGACTACGATGAGACCTTCTCACCCGTAGCGATGCTTAAAGTCCGTCCGAATCATGTTAGCAATTGCCGCATTTTATGATTATGAAATTTGGCAAATGGATGTCAAAACTGCATTCCTGAATGGATTTCTGGAAGAAGAGTTGTATATGATGCAACCAGAAGGTTTTGTCGATCCAAAGGGAGCTAACAAAGTGTGCAAGCTCCAGCGATCCATTTATGGACTGGTGCAAGCCTCTCGGAGTTGGAATAAACGTTTTGATAGTGTGATCAAAGCATTTGGTTTTATACAGACTTTCGGAGAAGCCTGTATTTACAAGAAAGTGAGTGGGAGCTCTGTAACATTTCTGATATTATATGTGGATGACATATTACTGATTGGAAATGATATAGAATTTCTGGATAGCATAAAGGGATACTTGAATAAAAGTTTTTCAATGAAAGACCTCGGTGAAGCTGCTTACATATTAGGCATTAAGATCTATAGAGATAGATCAAGACGCTTAATTGGACTTTCACAAAGCACATACCTTGACAAAATTTTGAAGAAGTTCAAAATGGATCAAGCAAAGAAAGGGTTTTTGCCTGTGTTACAAGGTGTGAAATTGAGTAAGACTCAATGCCCGACCACTGCAGAAGATAGAGAGAATATGAGAGATGTTCCCTATGCATCAGCCATAGGATCTATCATGTATGCAATGCTGTGTACCAGACCTGATGTATGCCTTGCTATAAGTTTAGCAGGGAGGTACCAAAGTAATCCAGGAGTGGATCACTGGACAGCGGCCAAGAACATCCTGAAATACCTGAAAAGGACTAAGGATATGTTTCTCGTATATGGAGGTGACAAAGAGCTCACCGTAAAAGGTTACGTTGATGCAAGCTTTGACACTGATCCGGACGATTCTAAATCGCAAACCGGATACGTGTTTACATTAAACGGTGGAGCTGTCAGTTGGTGCAGTTCTAAACAAAGCGTTGTAGCGGGATCTACATGTGAAGCGGAATACATAGCTGCTTCGGAAGCAGCAAATGAAGGAGTCTGGATGAAGGAGTTCATATCCGATCTAGGTGTCATACCTAGTGCATCGGGTCCAATGAAAATCTTTTGTGACAATACTGGTGCAATTGCCTTAGCAAAGGAATCCAGATTTCACAAAAGGACCAAACACATCAAGAGACGCTCCAACTCCATCCGGGATCTAGTCCAGGTGGGAGACATAGAGATTTGCAAGATACATACGGATCTGAATGTTGCAGACCCGTTGACTAAGCCTCTTCCACGAGCAAAACATGATCAGCACCAAGGCTCCATGGGTGTTAGAATCATTACAGTGTAATCTAGATTATTGACTCTAGTGCAAGTGGGAGACTGAAGGAAATATGCCCTAGAGGCAATAATAAAGTTATTATTTATTTCCTTATAATCATGATAAATGTTTATTATTCATGCTAGAATTGTATTTACCGGAAACATAATACATGTGTGAATACATAGACAAACAGAGTGTCACTAGTATGCCTCTACTTGACTAGCTCGTTAATCAAAGATGGTTATGTTTCCTAACCATGAACAATGAGTTGTTATTTGATTAACGAGGTCACATCATTAGTAGAATGATCTGATTGACATGACCCATTCCATTAGCTTAGCACCCGATCGTTTAGTATGTTGCTATTGCTTTCTTCATGACTTATACATGTTCCTATGACTATGAGATTATGCAACTCCCGTTTACCGGAGGAACACTTTGGGTACTACCAAACGTCACAACGTAACTGGGTGATTATAAAGGAGAACTACAGGTGTCTCCAATGGTCGATGTTGGGTTGGCGTATTTCGAGATTAGGATTTGTCACTCCGATTGTCGGAGAGGTATCTCTGGGCCCTCTCGGTAATACACATCACATAAGCCTTGCAAGCATTACAACTAATATGTTAGTTGTGAGATGATGTATTACGGAACGAGTAAAGAGACTTGCCGGTAACGAGATTGAACTAGGTATTGGATACCGACGATCGAATCTCGGGCAAGTAACATACCGATGACAAAGGGAACAACGTATGTTGTTATGCGGTCTGACCGATAAAGATCTTCGTAGAATATGTAGGAGCCAATATGGGCATCCAGGTCCCGCTATTGGTTATTGACCGGAGACGTGTCTCGGTCATGTCTACATTGTTCTCGAACCCGTAGGGTCCGCACGCTTAAGGTTACGATGACAGTTATATTATGAGTTTATGCATTTTGATGTACCGAAGGTTGTTCGGAGTCCCGGATGTGATCACGGACATGACGAGGAGTCTCAAAATGGTCGAGACGTAAAGATTGATATATTGGAAGCCTATATTTGGATATCGGAAGTGTTCCGGGTGAAATCGGGATTTTACCGGGTTACCGGGAGGTTACCGGAACCCCCCGGGAGCCATATGGGCCATCGTGGGCCTTAGTGGAAAGGAGAAAGGGGCAGCCCAAGGGGGCTGCGCGCCTCCCCCCTTCCCCTAGTCCTATTAGGACTAGGAGAGGTGGCCGGCCACCCTTCTCCTCTTTCCCCCTTTGGGGATTCCTAGTTGGAATAGGATTGGAGGGGAGTCCTACTCCCGGTAGGAGTAGGACTCCTCCTGCGCCACCTCCTCCTGGCCGGCGCCTCCTCCCCCCCTTGGCTCCTTTATATACGGAGGCAGGGGCACCTCTAAACACACAAGTTGACACAAGTTGATCCACGTGATCGATTCCTTATCCGTGTGCGGTGCCCCCTGCCACCATATTCCTCGATAATACTGTAGCGGAGTTTAGGCGAAGCCCTGCTGCTGTAGTTCATCAAGATCGTCACCACGCCGTCGTGCTGACGAAACTCTTCCCCGACACTTTGCTGGATCGGAGTCCGGGGATCGTCATCGAGCTGAACGTGTGCTCGAACTCGGAGGTGCCGTAGTTTCGGTGCTTGATCGGTTGGATCGTGAAGACGTACGACTACTTCCTCTACGTCGTGTCATCGCTTCCGCAGTCGGTCTGCGTTGGGTACGTAGACAACACTCTCCTCTCGTTGCTATGCATCACATGATCCTGTGTGCGCGTAGGAAATTTTTTGAAATTACTACGAAACCCAACACCTGCTGCCACGGGAGGGTAGGACAAAAGATGCCATGCAAGTTCTTTTCCATAAGCACGTATGTATGACTATATTCGGAATACATGCCTACATTACATTGATGAACTGGAGCTACTTCTGTGTCACCCTATGTTATAACTGTTGCATGATGAATTACATCCGACATAATTATCCATCATTGATCCATTGCCTATGAGCTTTTCACATATTTATCTTTGCTAAGTTACTTCTCCGTTGCCACTGTTACGATTGCTACAAAACTGCTATTGTTACTTTTGTCACCGTTACAGTTATTTCCATACTACTTTGCTACTAAATACTTTGTTGCAGATATTAAGTCTTTCAGGTGTGGTTGAATCGACAACTCAACTGCTAATACTTGAGAATATTCTTTGGCTCCCCTTGTGACGAATCAATAAATTTGGGTTGAATACTCTACCCTCGAAAACTATTGCGACCCCCTATACTTGTGGGTTATCACGCATGCATCTTAAGGCAATTGACAACGATCTCTGGTTCATCATCAAGAATGGCATCTCCACTATTGGCCCTAGCATCAATGTTGTAGATGTGAAGATATTAAAGCAACTCAATTCTTCAGCAAAGAACCTCATATGTGGACATCTCAACAAAGGCAGTATGGAAGAGTGAGTGCACTCACTACAAATAAAACACTTCCGTGATGATACGTGTTTTTCACAATAGGTCGCGTTTTTTGTCATGCATGTACATCCATGATGATTTTATGACAAAATCAAGATAGTCATACCTGTGCTGTCGTAGAAGTGTTCCATGACATTACCAAAATTATCATCATGGAAGTGTCCACTTCCATGACGATAAATCGCGCGTCACAGAAGTGCTTTCGTCAAGGGTGACCGACACGTGGCATCCATCATAACGAAACACCGTTAAGCTATCGGGTCCGGTTTTGGATCCGATAACCCGTTAACTGCCCCGGCCAATGGGGATTTTCCACATGTAAAATCATCATTGGCTGAAGGAAACATGTGTCGGCTCACTGTTGGGACAGATGTCATCCACTCATTGGACCGAAGGCGCCTATGATACGGCGACATGTGGCACGACCCAACAGAGGCCCATTCCTATGAAAAGGCTGGCCCGTTTGACTTGGTCAAAAGGTGGCGGGCCGGCCCACAGAAAGCCTGTTAATGGCGTGTTCGCATATAGCCCATTTATAGCCTGCTAACACAGGGCCCGTTACGACCTCTCCGAATTAGGCCCAGTAGCATCATCTGGGTCGTCCAATATGATTCCAGCCCGTTTTAACTTCCGGCCCATGTGTGGCCCATGACTTCTTTCGGCCCATATGAGGCCCTTTGTAACTCTTGGCCCATTAACGGCCCGTGGTGAAACTGGACCGTAATGAACAGTGTATCACTTTATACCCATTAACGGCCCGTTATTCCATTGGGCCGTTTCCAGCCCAAGTTATCTTTCGGCCTTCTCAGGGCCCATTGATTCTTGGGCTCATTTGCAGCATTCAGTTACATACGGCCCGTTACTATCATTTTCTTCTTGTGGGCCAAATTGAGCTCGTCGTTACAGTCCGCCCGTTTGTGGACAGTTAATACATTGGGCCGTTTTCATGTCAAAAAAAACCCGTTGGGTTGTTTTCATAGAGTTATCAAATACGGCTTATTAACGACCCGTTATGGTCTATGAATAGTACGACCCATGATTGGTGAAATGATGATACGCCCCGTAGAAGGCCCATGGATCCTACGGCTTGTATGAGGCCCATGGATCGTACGGCCCGTAGAAGGCCCATGGATCGTACGACCGTAGAAGGCCCATGGACCCTACGCCCCGTAGAAGGCCCATGAATCCTAAGGCCCGTATAGAAGGCCAATGGATCCTACGGACCGTATAAAAGGCCAATGGATCCTACGGTCGGAAGAAGGCCCATGGATCATACAGCCTGTAGGAGGCCCATGGTTACAACAGTCCGTGTGTTGCCATGATTATTTTGCCCTAGTTACCAAAAATAGGCTATTGTGGCCACTAGAAAAACACAGAAAAATAACTGCAGTGACTACAAGCAAACAACTAAACAAGACAATAAGGAAACAAATAAGCAAGCAATTAATGCTAGCCTATTACCGCTATTACACATATCACATCCACTGGGCATCAAAGTTCGCCACCAGTGCAAATATAGGGAACAAAGTAGCATATTACATACACTGGCCGTCAAAATTGGCCACCAGTGCAAATAAACACGGCATCAAAACAAGAGCATAACTGAAACAACTTCAGAAGAGCTCAAGAAACGTTATCCTGGGTATCCACCATGCTGGCAATAAGTTCAGCAAGCTTATTAGCTTTGTTCAGTTTGACGCTAAAATCCTCCAATGCTTGCTGTTGCACCAGAAAGTATGCATCTGAATGCTCCAGGGACTTCCGCAGTCCTTCCGCTTCTTGTCGCAACACAACTTATCGATGTCTTTCAGCTTGTAGTTGAGACTCAAGAAACCGAACTGATTCAGACAGTGAGTTTGAATAGCTTGTGCAAGCGGTAGTGGCCAGTAACTCGAACACTAAACCAAGACAGGACTTTGGGGTTGTCTCGCTGTCTTCAAGATAGTCTTCCTTAGCTGTTTTATTAGCTTTGTTGGAGACCAACAAGGATGTGTCACTATCCTGAACCTTATATGCATTACTTCCTCTACCATTGCTTAATAAGGCATTCTTCCCCAATATTCTGTCAGCATTCTAAAAGAAGAAACAAGCAGACACATAACAAGTTTAGCATGTACTAGTATATGAAACTCATTTCGGTGAACTAGTTCATTAGTTAGGTGGACAGAATTAAACTACCAAGTCTTCTATTGCCAAGTACTAGTACATAATAAAAGCATCAAACAAACATATATCTATGTCCTATGGTCACTGCATTGTCTTGCCAAATCAAAATAGAGACACGGTTCAAATCATATCAGTTCAAGACAAAGCAGTAGTGAAAGAATACAAAGCATGGGAAACTACACGGCACAACAAGATTTCAGATGGGTGCCACGGGTCTACATGTACAACAACACTATTGGCTCTGTTGTGATGCTAGTAATGTGCATGATATGAAAGTCAACTGTATACACAATTGAAATTGAAATCAACAGAGCTATTGATAAGAGAAAACCTGTTAAAGAAACATGCATGAACATACCTGCTGTGCCATTGGAGTTTCAATTGGATCCTCCAATTTAAAAATAAGTTTGTATGAGTAAATAAAATGATACAAGAGCAAAGCAATCATAGTTAAAAAAGGCGCGCCTAAGCGAGCGCTTAAGCGCGCCTAGGCTCTAGGCGTTGGCAACGCATTGCGCATAACTACGCTTAATCTGTGCATAACTACGCATAAGCATGCGCTTTGGTAAGTAAAGCGCAAGGAGGTGGCAAAACGCACAATTAACGCCTAGCGCTTTTTTGAACTATGATAGCAATGGAATCTTAAATTAGAACACTTGTTCTTCGGGTTTAGGCACTTGTTCTACATGAATAGAGTACAGTAAGACGCAAGAATATAATACTTAAAAATAGAAAATGAGCTCATAGACCTTACCACATTCTTGGTTCGGGACCAGTATAGAACAAGGCGTTCCCAGTCATCGTCCAGTAAATGTGTCTCAGGAGAACGTAAGGGAATTTGATGAGTTTCTTTGCCGGTGAAGTAGGTTTTCTTCAGGTAATTCCGATACTGCCACCAAGCATTCTTGAAGATAGCAAAGGTATTAACATAGGTTACCTCATCCTGAGTTTCCAAATTGGTCCTTCTCTATAGAGAAAAATGTGAAAATTTGTTGTATTATAACCATCATGGAGGTAGTCTGTATGGGACGAAGCAAAGTAATTGCCATGAATAACATTACTTACACATAACTCCTGGACAAACACCTGCAACTGGCATTTTCCTTCATCTTCAGTATAATATTTCCAAGATGGGAAGATACGCACATACGATTTAACAACATCAAATGCGATAGATGCTAAACCGACTAGCTGGTTGTGCTTCCTCCACAGGAATAGGCGTACTAACTGGTGGAGTTGGGGTTCGCCATGATAGTACTGGCCCTTTGGGTACTGGAGCTGCCTTACTAACTGCTCTTGTTTGGGAGCTCTGTGGTGGAGATGGTGTTGTGTCAACAGGAACTGGGTTACTACCGGCTGGGGTTGGGGTTAGATTGGGTGAAGCTGGTTCTCTGCCCATCGCAGTAGGGGTACAATCCGTGAGAGTTTGGGTTATGTGTGGTAGGGCTGGTTCTTGTGCATGTACAACCGGGGTTCTATCTCCACCAAGAGGTAGCACTGTTTTATTTGAAGACCGTGTTTTTAGTCCGCTAGATACTGGCATCACCCGCTCCAATTCAAATGGCTGATAAACAGGAAACATAGTTGAATGTACAGACATTGTATGAGAGACAGATGCAATAGATAGTATGGAAAAAAGAGAGCATGAAATAGTTGACATGTATATTGTTTAACTAAAACGGATAACATGACATAATTTCACATATATGATGTCTATCTAAACTGGATAGCATAGCATAACATAATTCAAAGATATGATGAATAACTAAACATGACCGCATGACATAATTCACCTACATGTTATCTAAGTAATCAGGATCGCATCATTTAATTCACATATGTGATTTATATGCTAAACAGAGGGCATTCGATATGATGTCTGAACTAAGAACATGGTGTTGAATATTGTGTATATGATGTCTAAACTATGCAATGCAAGACACCATATGCATGATATGAGCAGTATAACCGTGCCAAGTTAGAGCATACACCTCAGTGGGGGAATAGGACTGGTCATCTGTCTCTGAATCCATCTCTGAGGAGCTATCGGAACCCAACAAGAGATCTGCTTCGACAGGTAGCACTATCTGCTCTGAAGGTCTTGTTTTCACTCCAGATTTTTCCATCTCCCACCCAAATGGCTGATTCACAGGAAGAGTAGTTTAATGTACAAACATTGTCGACAAATGGAAATGTAATGAAGAAAAGGATGGGCAAGATATCATTCAAATATATGATGCCTGGTTAAACAGGATGGCATTGCATATTTCACATATATTATGGCTAGCTAAAAGACATGAGACTGCATAATTCCCATATATGATATAGAAACTAAACCGGTGGCATTACAGAACATGTCTAAACTAAGCAGATGACATATATGATGTCAAAAGTAGGCACTGCAAGGCAACATATGCATGATATGACTAACATCATCATGCCAAGGTAGAGCAAACACCTTGGGGGGTAAATAGGAGTGGTCAGCGGGTCTGAATCTGCCTCAGAACAGATATCTTCCTCTGGATTACAATCTAGAGAGGGGTGGGGAGGGTTTGCTATTGAACCCACCATGGAGCGATGTGTGCATGACATTGTACTGTCGCGCAAAACTCTTCTATTTTTCTCTACATGTTCAGCATGACTGTGTACAATATCTGACATGCATACAAAAAATATGGTGAGATTATGTAAGGAGAGCATGCAAAAATTTAGAGTGATGGTAACAATCAGTGGATGGATCTAAAAATAATGATAGCAGGCCGATGATTGCTTTAATTAATAAAAAGACAGATGCTGATTGCTTTACTATTTGTTTCCCACCCAAGATGAACAACATAGGCATACCCTAGGTGAACTAGATATTAGACAGACATACTATTCATTGCTGCCTCGATATGTGCCCCACAACTAATTTAGAACTCAAGTTTGAACATTAATTTGGACCTGACTTGGGAGTCCAAGAGCTGAACAGGACGATAAAGTAGCAGGTAAGTTTAAGCAATGCATAACATAAGCAGAAACAAAAAGTGCGACCTCTCTTGTGGACCCGTGTACTCCTCAGGTTCATCTGCTGAGTCGATGATGGTGATGTCGTTGCGGTGGGTGCCGGCGGCAGGGAAGGAGATATGAGGGGGCGAAAGACGGTCAGGAGTCGTGATGTCTGGTTTGGTGGATGCTTTTGTCGATGGAGAAGCTCAGGTGAGGTGGACGACGTCGCGGCAGGAGCAGGACAAACCACACAAAGTTCCTTTCGACACGTACATATAACTGAAGTAATTCTGTAAGGGCTCATTTGGCTTGCATGATTCTTAAAACGCAGGGATAGGAAAAACACCGGAATAGGATAGGAATGCACATGGTAAACAGAGCATTTGTAAACACATGATTTCTGTCAACTTGGGTGTTTGGTTTACAGGAATTGGAAGAGCGGAGGAATGCAAAGAAACATGGCCAAAATAAAGTGAAACCATATGAAAGCGTGTATAGTTAGAATATTATTCTGGCACTAATGCACTTGGTCTTGTTTTCATGCATAGGATTTTGAAAAGTAGGTCCAGGTGGATGTTTTGCTTCATTCCTTTCAACAAAATGCATGAATAATTGAATAGTAGAGTGCCATTGGAAAATTCCCTATTGCTATATTTTTCCGTTGAACCAAAATAGCCCTAATGGATTGATGTGAATGTATAGTAATAAGTGATGCAACAAGTGTACAACCTCTTTGCCGTAGCCGTATCGACCTCAGCATCATTGGGTTGGTCGCTAAAGTAGTTGAGGCAGAGGTGGCTGTCGGAGGTGTGGAGGAAGATCTAAGGAATCTGTAGACGGTGTCCAGGGCACTGCTCTGTTGTGATGGATCGTTCTGTCGTTGGAGTAGCTCCGGTGAGCCGTAAGACGTCAAGGCTGAAGCAGCACAAGACAGACATCATCAATCTCAAGTGGGATTCTAATAGCATCTCCAATAGATGATGTAAAATGGATGTAAAATTTACATCACCAAAAACCACCTGACTACAACAGATGAGGTAAAAACTGTTGACTCTGAACTTAACTGTCAAAACTGAAATTTACTGTGGAATCTGAATGCTACTGTCGAAACTGAACGCAATGGTAGCAGAGGCACTTGACATGTAGTTTAGGGAGGGCCTGCAGTTCATTTTCAACCTGCACCCCCTGAGCCGCCAGCCACTACCGGCCGAACCGCCGGCCCCAGCGCCGCCTCGCCGCCCCGAAACAACTCCCCACCGCCGCCCCGGCCAGCCCTCTAGGCCCCCACCCCCACCCTGAACCCTAAGATAGATAGTGGGGTACCTCTCCGGCGAGCCCCCGTCCCCACTGCGGGTGGTTCGTCCTTAACTCCGGCAAGCCCCCCCAACCCCTGAAAATCAACTGACCCAAAAGTCGATTCAGTCGACTGAAGTGTGGCAAAATCGGAGCAGAGCAGCAGCACGAGCGAGGGGGAGAGCAGCAACAGCAGCTGGGCGAGCGAGCGATCGAGCGAGAGCCGGAGCAGTAGCAGCAGCGCGAGCGAGCAAGAGCTAGAGCAGCAATAGCAGATCCGTCTGGTATGGCCGCCGCCGCCGAAGGGGCCTCATACTGGGGGATGGCTGCCGTGGAGATGTCGCCCACGGCGCAGGCTTCAAGGTAGCCGCTCCATGGGGGTGCGGGATGGAGCACCGTCGGCGCTGGGAGGTCGAGTTAAGGTGAAGGTGCGATGCGATGAGTGTACAACCTCTTTGGTGGCGCTGAGTAGGCCTCGGCTTTGTCTGAGGAGTCGGTGAGGATGTTGTGGTTCCGGTGGAGCAGGTTAAGGCAGCGCTGTGGGGATGGAGTAGCCGCGATAGACGAGGCGATCGTCGGAGCAGCTCCTTGGAGGTGGAGGACAGGGCGGCTGAACCGGCTGGACGACGAGATGGACGACGGATCCTCATCCGGGGAGGTGGACGAGGGACGTCGAGCTGTTGCGGTGGATGACATCGTCGGGGAAGAGGCTCTGGTTGGGCAGCAGTGAGGTGGTGGACAGAGGAGGGTGGGGTTTTGCGGCTGGAGTGGAGAGGTTATGGCGGACTGGGATTTCGAATGGCGAAAAGGGGGCGATGGGAGGGGGTGAAGCATGACTTAGGGACGCGCTTGTCCAAAATGTAGGTTGTGTTACAAAAGTACCCCCCACCGATTTGAACTAGCGGCCCTTTCGGCTCAGGGTTAGAAGGGGGATTTCGCGTGTCGGGATTTGGCAGCTGGAGGGAGTTTTCGCGCGTGTTGTAATTTCGGGATAGCAAGGCGCGGTTTGTGAAGGCGCCAGTTTTGGGAGCACGATATCTGAATTTTCGGGATATAACCAGACGCGGGTTGAATTTTAGGGACAAGCCTAACGTGTAGTAATATTGTACTTGTACGTACCAAATCAATTCACACTTCGCTCAACCAAAAAGAAAACGAAAAAAATATAACTATTCACATCACACAAAGAGAGAGTCTTGCCCCATTTTACTATACAAATGCTATTCAAAGCTACTCCCTCCTTCCATCTATATAGGGCCTAATGCGTTTTTCGATGCTAATTTTGACCAAATATTAGAGCAATAATATATGACATGCAACTTACACAAAGCACACCGTTAAATTCGTCTGTGAAAGGTTCTTTCAATGATATAATTTTCACATTGTGCATGTCATGTACTATTAATCTTGTCAATAGTCAAAGGCGCTCTTAAAAATCTCATTACGCCCTATATAGATGGAAGGAGGGAGTATGAATCCATGTTATGTCCGATTAAATTTTTTCGCTTGCTGTATAATGCATGTAACCTACTCATACCAACATTTTAGTGCATTCCAAATGTCTATACTACCGCTGCAATTCGAACTAAATTTGAATTCGTTTCTCTATTTCAATAAGAATCTACAATCATGATTGTTGCCAACTTCAACCATCATTCATGTATTACCTTAATAACACACCACATGATTACTATAGAGATAGATATGAACTATGTGTACTACATGAACTCGAATTCTATTTTTTGAATACACTTGATGTTGATTCCAAATAATAGTACATTTGATGTACTAACTATATATTCATAATCTAAACCATGTTCCATACATACACCGTGTTTATCGCACAAAGTATAGTGCCCTGCCCCCTACATTATGACAAGTATTTAGACCTGAGTTGCAAAAGCCACACATTAGCCCAAATTATAATCAATGTTCTACATTATGATATCTTCTTCAAGTATCCGTATCCACTTTTTTATAATGAATTATGATCTTTGTTCGTCTTTTACACCTTCACGATCCTCTTCTACTTGTAGCTAGCTAGCACTAACTTTCTATCGTGCATGCACATGCCCGCCCCCCTCTCGCCCACCCTTAGCATCCCCTCCATCGCGCACGTTCATTATTTCTCTTTAGGTCGTCCACCAGCGGTGCGTGTAGGCCCTCGGCTCCTTCTTTCCGGCACACACCGGTCGATATACCTCTCTAGCCAAGTGTGCCTACAACAAACACATATATACTTCCCCTCTTCTCTTCTCATCGTCCATGCCCCCCTATGTCCAATACGATTCCACGCAGTTGCACACTCCCGCCCCTCTTTTCATTGATCACATACTCGCACACTCCCCCCCCCTCGACATGGTAGGCCTCTCGCACCACCACCTAGCCACACCCTCTCCCCCTGTCTGCCTCTCCGGACCTTATTTGCTTCTAACACATGCAGGCATGTATATGAACTGATCTCCCTACATATAGCCAGGTCGACTATAATTCGTTTTCACCAAGCACCGATACACTTACCTTGCTAGTTATGTCTCTCCTTTTCTCGGACACACGACGGTTGATCTTCCTATGTAGTTACGTATGCTTACCACAACCATATTTTCTCCCCTCATCATTCTTGAATACCTCCCGACCCATCTCTCACGCGTACGTGCATAGATAGACAGACATCCCCCACCCTCTCTTATTGATATTGCACTCATACCCTCCGTTTGTCTAGCAGGCCTCTCCCACCATTTGTGAGACGCCACTCCACCACCAATCCTCCGACGCTCTACCTTTGTCTTTTTCCCAACCTTATTCCTCTGCTACACATATCCATGGATGTCGATCGATCTCCCTCAATACATAGCTAGGTCTCTCTCCTTCCCCACACATATACTAGTCGATCGGTCTTTGCCCCCTCCCCCCCACACACTGATAGTCGAACATTGTAGGTAGGTATCCATGCCACGGAGAAAAACTGCACCTTTGCTCTCTCAAATTCCAGTAGGCCAGCCACCCTATATCTTTGACGTGGGCAAACACAAATTCGATGGCACTCTTTATCGATCGCGCAGCCACACACTTCATCCCTGTTTTCAATTCTATCGATATCTCACGTCCATGCCTCCGTTTCACACACATTGCATATGTTACGTTTTTCTGTTTGAGATATCATCAACACATTGCCTCTGTTTCACACAAACCATCTCTCTCACACCCACCCACATACGTACCTGCACCTAAAGAAGAAGTGCACGCAGGACGCACGTACTCACATCTCGTTCCCGGCCACACTCGCGCGGGTACACGGTGGAGTTCGTTTCTGTACGAAAAGGCAGCCCACGTGATAATTTGACACGTGTAGCGGTTGTTTACTCTAAGGAGGGTCGGGTACCACGCCTAGACGGAACAAAGTTCGACTTGACGCGTTAGCATTAAATAAAGTTATATATTCCTCAATGGCATGTACAAAATATAAAATGATTGTCGTGGGGAAAATGGAAAAATGGGTTTGTCTCTCGTCACACCATCTCACACAAGGCGGCCGTGGCCTCTCTCTCTCAGCGTTGGTCAGTGATCCGGCTGCATCCCGTCCGCCGACGGAAAGGGAGGATGTGCATCGTATCTCCGTTCAACGGCGTTGAGGCAGCACGTCCCGATCTGCGATACCCGCCATTCTCTCTGACCAAGCTCCGGTGCGGTAGGGCCTTCGCCACTTGCTCGCTGCCGTAGTATGGGCAGATCCCGGCCGCCGGCGCCCTCCTAGTAACATCCCGACGACCCTCAGGTACAGCTTCCTTCGGCCTTGCTCCATTGCCTATCTTCCCACATTGCTGCATGTGGATCTTCTTTAGTTGTTTGCTTAAATCGTATCTCGGCCGACGTACTTTCCATCTTGCAATCTCATCCTCAAACCATTTTTGATAAACCACCATGTGCTATCTTTCCCTTATTACATGGAACATGCTTCTTTTTGTCGGCGTATGTGTCTTCAACTCGTGTTATTGGGTAGTAATTGTTTCCTTTTGACCTCCTTTTGCAAACAGGGCTATCCATTTTCACCTCGTTGCTATTGCAACCTTTTGGTGAACTGCACAAATCACTTTTTTTTAAAGAGTGTTTTGTGCAGTTCCGCCAAAATGTCACACGAGCAACGTTTTTACATTTCTTTGGGACTGCGAAAAGGGAGATTGGTTTTTCTATCCTCCTCATCCAACTCCGTGCCTAATCTTCTCCAACAAGATGTTAGTCCTAAAGAGAGATCGTAGAGGTGATCGGCTTCTATTTATGTGTGTTATGTTTCATCATCTAGTTCCACTATTATTGTAATCACACTGACTGGATATCTTTGCAAACAGGGATGGTCCGCTCGATTTTAGTGGAGCTGCACAAAATGATCGGATTGTGGTGTCCTTCATACACCTCTTTTTTTGGCTACAGAGCTGGGTGAAACTAGCTGCCAAGCAATGAACACTGTGCCAAGGAAATGGAGCCATGCCTACGAACAACATCGATCAATTGTATTTTTTTCTTTATTTGTACACCTTCTCACAACTTTGTCTTCAGTTGTGATGTGAATATTGGCGCTGATCTGTGAACCATTGAGATGCATTAGCCATGGTAGTTTCATTTGTATTTTATGGAATGTTGTAACGAGATAATCTTGAGGCAAGACACATGAATCCTAAGTTGAAACCTTTTTTTCCTGCGGGAACCAAAGTTGAAACCTTCATAGCATCATAGTACCAATGCTACTATCTCTTTTTCCACACTTGTGCTTCAAAATAGCACCATGATCTTCATGATAGAGAGTCTCATATGTTGTCACTTTCATATACTAGTGGGAATTTTTCATTATAGAACTTGGCTTGTATATTCCAATGATGGGCTTCCTCAAAAGTGCCCTAGGTCTTCGTGAGCAAGCAAGTTGGATGCACACCCACTTAGTTTCTTTTGTTGAGCTTTCATATATTTATAGTTCTAGTGCATCCGTTGCATGGCAATCCCTACTCACTCACATTGATATCTATTAATGGGCATCTCCATAGTCCGTTGATACGCCTAGTTGATGTAAGACTATCTTCTCCTTTTTGTCTTCTCCACAACCACCATTCTATTCCACATATAGTGCCATGTCCATGGCTCACGCTCATGTATTGCGTGAAAGTTGAAAGAGTTTGAGATTATTAAAGTATGAAACAATTGCTTGGCTTGTCATCGGGGTTGTGCATGATTAAATACTTTGTGTGATGAAGATAGAGCAACAACCAGACTATATGATTTTGTAGGGATAACTTTCTTTAGCCATGTTATTTTGATAAGACATGATTACCTTGATTAGTATGCTTGAAGTATTAGTATTTCTTATGTCTTTGTGAACTTTTATTTTGTATTCATTTGGATCTGAACATTCATGCCACAATGAAGAAAATTACATTATGAATTATGCTAGGTAGCATTCCACATCAAAAATTCTCTTTTTATCATTTACCTACTCGAGGACGAGCAGGAATTAAGCTGGGGGATGCTTGATACGTCTCCAACGTATCTATAATTTTTGATTGTTCCATGCTATTATATTACCCCATTTGGATGTTTATGGGCTTTATTCTACACATTTATATCATTTTTGGGACTAACCTACTAACTGGAGGCCCAGCCCGTATTGCTGTTTTTTTGCCTATTTCAGTATTTCGAAGAAAAGGAATATCAAACGGAGTCCAAACGGAATGAAACCTTCGGGAGCGTTATTTTTAGAACAAATCTGACCCGGAGAGCCTGGAGTGCAAGTCAAGAAAGCTCCAAGGGACCCACGAGATAGGAGGGCACCCCCTGTATAGGGCGTGCCCCCCTATCTCGTGGGCCCCTCGGGCGTCCACCGACGTATTTCTTCCTCCTATATATATCCACGGACCCTGAAAACATCCAGAAGCACCACGAAACACAATTTCCACCGCCGTAACCTTCTGTATCCGCGAGATTCCATCTTGGAGCCTTCGCCGACACTCTGCCGGAGGGGGAGTCGATCATGGAGGGCTTCTACATCAACACCATAGCCTCTCTGAGGAGTTGTGAGTAGTTTACCACAGACCTACGGGTCCATAGTTATTAGCTAGATGGCTTCTTCTCTCTTTTTGGATCTCAATACAATGTTCTCCCCCTCTCTTGTGGATATCTATTCGATGTAATCTCTTTTTGCGATGTGTTTGTCGAGATCCGATGAATTGTGGGTTTATGACCAAGTTTATCTATGAATAATATTGGAATCTTCTCTGAATTCTTTTATGTATGATTGAGTTATCTTTGCAAGTCTCTTCGAATTATCAGTTTGGTTTGGCCTACTAGATTGATCTTTCTTGCCATGGGAGAAGTGTTTAGCTTTGGGTTCAATCTTGCGGTGATCTTACCCAGTGACAGAAAGGGTTGCAAGACACGTATTGTATTGTTGCCATCGAGGATAACAAGATGGGGTTTATATCATATTGCATGTGTTTATCCCTCTACATCATATCTACTTGCTTAAGGCGTTACTCTGTTCTTATGAACTTAATACTCTAGATGCAGGCAGGAGTAGGTTGATGTGTGGAGTAATAGTAGTAGATGCAGGCAGGAGTCGGTCTACTTGTTATGGACGTGATGCCTATATACATGATCATGCCTAGATAACGTCATAATTATTCGCTTTTCTATCAATTGCTCGACAGTAATTTTTTCACCCACCGTAATACTTATGCTCTCGAGAGAAGCCTCTAGTGAAACCTATGGCCCCCGGGTCTATTTCTTATCATATTTGCTTTCAATCTACTTTTATTTGCATCTTTACCTTTTGCATCTATATTATAAAATACCAAAAATATATTTATCTTATCATACTATCTCTATCAGATCTCACTTTCGTAAGTGACCGTGAAGGGATTGACAACCCCTTTATTGCATTGGTTGCGAGTTCTCAGTTTGTTTGTGTAGGTGCATGGGACTTTTGAGGAGCCTCCTACTGGATTGATACCTTGGTTCTCAAAACTGAGGGAAATACTTATGCTGCACTTTGCTGCATCACCCTCTCCTCTTCGGGGAAAACCAACGCTAGCTCAAGACGTAGCAGAGAGTGCGAGGGCGATGAAGGGGCACGGACGGGCAGCGCGAAGTCGATGGACGGTGGAATCAACTCGAGGTCAAGGCGTCTTGGGGGTCGGGGACTCCATGGACAAGTACTCCAAGCTCAGGAATCAGCAGCCGCGTAATGCACACCTCCATCGGCGATGCCCGCCTTTAGCCACGCAGTGCACGCCTCCAGCTGCCACCATATAAAGGTATTTACAAGTATAAGGGTAGTATATGGCTTGATATTGTTGAAAATGGCATATGTAGAGGTCTGCAAAAGTTGTGGTGGTATATTTCCAACTTTGGTTTTTGTAATGGCATTTTTCCAACTCGTGAAAGTTGCAGTTGCATGAATCCAATTAACCCTTTCTTCAAAGGAAGCAAGATCTCGAGAAGCTGAGAGTGTCTCATGATGATCTTCAAAAGGATAAGAATTCATTACACGCTCAACAGATCAGCACCTCTCAGGAAGAATTTGTTGCTACATGCTTAAAATACCTTGAATGTGATAATGCAAATTCTTTAGCTGAATGTTAAATGCTTCAACTACTGCTATATCTTCAAATGCCTCTATGGTTTCAATTCCCTCATCTGAGGAGACCACAAGTGTTACTGACAAAAATGCAGGTCTAAAGAAATTGTACATCACGGGCATGTACAAAAGCCTCAAAGGGCACCAAACCCTTTGTGATGTCCTTAAGAAGCAGATTTTGAACAGGAACCGTAGAAAAGAGGGCATTGCTTTTGAGAGAAAGCTGAACATAGATGGATCTTATTGGAAACCTAAGCAGTATCCCAAAACCACATGGGTTGCTGCAAAAGGACCTCCAGTTGATCCATCCACTCTATCTGGATACAAGTGTGATACTCCACATTCTTCTGATGAGTCATTTGACTCCAACTATACGTTATTCAAAAATCAGAATGGTGAAGTATTTGCTAGATTTGTTGGTACTAACTACAGGAATGGTTCCCCAGTGAAGAAAATTTAGGTGCCTAAAAGTCGTCTTAAAAGTCTTTAGGTGAATTTCATCATGACACCACCAAAGAAGAAGAAACCCCTCAGGGTAAATTGTTCGCCTGGACCAAAGTCGTCACATGGATGCAGGCCAACTCATGCTCATACTAACATTCCTATGCAGGGAAACAAACAGTGTTATAATGAATATGTGCATTATTCTTCAAATCACTATGTGCATAAATCTGCCAAGAACTTCTCTGCATACTCCTATGAGTATTATACTCCTCTTGTGAAGAGAAATGCATATTCTTCAATGCCCCAGTTCTCTATCAATGCTTTGTGTTACATTGCTTCTCAGCCACCCATTCAGATTTGGATGGTTAAGAAGAAGAACTAATCTCTTCTGCAGGGTCAGGTCTTCAGACACAATGAATGTTTGATGAATTTGCTGAAGACCTGACATAGTGCTTGTTGGGATGCTAGCTAATCATGATGAAATAAATTCCTCATTTTACACATCCCTATGCTGCTAGTTATATTCTTATCGATGAAATTCACTAACAAAATTGGTCATCATATTCTTCAAACTAAAGTATATGAATTTGTACTTGAGACTAGTGCTTCTATTGGATGATACTCCAAAAGCAACTGAATGGGTTTTGGACTGTTGTTGTACCAATCACATGACTGGTGACAGGAATCTCCTCACTGATGCTCCCCTCACTCCATCTCATCTGAAGCATATCACCTACGCTGACATAGTAAAAAACAAGGTGTTGGGCCTAGCTAAGGTTGCTATCTCAAAGGATCGACACATGGAAAAAGTGATGCTTGTCGAGTCCCTAGGATACAACCTCATTTCTATCTCAATGCTTTGTGATCTTGATATGATTGTCATCTTTGGAAAATATAGATGCATTGTGCTAATGGAACCTGACAAGTCCAAAGTCTTCCAAGGCTTTACGAGAGGTGATTTGTACATTGTAGATTTCTCTCTAGGTCCTCAACCGGCCACGTGTCTACTGGCAAAAGCTTCAGAGTGCTGGCTATGGCATCGACGACTTGGACATGCTGGCTTGAGGAATTTGAGAACACTCGTCAATAAGAAGCATATCATTGGCATCGAGGGCGTCAAAATCTTCAAAGATCACCTTTGCGGTGCTTGTTAGTCTGTAAAGATGACCACACGATCCATAGATACTACTACTAGTAATCCGGTAATCCCGACTAAAATGGCGCAACCTGGTCATTTCCCGCGCGATATGTTGGGAGGTTGGCTTAGTTGGTTTATTTAGGACGAGTAATGCTACACCTACGTAATTCATGTAATGTGAAACGTGTGAGCTGTTGATTGGAGGTGGGGGGAGGGAGGGACCCACCACCATGAAAATTAGGGGGGAATAGGCAATTTACTTTAACTCTTTCATAGGTTCCTGTAGATGTAGAAAGATGTGAAATGCGTGAATGTGTAGTGGGCGTACTATTGGAGTGCCTAAGATAAATTGTGTATGTAGACCCTATGTGTTTATTTACTTCGCATGTTAGCTTTGTCTCGAGTCAAACCTTCTAAGTTTATACACACAAAAACGAATTATCATTCCATATATTTTCATACTCCTACAATATATCTTACTATTATTGTGAAAGTTCATATACATCGGACGAGGTTCATGGAAACATGACATATTTTCATTACATTTCAAACTTTTATAGGACAAAAAAATAAAAGAAACCCGACCCTAAACCTATTCTATGGCAGTGACCGATGTCCTCCATCTGCGATCTCCATGTACGGGGGCGGGGTTCAAGACCCGTGAAGTGAAGGTGAAGTCTCCGGTGAGGAAGAGTAGAACACGGGAGACGGACCAGCCAGTTGGCACACCATGCCCTGCCGCCTCCCATGCCCTACTCATCCTCGGAGGAGTCCCCGACCTCGGTGGTGCCAGTGGACGTGAGGTCGATGATGATGGACGTGGACGATCCGTCATTTCACCTGCCACATGCGCCACCGAACGTTGGATGGCGGCAAGTAGGACGCGTGGCTGACGGTGCTCCTATCGTCGGCGGCCAGCGTGGCCACCGCTTGTGTGGTCGCATCCGCGTCCGGCTACGCCACTATTGCATTGCAAGCGGCGACTTGAGCGAGGGCAGCGACCTGGCTTCATCCTCGAAGACAAGCTCTCCCGTAGAGCGTTCGTGCTCGCGGTCATGACGGATCTGGTGCCAGGTACCAAGACGATGCACTATGGTGTGAAGTTTAGCTGGGCGTTGCCGCTTTAAGTAGCGCATTCCGGTGAGGCCAAGCGTCCGGGTGCGTCATTAAGTCACCGGAGTTGGTTCCTCGGGCACCGAGCCTCTTAATGATGTCATATGGGCGGACGACATGAATGCGGGCAGCTGGCGCCGCCTGGGTTGCACCGTGCGACGGCGGAGGGACGAGGGCTTTTGGTGTTCCAGGGTAGTCAGCTGCGGTCGTGGCAACATTGGAGATGCCCTTTGCTCACATGTGATCCCCACATGTCATTGAAAAAGCAAGATGACTCGGCATGGTCTTAGGTCCTAGGGATGCAGTTGGCCGCGCTACAACACTCCACGAACGCGTAGCGGCGCGCGCGCACTTCGGTGCCCCATGCATCCTCGATGAGCCGGGTGTTGATCTGCTGGTCGTGCCACAACGCTAACGCCACCCTTGGCACCCTGAAGCCGACCGTGTCCAGCGACGATGAGCGTGTCGCTCACCACGGTCGCCATGTCCAGAGGCGGTGCTGGAGCTAGGCCACGTTGCTGGCCCTTGAGACCCACATGAACGGTTGCCGGTGGCGAGGAGGTCATGGGCCAGCTACTCCTTTGGACTAGTTTGCGCCACATCGTACCGACAGGTGTGCCCCACATGTCCGTTTCCCTGTTTTCCTGGCCAAATTCGAGCGTCAGTGCTCCATGTTGTGCATTAGGCGCAGAATAGGTGGTTTTTGTTCCCTAGTTCAGATGTAGTACAATACCAAGTTGTTACCCTAGCCCCAAGTGTGGTGGTTTTGGGTACGGTACCACCCTTTTCCTTTTCAACTAGTGAAGCGTAACACTTGATTAAGTAGCCAGATGGTGTGCTAATGTAGGTGTCCGACTGTTTGAAGGAATAATTGAGGTGTGCCCGGTCCGTGCCCGCATTTAGGGGTCCAACTTACCATGTTCCTGCATACTCCCTCTGTTTTTATTTACTCTGCATTTTAGCTTTGCTCAAAGTCAAACTTTATGAACTTTGACAAAGTTTATAGACAGAAATATTAACATATACAATAACAAATCAATACCATTAGATTCATTATTGAATATACTTTCACATCATATAGATTTCTATTGTAAATGTTCATATTTTTACTATAAATTTGGTCAAATTTTATGAAGTTTGACTTCAGTCAAACCTAATATGCAGAGTAAATAAAAACGGAGGGAGTATCTTAGTATCTTACTCTGTCACCAAGACGGAAGGGAAAACGAGACAAGTTATTGTTTATTTGAGCCGTTCAAGTATAATCATGTGGCGTTGCTTATTTCTCATTCCTCTGCAACCCTATTCCCCGTCGATCATGCCGCCCTCCGATCGAGTCCATCCCCCCGCATGCCTCATTTGAACATTCCGCCGAGTATCATTGGCATGTGGCCCTAGGCCATGCTTGTATTTCCAATGTTGTAATTTTTCCAACATGTATATAGACAAACAGTTTGTTTAAAGTTTCACTTTGTCTCCACTACGTGTCTCTTCCCATCTTAGTTTTGACATCCCATTTGGTTCATGCCCCGACACATCTTCACAAATCAATTGATGTTGAGATATCAAGTGCGTGTCATGCAAGGAGATAAAGGTTTGGTGTGTTTCTATGATAGAAATGACCCGGGGGATCTGTGGCACATATTACAATGGAGACCAATAGTAGTAGTAGTAGTAGTAGTAGTAGTAGTAGTAGTAGTAGTAGTAGTAGTAGTAGTAGTAGTAGTAGTAGTAGTAGTAGTAGTAGTAGTAGTAGTAGTAGTAGTAGTAGTAGTAGTAGTAGTAGTAGTAGTAGTAGTAGTAGTAGTAGTAGTAGTAGTAGTAGTAGTAGTAGTAGTAGTAGTAGTAAGAGTAGTATAAATGACGCGAGCGGGGGAGGGGGAGGGACGTCGGTTTTCTCTCAACTGTAGTCCCACAAGCGAGCGAAAATGCAAGATGAACCACTTTCCATTCAGAGTGACGTGGCAGGTCCAGCATGCCAGGGTCCAGCGTGAACGCGACAAGAGCGATGTATAATCAAAACTGATTGGCCGGTTGTCACCAGAAACACTATTCACACGAGAACCTTCTCTGCTCGGCCTACGCCAGCCACTGCCCCAAAACCACACCTCCTCTCCAGCCCATTCCCCCACCTTTCGATCCCCTAGCCCGTATCAAGTGTCCCCTAGTTTGCCGGAAAGCCATGGTGCCCCGCAAGATCACGTACTACAAGATGTTGACGCCGGAGCGCCGCACAGAAATCGCGGCGGCGGTCGGTGCCATAGACCTCCGTTCCCAAGCTCGCTTTGCGGCGGGCCAATCCCCGAATTCTCTAGAGCCAAGCTCCAAGGAGGAGGAAGCCGATCCAATGTTCATGACGGAGGTCGCAGCGCAGAAGGCCCCCGATGCGTATGAGATGATGGACGTTGACTTCATGCCGGCATCTGGGTCCCCCATGGTGCAGGCGGACCAGCGGTTCAACCTGGTGATACTAAAGGAGGACCGAGAGGCGGAGGTTCAACTCGACGCGGAGCGCGCGGATGTCGTTGCCATCGAGGCCCTCCTACAGGCGGAACCGGATGTCCTGGATGTGAACTGGGCGGCAGAGGCTCAACTTGACGCGGAGCGCGCGGATGCCGCTGCCATCGAGGGCCTCCTACATGCGTAATCAGACGTCCTGGACAAGAATCGGGCGGCGGAGGCTCAACTCGACATGGAGCGCGCGGATGCCGCTGCCGTGGAGGCCCTCCTGCAGGCGGAACCAGACGTCCTGGACTTGAACCAGGCAGTGCTCGCGTCCGTGCAGAGCGCCCGCACGCTCCGCGTGAACGAGTAGCTAGAGGCCGAGGACAACCATGGTGCGGAAACAAACGTCGGCAGCTACGGCTGGTTCGCACCGGCAGCCAAAGACGACGAAGCCATCTTGTTCCGCGTGCAGTGATAGTTTTTCTTTATGTTGTTGTTTTTAGGGATCTTTTGCCGTGTAAAAACGTATATTTATGCAAGTCGCCTGACTTTCATCATTTGGGTCAGTCGACCATTTCAGACGGTTGGATGAATATCCTACGTCTCCTAACCCTTCTTCCTCACCTCTTCTTCTTCCCCAACAGACCACCTCACACGCGGTACGGATCTTCCCCAACATGCAGTTGGATAAACATACTGTATGAACGAAAATTATGTGTCAGCGGTAGGATGGCTGAGTTTGGTTTGATCACATGCCGTAGCACGTGTCAGTGAGGGTGCGTTCCCTTGGTTGGGTTTGCAGCGTGCAAGAGAGACTATGTGAGGGTGTGGTGAGCCCGCGACAACCGTGCGCAAGTGTACCTCCTTTTCATTTTGAAAAATTTAGGCAAGCTTGGCAAAAATGTGAGGCGACGTATGGCAATGCAAGCCCTAGACCCAAACATGATACAAGTACGTACATAGGAGTCCTACTTGTGTTAAAAAATAAAGGCGAGGTTTCCCTTCGCGGGATTGATCAATACAAATCCTCGTTCAATGTGTCAACTAATGCATATTTTTTCTCAAACGCTCAAAGAGCTAACCATCTCACTCCTCATCGCTTGATTAATGCAGCGCCATGCAAACCGACCTTCTCACTTCCGCATGCATGGAAGGGTATATTAATGTCCTTGGTTGCTAGTACAACGCAAACCCCATCAATTTTGCCTCGATTAGTGTTAGTGGCCTTCTATAAATTGTAATTTTGATATACTGGCCTTGTGTACAAAAAATGGAGGTAGTAACTATTTAACTTCCTTCCCCATTTTTTTTGCGAAATGACTTCCTTCCCCATTGCGGTGACGTCAACGATATCTCGAACGTTGTGGTTTGGCAAAGTCCGTTCGACGGAGAACACCATTGAGGGAGACCACGTTTAGTCGTTCGCAAGTGTCTCATGGAAGCCAATACAACCGCCTTATTTGAATCCAGGAAAGTCCGTTGAACCAAAGGACGCGTAAATGTACTAGTACTACACAATAGCATCGTCCGTCCAGCTTAGTGCGGTAAGGTGGTTTCTCGAAGAAGACGACAGAGAAGCGGAGTCTGTGTAGAGTGAAATGATGGTTGCTTCATCCGTGCTTTGTGATTTGACGCCTCACTGCTTTGTGATTTGTGATAGAAGGGACGGGGGAGTAGACTCTGTGCTCTATACTGTACATGCGTCCAAGCATGGGAGAAAGAGGAGAGAGGTTGCATTTTTCTATTCCTTCAATCAATCAATTAGGGAGCTTTGGTTCCATCTTTTTGTCTTTGGCAGCACCGTCGTCCACAATGGTTCCATCGATGCCAAAAGCTATTTTCACATTTGTCTACACATTGTGGATGCCCTTAACCATACCACTTGTTTTGCTCCTATGTGCCATCTATACAAATCTCGATTATATTGATCAAAAAATTATAGTATCAAGATTAGTAAAAAGGAGGTGATTTTGCCGCGCGGATGGCGGGGGAGGTTTCTTATTTTTAGAAGACGTTGTCCTGGCGGTTTGCTAACATGCGGTCCCATGTGTCAGTGCTTTACCAAGCCGATTCGGTTCCCACATGAGGCAGAACAACGGCAGAAGCAACATGTGGTTAACTTGAAGAAGATGAGGGAGAAGCTGATTCAGCAACGAGTGAAATGATGGTTGCTTCATCCCTCCAACTTCTTTTTTAAGCATTATTACTTCGTCCCTCCAACTTAACCGCAGGAAAGGTGCAGCTTTGTGATTTGACGCCTCATTGCTCATTAATACGCTGGCGCCATGACTAGGGTGCTTCACCCCTGCTGCTGCACGGTTATTTCAGTATGGCATGTGGACCTGGTTGCTTGATGTCCCACATGTTGGCGAAAGGGACTAGAACATTTATGAAAGCAAGCGCTCCACTCTTACGACGGAGGAGTACACGACACGGTGGCCTAGTGAACTATTACTTGTACTGTAGTACTACTATAGTTTTGCTGTTTCACACGATCCATCGACACAAACTCGATTAAACAGGCAAGGGCAGGATTTTTCATACATGGTAGATGATACTAGCCGTACATTTCAAAGTCAATTCTAATGTATGCAAACTAAATAATTAAGTAACAATATGTGATCTAGTAAAACTAAAAACACATATGAATTATTGTGTTAGAGTGTAGTAGTAGTGCTGTATTACATAGTTGTTAGATGTAACATGTGAGAATGTGTAGAGATGTACATTTGGAGGGCCTACAGAGAGAAATTTGGCATAAAGTGGATTCAAATATTTGTATTCGTCTTCATAGCATTTGTAACTCATATCTACTGTTTGTACAGTAGACGTGAATGCTTGTTCGCTCTTACGAAACCAGTACAACAATAATGGGGTGGCGTACGCCAATTTAGGCACTGGCACGTTGGCCTACTCGGCTCCACAAAGAGAGCGGGAGAAGAGATAAATACACGAGCTATCAGTGTATTTCAAGCAAAAGGCGTAATATGGTCACCGGACTTCAGAATACGCTCATTACGGTCACTATATACATTTTGCTGCGATTATACGGTCACTTGCTCGCCATTCAGTGATGTCGCTTGAAGCTACGTTTGTATTTCCCCAAAGAGGATGGGATGATGCAGCACTGCGGCAGTAGGTATTTCCCTCAGATATGAAACCAAGGTTATCAAACCGGTAGGAGAACAACACCTCGCAACCCGACGTGTTAAAGGGGTTGTCAATCCCTTTCGGGGTACGGCGCCTCAAGATAGGCAAAGGATGTGTAAGTGCATCTAGTGCCACCCCTAGTTCGTTTTGGAGTATTGACGACAAACCTGGTTGAGGGACTAATGTGTTTGTGAGAATTGCAGGATAACACAAGTAGTAGTCCTCATTGATTCGGTTTACCTACCGGAGATGACCCCTAAAAATGTGTGAAAACATTAAAGACAATGGTGGTCTGTGAAGATATTCACATTGAAGACTATGACATGAGAAGACATTGAGTGAAGAATATGGAGCACGAAGACTTAGTGGTTTCGTTGTTTCCTTTTCTTCTTTGTTGAGTCATAGGAACCACCGCACTGTTAAGTGGGGTCTAAGTGAACAAAGTCAGAGTGACTAAAGTGATGCTCAACCAAATCCTATGTCTTCGAGCGAAGACAATGAGAGCAAATCGTATCCAGAGTCGGATAAGTCAGCTTTACTTGTAGCCCAAGTCAAGCTACCGCGTGTGTTTGAAATCTGACCGTTGCGACACATGTCAGTTCCTTAGTGACCCAGGGTCATTTCGGACAAATCAGGTCGGGTTGCCCAGTGGCTATAAATAGCCCACCCCCTACACCATAAATTGGTGGCTGCTCAGAGTTAGATACGGCTTTTGTTGTTTGAGAGCAACCCACCTCTGAAGCCTTTGAGAGAGAGAATCCTTGCGAGGACAAAACCCAAACCACCCAGAGCCCAGAGAGTGTTTGGCATCACTGAAGTCTTTCTGTCCGCGTGATCTGAAGACTTGTTTTTTTTTGACTGTGGACTGTGGGGAAAACCCCCACAGCATATCAAAACTTTATTAGAGCCAGACAACAGTTATAACAACCAGATTACAAGAGGTAACCGAAAGGAGAGGAGAAAAACAAAATAAAAATAAAGAAAAGGCTAAAACTTAAGGTGGCAAGAAGGAAATCCACTTGAGTAACTCATCCTTGTATCAAGATTTGATTCGATGCTGCATTAGAGTAATATCATGCCTGAAAGCTCCTCTCCATTTGTTGAAACTTGCCCTCTCACCTCTGAACACTTTGGCATTTCTGATGATCCAGATGTTCCAGCAGGCAATAAATACTACTTCATTGAAAAAGGGCTTATCAAAACTTCTCCTTGCCTAGATCACTAGGTCAGACATTGAAGTTCCAGCCGACCAATCAATCTGCAAATAATTCCAAACTCTGACACTGAAATTGCAGTTGAAGAAGAGATGGTCTCTGGTTTCTCTCACTTGGAGGGGGCATAGCCTACAAGTAGCACCATCATCCATGTGCCAGTGCCTTCTATCAACCATATCTTTAGTGTTAAGTCTATCCATGATGAGCATCCATGCAAAAACCTTGATCTTGATAGTGCAAGAGGATTTCCAGATCCAGCACAGCAAGTGGTTGAATGTTTCCTTCTGAAAAACATGACCACAAAACAGCTTAGGTTTGTAAACCTTTAAAGAGCCCTGCCAGAACCATAGATCCTTACAAGTGTCATCTCTTGTATGGGAGACCAACATATTTCTTATCAAGTTTAGTTCATCAAAGGCTTGAGCAGACAAAGGTAGGTGAAAGTGTTGGTACAAGTCTATTGAATTGAAGATGGCCTTAACAGAAATCCATGGATCCTTGGCAAAAGAGAATAATCTTGGGAATCTAGACTGTAAGCTAGAAACTTCATTGCCAAGATTCCAGTTATCAGACCAAAAGAGAGCAGTGTCCCCAGCATTGACCTGCACCCAGGAGAAGTCCCTAAAATTCTGCAAGACCTTACAAATATCCTTCCACCAAAAAGAGCCACAAGAAGTTGTACCCTACGGCATGCCATCATGATAATATGAGTCCCAAATTAAGGACACCCAAGGTAGGTCTTTCCTGTTGAGAAAGTTACTAGCATGCTTGAGAAGCAAAGCCACGTTTTGAACACCCAGGTTCAAAATACCAAGACAACCCTTGTTTTTTGGTCTACAAATCAAATCCCAAGCAGCAAGAGATGGAGCAGGCTCCTCCCTATTTTTTCTCCACAGACATTGCCTTTGAATTCTTTCCGACTGCTTGAGGATTCCAGCAGGAACAGCCAGGCTGCCCATAAAGAAGATTGGCATGGAAGACAAGGCAGAATTTAAGAACTGCAGCCTCTCACCTTGATTAAGGAAGGAGGAGCTGGCAGTCATTCTCCTCTCCATACAATCCACAAGAGGCATAAAGTCCACCATCTTTGGCCTTGTAGTACCCACAGGCAGACCAAGGTAAGTAAAAGGCATCTTTCCAATTTGGCATCCAAAAGCAGAAGCAAGCTCAGTCATGACTGCATTTTCAACATTTATAGGAATGATAAAAGATTTATGGTAGTTGACATCAAGACCTGTGGACTGAGAGAACACCAACAGCATATCCTTCAGTGCTAGAAGTTGTTGCCTGTCAGCAGGGAGGATGATCAGAGTATCATCGGCATATTGAATGATAGGGTAGTCTTGGTCATGGCAGGGAATAGGTAGCTTTAGGATCCCCTTGCTGAACATATCATTGATCACTGTTTGCAGAAGATCAGCAGCTATCACAAAGAGAAGAGGAGAAACAGGGTCCCCCTGTCTAACTCATTTTTTGCAAACAAACTTCCTCCCAGGCACACCATTCAAAAGGACAGAAGAAGTACCAGTGGCAAGTAACTGCTTCATCCATAGTATCCACTTTTCATTAAAACCTTTGTGCCTTAGGATTTGGAAGATAGCTTCATTCTCAACAGAGTCAAAAGCCTTCTCAAAGTCCAATTTGAGGATCACAATTGGCCTCTTTGACTGATGACATTGATGCAGATACTCAAAGGTCCAACCAATGCAGTCCTGAATTGTTCTGCTCTTAATGAAACCATACTGATTCTTATGAATGCATTTCATAATTATCCTCTGAAACCTATTGGCAGCCATCTTAGAAAGGAACTTCAGACCCATGCTTGTTAGAGAAATAGGCCTATAATCCCCCACTTCCTCCGGTGATAGTTTCTTGGGTATCAGACTAATGAAAGAACTATTAATGTTGTCCAGCACTGCAGTCCCCTCATGAAAAGCATGAGCCAGATCATAGAAATTAGCTGATATGATGTGCCAGCACCTCCTGAAGAATAGACCATTAAAACCATCAGGTCCAGGTGCTTTATCCACAGGCATGTGCTTGACCACCTCATCCATTTCCTCTTTTTCAAAAGGCTTAGTAAGCATATCCAGGCCATCCACTGGAATTATTAGAGATGCTAAATCAAAACCCATTGCAATCCCTCTAGAAGTGCCCATTCTGTTTTTGAAGCAGCTCCAAATAATTCCAGCCATTTGATCATGTTCAGAGACCACAGAGCCATCAGGTAATTTAAGACTAGCAATTGAATTTCTCCTATGCCTCTCAGTGGCCATGGCATGAAAAAACTTGGTGTTCTCACCCCCAACCTTAATATACCTGATAGTGCATCTCTTTTTCCAGTACATGCAGTGCAGGTGCAAAAGCTTTTCCAAATGGACCTTCACAATTTTCCTGAAATTGAACTCCTGTCTAAACAGGGGCCTCCATTCCTCCAGCTCATCTAAAAGGAAGACCACATGATTACACTTGCTAATCAAAAATTTTAACTTGGAAACATTCATTTGCCATCTCTTAAGGCACATTCTTAGATGCTTAAACTTGTCAGCAATCTTAGCAGTAATGTGAGTCTTCCTAGATGGGGTTAGCCAAGATGATTCCACACACTCCATAAAGCCCTCTAGTTCCAACCAATAGTTTTCAAATCTAAAGAGATTTGATTTAGGTATGGTTGTCTTGATTGATACTAAACAAGGGATATGGTCAGAGGCAGTCCTGGCCAGAGGCAATACTTCAGTCATTGGATAGTCAATCTACTGAGGTGAAGAACCAGTCTAACTGCTCCAGAAGAGGGATGTCCTGCATATTGGACCAAGTGTATGATCTACCTTTAATTGGCAGTTCAAGAAGTCCCAAATGTCCAATAACCTCATTGAAGATGAACATATCGTTTATGTCCCCACCAGGTAAGTTTCTATTGTCCACTGACCTAAGGAAATTGAAGTCACCAAGCAATAACCAGTGCTCATCAATAGGGATACAGAGATTATATAGCCAGTTTATAAAGTTGTCACTTGCTTCCCCCTGACAAGGACCATATACAACAACCAAGGTCCAACTTTCATTATTCTGCCTGGAGGTAAACTTAATCACAACAGCAAATTGCTGAACTTCAATTAGATTTCCAATAAAAATATTTGAATTCCAAACCACAAGAATACCATCAGAAGCCCCTATTGAAGGGGAGCAAGCAAAAGAGTCAAATCTCTTAGGGCAGAAACTTTTGATTGATCTGAAATCGAAAGATGAGCATTTAGTTTCTTGCAAGCAAGCTATAGAGCATTGACATTCCTCAATTTTTTGTCTGACAGCTCGCTGCCTAGCTTCAGAGTTCAAACCTCTAACATTCCAGCACAGCACATTCCAGTTTCTACATGAGGTACTCATTAAAACATATACTGGGCAGCATAACCCATATGACACACAATGTCACATGTCCAAAATAACAGAACAAAGTCTGACCCACCACACAGACATAAGAAATTTCATGACATAACTGACATACATAAAGCATAAAAGCGGCAATCTTAGGGGCCTGCCACACCCAAAAGTCCAGGAGCAGGCTAAACATCAGGATTGACGGAGGTAGAAGCATGTGGGTCCACCATAAGTGCATCCACAGAGAGGAGAGTGGCATCAATTTCCAACTCTCTCCCTATTTCCTGAAGCCGCGCAATCGGAGTCGCCAGGGGGATTTCTTCAGAAGCCTGCTCTTCAGACTCATGGGCCATGAAGGGCTTCGCTCTGGGCTTCTTCTTCTTGGGCTGTATAGCAAGCTCATGGAAAACGGGCTTGAAACCATCCCGCTTGACAGAACTCCTAGTGCAACGTCTGACGGCCGTATCAACAATTGGTGTTGGCGCCAATGGTTGTCGTGGCCTTCTCGCAGTCACCACAGGCACAGGAGGAACCACCTGATCAGGTGCAGAGTCAACAAACAAAGCTCTAGCGACCGGCCTGGCCACTTCCTGGTCCTTCCAAGTGAGACGAGGCAGATCCAGATCAGAGAAAGCGAAATCCCAGCTTCGCTTAGACAGAACAACAGGCGACAGAGGCTGCATTGGAACTGGCTTGGGGACAGAGAACACTATAGGACCTTGTAGAAGACTTTCAAAAGATCTTCTCCAAATCATGTCAGGAGGTAGAGGAGGCCCATAGGGCACAGCAGGCATAACCAATTCCTCCCTAATCACAGGAGGCTGATAGACCACAATGGCCCAATGATCAGGAGCAAACTCCTCATTGAATGGAGGAGTAATAGGGGCCTCTGGCTGCTCATCATCAAGAACTACAATAGGTGGCATATGGGCATCAGTAGTAGAGCTTGGCTGTGTAGATAAATCTACCACCATGGACTCCTGGTCCTGCACAGGATTAGGGGCTACATTGTCATCCCAGTTCCCCCAGTTATCATCAGCTATCTCATTGACCACAGGTGCTGGTGGCACTGCATTCCATCCCAAGGCAGGAAAAGCAGGTAAGTTGAAAGGGGACATCTCAGGGAATGGAACACCGGGCACCGGGTGCGGATTGCCATTGATGGGCATCCAATCCTCATCTTGAGGCATCTGCTCGGCAAAGTTTGCCCCCAAGATATATAGAGGAGCAGTCCAGGAAACTCTTGCACCTCCATAGGGTGAAAAATCCATAAACACCACATCACGTGGCACCAGAATGTCTTCAGGGAAGGAAGCAAACACCAGAGACCTGACCAAGTAAGGATCCTCGCTAACCCAATGATGAAACTTGCCAAAAGTGTTGACAGCAGCCCTGATACACTCTGTATTGCGAAGATCCAAAGGAATGCCCAGGAACATGAGAAGGCCCTGACGGAAACCCTGAATGCCGCGGAAATTTTCTCCCTCGTCATGCTTCATAAAGCGCACAAAGAGATCATTGCCCAGTGGCTACGGTGGGAGCTGCAGCAGATGGAAACGTACAGCAGCATCACGAAGCTCAAAAAGCCCCACAAAGCGAATCCATGGCTGAGCCGATCTGACTAAAACTCCATGCTCATACAACCACCGAACTACAGCCTCTCTAGAAGCACCTATCTCATCTGGCTGGGGGATAGGCATTACCTCAGCAAGCATAAACTCCTCATGGCGGCGCACAATTGGGGTATGCGGCGAAACGAAGGTTCTTGGAAGGCGATCTTCACCACCGTCGATGACATGGTGGCCCGCGGGGACGTAAAGCTGAGGATCCAGATGAAAGTTCGCAATTGGAATCGGGGGCTCGGCCTCGAACGACGGTGAGTGCAACGGCGGAGGAGGGGTTTCAGGCGGCGAGGCAGAGGGAGTCTTGGGGCCAGGGCTGATGGAACTGGACGAGGGAGTTAATGCGGAAGTGGAAGGGAGGTCCAAGTTTGGTAAAAGCATTGTCAGAGAGATATTCTCGCAACGCGCCTCGGAAGTCGTAGCGTTAGTGGATTTGGGTTGCCAAACAAGCCCCAAAACCTGTGCAAATTTGTTGCAATCCTTCCTAATGTGACCCAACTTAAGGCAGGAGATGCACCACAACTTGGACGTGCAAGAGTCCGCAAAGTGTCCCTTCCTCAAACACTTTTGACACGTGAGAACCTCATCAACCATATTAGAAATTAAATCCTCAAAATCATCCCTGGCTTGCTGAGAAGAAGGAATCTCCAAATTATCCGCAGAAGAAGCCGGGCCAGCCCTGTCAGACCCAACGGAGAGCAGACCATGGTTCGTGGCATGTGTTGGCACGTCCACATTCAAAGTACCCGAATTCCCGCCCGAGATAGACGGCGAGCGATCAGATAACAGCAGGAGATCTTGAACCGTACCAAACGAGATAGACGGCCTCGTCGACGTCCACTGGAGGCTCACCGGCGGCGCGGGATGGATGACAACTCTCTCATGTGGCGGGATAGAATAACCAGCGTCTTCAGTAGTTTGAATACAATTTTCCGTAGCCGGATACTGATAACCTCGACAAGCATTATAATTTTGAAAGACCGCAAATGACAATTTCTTGCCAACAGAATTTGAGGATTTGAATGAAGATTTTGATGGCCTAGAATGCATAGCTAGAACCCCAAGAGCTGCACGCCGCTTAGAAGGACTAACGAGGATCCACTCAGCATCACATTCCAAATTCCAGATCCTAAACTCACGACTCCAATTCGGGCCCCCGTTACTCCAAAGATGAAAGTAACATTTGAAATGATCACAAGCAAAAGATCGAAGACTAATAATGATCATGGCAACAGCCTTGCAAGATACCTGAAAGCCAAATACCTTATCCTTGATCAAGAAAACCATAAGATCAATACCCGAGCCACCAATTGCTGCCTCAAGAGCTGCCGCCACCGAATCTTCATTCAAATGGAAGGAATGACGTCCAAACGAAACCACCATGGTAAAGATCTCCGAGTTCTCCATGGGATGCACCGAAAAGCCCGTAGATTGAAAAACCTTCTCAGCAAAAACCAAACCCTTGGAGAAGTCCAAGCCAAGGGTGGAACCATTATTGGAACTCATGAAAGATGGGTATGAACGAGTAGATCTCAAGACACCGGAGAGATCTAATGGAGAGAAACTATAATTTGGTGGCTAGGGGTGGAGATCGCCGGAGGTGGTGGAGATCGCCGTGGAGAGGGTGGGGGTGGGAAGGGGCGCCATGAGGTTGGGGTTCTACTTGCCTAATGGTTTATCTGATCTGAAGACTTGTTACACTTGAGGACTGTGAATCCTCCAGCCGGTTAGGCGTCACGTTCTGAGCATCCAAGGGTCATTGTGGATTGCTGGTGAACAAAGTCTGTGAAGGTTTGGGAGTCTGCCTTGAAGACTTACCAGAGTGATTAGGCGGGTACTAGGTGTCCTTAGCTCAAGGGGAATAAGGTGAAGACGCGGTCTTCTGAGTTAAATCTCAGCCTCCCTAACCAGATGTACAGTTGTCACAGCAACTGGAACTGGTCAAACAAACCACTGTCTTCCTGAAGCTACTGGTTCTATCTCTCACTTCTCTTTACTTATAGTTTGTCTTCGTGAAGTCATTTCCTGCTTGCATAATCTGTTTGACTTCACTGTTTGACTACTTGTCCTGATTGGCTTCATACTATCTTCCACCCTGATCCTTACTACCTAGCTGCTCCGATGGCTCTCCCTCTCCTCTCTCCCCTCCTCCCAGCTGCTCCCACCCTACCATGGCTCTAATCATGGATCCTCACCATGGAAGGCCTATTGCATTGGGATTTCAACCCTGGAATTGCAGTGGCAAATCAGGTACGTCGGCGATTTGGAGAAACGGTTCACTTTTCTCCTTCTCGCAGGACCAAGGAATTTTTCTTGGTCGTTTCCTTCTCTTCGGCCTCTTTTCCTCTTTCGGAAGATTTAGTTAGTGTGGATTTGCAATGCTGTATTGGTGGGCACCCTAAGGGATTCAAGGTGGTTAAGCTACGTGACCGATCCTTTCGCTTCTCTGTGGCTGGCAACAAAGTGGGTCATTTCATTCATGGGCTCAGAGATCGCATTTGGCCGGATTTTATATGTCTCTTTCATCTTTTCAATGGTCGCTTCAATGGATACACTCGTTTTGATAATCAATGGCATGCTGATGAGCATCTATAACCCATTGCGGCGCGCAGCCCTGTGGCCATCTGCTATAACCAACCGGTATTTCAAGACACATCGATCCATCCTTCTTCTGTTCAAACGCTAAGTAAGTTTGATCTTGTCCCTATGGCATACATGAATTTTCATGACAAGAACAGCAAGGAAGCTTCATGTTCTTCCTCATTGCCATCGTGCATGATCGAGCCGACACGGAAGGAGATTTTCTCGGTAAGCATTAATGAGGGAAATCAATGTGCCTCAGACATTCCAGGTATATCTGAGCACTCAATTGTGATTGGCGGTTTTCGGTTTTCAAATATCAAGAATTATCCACAATTGCCGCAAAGCTTCCTTACTTCTGCCCTCCGATATGCACCGCCACATTCCTCTTGGCCACCGATTTTGTCAGATTCTCACATTGCTGATTTATCGCGTGCCGGATATTCTCCTGCGGAAGTTTCTGATATTGCCAAGAATTGGGATCAATTATGTGGTAAATGTTTGCAATGGGGACATAACCGACCGTCTTGCCATGCACGTCTTATTTGCCTTTCATGCTCTGCTCCTGGTCATAAATGCCATAACTGCCGTTCCAAAGTGAGGCCCATGCATTCCATTACTCTAGGTATGGATGCTAATAAGCACAATCAAGCGGGGCTTGACCAGCATCGGCATCAAATCAACACCCCCCTGCAATCACTCAAACCTGCCCCCCCCCACCCGTCTGCCAAGCCGAGCCATCTCAATTGTCCGATGCAACTTCTGTGGTTTTTACGGTCATCAGGTCAAGTCCTGCTGGCGGCGGCGGTGGGCTCGTCGTTGGAGATGGAAACCAAAAACCCTCTCGGCCTCCCCAGACTGCTCGCATTCCACCTCCTCGCCCGCCCCGCTTCCCAATGAAGCCCAGCTCCCTGCTGTAGCTGCTCTGCCACCCACCACCGCCCTCACCGACCACCCCGAGCCCTCCGCCCTCTGCTCCACCATGGCAAACTATCCGATGAATCCAATCCCTTTTCTGCCGCCCGACTGGTCGGTCGAGCCAGGTCCGGCGGACCGCAAGGTGCGGGCCGACATGGTCGTCAACCCCATTCCGCCGCTCAACAACAACTTCTTGGCCATCGCGGAGGCGAGCAGATTTGTGCCTTTGCATCTCAGGGAAGGATCCGTGAAACCATTGAAGGTCTTCTGCATGAATCGGGGCTGCACACCACCGAGGCTTCTGACCATCCTCTTGGTATTGGTATGTTCGCTTTTGCAAATTCCTTCATCAAAGATACCGCTGTCAATACTACATTCCAGCTTGATGAGGAGGATTTGGTAATCTCCTTTGTGCACCATAATGCGGCATTGAACATGCGCCAAACCACCTATGGTCCAGAAGTCTGGCTAATGTATATCGGATTCCCTAACGACTATCAAACTGATTTTTACCTGCAACGCTCTGTTGATGACTATGGTCGCCTCGTCTCTTGGAACAACCCCAACATCGACCGTCGTGTTGTGATGATCAAAGTCAGGGTGATCCATCTGCGTCTGATCCCTAAGAGCATCGTCGTCCGTCAGTTGGGTGGGGATCGGGCCTGCTGGACTGCTACTGTCTTCATTCTTCGAGGAGCTGACTGGAACGCCCACGACCCTGAAGTGCCAGTCACTGATGAAGGTCCACTGCCTGCTAGTGGTGTGCCACATCCCATGTTTGGAGAGGGACTCACTACCGAACAGCTGTACCAGTAGCAGCTGCAAAACTGGCTCATCCAAAATGGAGTTGCCAATGATCATGGCCCTCACAATGCTCCTCAGAATGCTCACTGGGATGCTTGGCCGGAGCCCCCAATGCCTCAAATGCCTGCAGCTTTAGTCAACTTCCAGGCCTGGCTTGCAGCTCAAGGTCTACGTGTTCAAGATGGTATCTTACCTGAGGATAATGTCTCAGACAGTCTCAACTCTGCTTGGGATTCTACTTCTTCAGGCAGCTCTTTTGGATCAATCCAAGTTCCTATTGGTCCTGATAACACTATGATGGTGATTCCACCCAGGCATGATGTGATTGCGGTTGATGTGACAGTCTCTTCTGATAACCTCCATGTCAGCATCTCTGTGCAAGGTAATGATCTCGCCAATGTTCGATCAATGGCACAATTCCACGCAACACTTTTACATCCTACTTGTCTAGCTCTATTTTATCTGTTGTGGCTGCTTATGGTCCGTGGAGTGCTGGTTATGGTTTTCCACCGCTTGCTCTGCAAACTGCTGCCCCTGTTTCTGGTTTCCAAGTTGAAACTACTGACACTTTCCTGTTAGTTTGTTTTTCTCCAAAAATTCTGAATGTGCCCCTAAGGTCATCTACAGTACAGATCTCTGAGATTATATCTGAAAGTGATGCCACTGCTGAAGATGCTGATCCCCTATTTCAACTTAATGAATCTCAGTTTGCTGTGGAGGTGCATTCTGAGCCCTCAACTGAAGATGATCACCAGTTTGCTTTGCCTGTTGATGTGCAGCGAGATTTTATGCATTCTGATATGACTGAATCCCCTGACCAATTGGTTACTGCTGCTGAATCTGCTGCTGTCCTTGCCGACACCTCTGACCAGCAGATGGAGATTTCTTTGGCGCCAACTGCTGGTTTAAGTGTTGGGCCTCTCGCTCCGGCCTCACCCTTCGAGGCCAATGAGTTAGGCCTGGCCCAAGTGCTGCCTCCCGGCCCATCTCCCGCTCGAACGCGCTGCACTAAAATTCAGGCTCCTATGGTCACGACTCAAGTTAGGCGCAACACTCGTTCTACAAGGTATGATGGTTTCAGGGTGCCCCAAATTTCTGATGTTCGAGCTAATGTGTCCAAGGTCAAGCCTCGTCAGATACCTACTGCCGCCTCAAGCTCCTCGGTGCCTCCTCCTGACCAAGTCCCACCGCCCACACCGCTTCATGTCATGCAAGCAATTGGCATTAATCATTGTGATGTTCCTCCTGCTAAAATCACTAACGAGGCGCTGCTGGCTACTGTTGTCCCTGATGATCAGGCAGGGATGGAGGTTGGCACTGCCCCATCCCCGGAGTAACCTGTTGGTTTTTTAAGTATGCCCCTTTTGCGTAATTGGAATGTACTTTGTTGGAACATTCGCGGTTTAAATTCAGACAAAAAGCTGCTAGCCTTATTTAATGCTATCTCTGTTAGTGGTTGCGCCATAGTTTGCCTTCAGGAAACTAAAAAATCTTTTGTGGATTTGGAATTTATTAAAACTTGTTGCCCTAAGAGATTTGATAAGTTTGCTTATGTTCCTTCCAGAGGTGCCTCAAGTGGCATCCTCACTATGTGGAACAACTTGGTTTTTTCTGGTGACGTGATCGTATCCAATGACTTTCTTTTGGGTGTCAAATTCACCAGCACAGTTTCAGCGCAATCATGCTCTCTTTATAATGTTTATGGACCATGCAATGGTATGGCCCGACTGGATTTTATTCAATGGCTATATGACATGGACATTCATTCAAATGATGACTGCCTTCTCCTTCGTGATTTCAACTTCATTCGTGGCCCGGAAAATCGCAACAAACCTGGTGGCGACCCCAATGACATGTGCACTTTCGATGATATAATCCGTCAACAAAACCTAATTGAATTACCGCTAAAAGGTCGTTTGTATACGTGGAGCAATATGCAGCAGGATCCGTTGTTGGAACAACTTGACTGGTTCTTCTCCTCTATCCACTAGACGTTTGCTTACCCCAACACTATTGTTAAACCGCTATGCAAGCCAGTTTCTGACCACACTCCGTGTGTGGTAAGCATTGAGACAAAAATCCCGCGGGCCAAACTTTTCTGATTTGAAGCTTATTGGTTACTGCACCCTGGTTTTATGGACGTGGTTAGAAATGTTTGGGCTCGTCCTGTCAACTCCTCTAATGCAGCCACGGTACTTTGCCACAAATTCAAGTTGCTTCGTCAAGCGCTCAAAGTTTGGAGCAAAAATATCTCCAGGCTTTCTGTGGCTATCGAGAACACAAACAATACTCTCTCCGAGCTGGATGGACTGGAAAACTTGAGACCTCTAACCAACCCCGAATGCAACTTTCGTAAGATCATCAAAGCTCATCTTCTATGGCTGCTAGATTAACAAAAAAAGTATTGGAGAAAACGTTGCACCATTCGATGGGTTAAATTCGGTGATGAAAACACCAAATTCTTCCAGGCGGTTGCCACGGAGCGTTACAGAAAGAATAATGTGGCTATTCTACAAACTGACGATGGCTTGTTGGTGGAAGATCACATGGGTAAAGAAGCACTATTGTTCACGCATACACAGAGCGACTTGGAAAGTCCAACCCTACACAAATGCGCTTTGATCTTCCGTCGCTTATCCACCCCTTTGAAAATCTTGAACACCTCATGGCCCCATTTACAAAATATGAGATTGATGGGGTTGTAAAAGAAATGCCTGCGGACCGTGCTCCCGGCCCCGATGGGTTCAGTGGGTTATTCCTTAAAGCATGCTGGCCCATTATCAAAGAGGATTTCTACACGCTCTGCACTCAATTCCATGCTTGGGAGCTTAATCTTCAAAGCATTAATGATGGCCTCATTACTCTTATACCCAAGACTGGATCTCCTACCATAGTTAATGATTACCGACCGATCACTCTACTTAACTGCTGCCTTAAGCTCATCACTAAGTTATTGGCAAACCGACTGCAAAAGGTGATCCTACGCATCATTCATCGAAACCAATATGGTTTCATCAAAGGGAGGTCCATCCAAGATTGTTTGGCTTGGACATTTCAGTATATTCATCAATGCCAGGCCTCCAAAAGACAAATTGTGCTACTAAAGCTAGACTTCGCTAAAGCTTTCGACACCATTGAGCACGAAGCAATGATCAAGATTATGAAACACATGGGTTTTAATGATAAATGGCTGTCTTGGATCCGTTCGATATTCTCCTCCAGACGATCGTCCATTCTTCTTAACGGTGTGCCGGGCCGCCAGTTTCACTGCAAGCGGGGAGTTAGGCATGGCGAACCCCTCTCCCCTCTCATCTTCGTCCTCGCGGCTGACCTTCTGCAATCAGCAATCAATGATGCCTTCAGGAGAGGTCTAATTCATTTGCCTTTCCCTTCAAATGGTAGTATGGATTACCTGATTATTCAATGCGCTGATGATACGATTTTGCTCATGCCGGCCTGCCCTAGACAAGCGGTTATTATCAAGAACATTCTGTCTGATTATGCCCAGTCCATTGGCCTGAAAATTAACTTTCATAAATCTACTTTCATCCCCATCAACTTGGACCAGCAGACGACTGCAGATATGGCCTCAATCTTTGGCTGCTCTATTGGTTCCATGCCCTTCACCTACCTTGGCCTGCCCCTCGGCACCTCCAGGCCCTCACTCAATGAATTCATGCCTTTGGTTAGCAAGATGGAACAAAATCTTTCTTCCACCCTCTCACTCATGTCATACGCTGGGAAGCTTACGCTGCTCAACATCGCAGCTACATCGCTTCTTATCTATGCCATGTGTAGGCTAAAGTTCTCACCTAAACTTATTGAGATACTGGACAAAATTAGGAGAAGATGCCTCTGGGTCAAAAAGACTGATCAAGGTGAGAAATCAAACTCACTTGCTGCCTGGGACATGGTCTGTAAGCCGAAGAACAAAGGAGGTCTAGGGTGATAAACCTCAAAATCCAGAATGAAGCTCTGCTATTGAAGTTTTTTCACAAATTCTGCAACAAGCTGGATATTCCATGGGTGCAACTCACTTGGGACACTTACTATGATCAACGAACTTCGCACGCTGTGGAGCTGGTTGGCTCTTTTTGGTGGCACGACATTCTTAAACTCACACCAACTTTTCGCGGGATCTCCAAGGTTCAAGTTGTCTGTGGCTCCACGGCCCTTTTTTTGGAAAGATTTATGGGCTGATCAGCTACTCCAAGTCTCACACCCTCGGGCGTTCTCATACGCTATCAATGAAGATGTCTTAGTGCGAGATTTCTTGGGGATCACGTTGCTAGGAATGGCCTTTCACCTACCGCTCTCCCCCCAAGCGTTCGATGAGGTCAGGCAAATCCAGGCCATTGCTACATCCATCCAACCGACGACCTTAGCATCGGATGTCTGGACCTATATTTGGGGCAAAACTACCTACAAATCTACGGACTTCTACCAATTCTACTTTAGAGAGATCCAGGTTCACAAAGTTTTTGGCTGGCTTTGGAAGTCTAAATGTACCATGAAATTGAAAGTTTTTGCCTGGCTGCTGCTCCATGATCGACTAAACACCAGGAACATGCTGAAGAGGCGCCATTACAATATTGATGATGACCACAATTGTCTGCTCTGTGGCCGCAACATAGAAGAAACGGTCGAGCACATGATCTTTACTTGCACGTTTAGTAAACGTTGCTGGCGAGCCCTGGATATCAACTGGGAACCATTCGGGGGTCGGTTACAAGCCATTGAAGACCAAAAAAGGGACCACCCCACGCCTATGCTATTTGAAAAATTCACTGTGGCCGCGTGGAGCCTTTGGAAGGAAAGGAACAATAAGCATTTCAGGGTAGTCGACCCATCCTTTCGATCGTGGCTGGATAGATTCAAAAAGGACTTTGAACTCCTGCAACATAGGGTCAAGGAGGCAAATAGGCCTGTGGTGCTGGATTTTGTAAACTCTTTAAACTAGGGCCTTATTTATCTTTTCTTCTTGGTGGGTCACAAAGTGCACCCCCACCTCTCCCACCCCCCCTGATGAAATATCCACACTGTACAACTGCCTCATTTTCTTTAATATATTTACACAGTAGGTGCCTTTCCTACTGTTTATGGTCAAAAAAATAGTCTGCATGCTTTCACTTCATTGAATACTTGACTATGGCTTGTCTAGTGTTGTCAACCTTCTGCTGCATACGAATAGTGTTGTTTCTCCTGTTTGTCTTCGAAACTCCCATGTTTTGAAGTCTTTCATAAAAATCGCCTATTCACCCCCCTCTAGTCGATAACTAGCACTTTCAATTGGTATCAGAGCAAGGTACTCCCTTGTTCTGTGTGATTCGGTTTAACCACCTAGAGTTTTGGCTATGTTGACTGCAGGGATAATCAAGGTCTCCGCTGCGTGTCCCATCTTTGATGGCACTGAATATCCCTACTAGAAGAATAGGATGCACATGCATCTTGAAGCCATTGACGTCGATCTGTGGTATGTCGTCAAGAATGGCGTTCCCAAGACTGGTGAAGGTGTCACCCCCGCTGATGTGAAGAAGTTCATTCAACTGGACTCTAACGCCAAGAACATCATCTGTGGTCATCTGACCAAAGGGCAGTATGGCCGTGTGAGCGCTCTGGAAACTTTGAAGCTAGTCTGGGACTGGCTCTCCAAGGTCAATGAAGGCGTCTCAACACAGCGTGATCAACGAATCAGTACTCTTCGAAACCTCTTCAACTGCTTCACAAGGCACGACAACGAGAATGTCCAGCTCACGTTTGATCGCCTCACTGATATCACCAATGAGCTCCGTGCACTCGGTGCAACTGACATTACGAAGCATGAAATTGTGAAGACACTGCTGAGATCTCTCAACAGCTCATTTGACACCTTAGCCCTGATGATACAAGAATGCCCTGATTTCAAGACACTCGATCCGTCTGACATACTCGAGAGGCTCAACACACATGAGTACCAGCTATCTAAGAAACGAGATATCTATGGCCCCAACTACGGCCGAACTCGTGCCTTGAAGGCAAAGGCTGCGACTTCCTCATCTGGAGAAGAATCTGACTACAATTCTGATGATCCTGAAGACATTGGAAAGGAGCTTGCTATGCTTGTGAAGAAGTTCCAGAGATTCACCAGGAAGAAAAACTTCAGAAAGTCTTCACGATCTAGCTCAAGGGACGATGAAGCTTCCACCTATGACAACAAGAAAAGAACCGGTCACAAGTGCAAGAAACCTGGCCACTACATCTCTGAATGTCCATAGTGGGACAATGAGAAGAAGAAAAAGAAGAACAAAGAATATGATTCTGATGACAAGAAGAAGAAGAAATCCTCAAAGTCTTCTTCCAAATATTCCTCTAAGTCTTCATCACACAAGAAGAGCTCATCAGGCAAGGCACGTGCTTTTGTTGGCAAGGAAATGGATTCAGAGGAGGAGTCTGCTTCTGAGGAGGAAGTGGTGGAGTCTGAGGAGGAGTCTGACTCTGGTATCGCAAGACTGGCTCTAGCTACAGCCTACGTCGCCAAGTCCATCTTCAACACTGAAGACAATGACTCCGTCACCAACACTAATGACGAGAACGGCTTGGCTCCCACCTACTGCTTCATGGCACGTGGTGCCAAGGTAAACTCTCGCGATACTTACTTTCAAACATCAAGTGAAGATGACTCTGATGGTGAATCCAAACCCAGCTACAAAAAACTTGCTAAAATTACAACTGAACAACAGAAAGCTATGGAACATATTCAAAAACTGTTAGACAAAAGTGATGACCTGTTGGACGCGGAAATGACTAAGACTCATTCCTTAATTGAAGACATAAAAAATCTTCATGTTAAGTACCAGGAACTTGAAGGTCGTCATGAAACCCTCTCAACATCTCATGAAAAGCTTTCCTATGATTATCTTCAAAGGAAGCAGGAACTTGAGAAATTGAGATCGGATCATGAAGATCTTCAAAAGGAGAACGAGTCACTTCGCGCTCAACAGATCAGTCCCGCTCAGGAAGGATTTGAACCACCATGTCTAAAATGCATTGAGCGTGATAACACTGTTTCTGTTGCTGGATGCTCTACTGCTCCTGTTGCAATATCTTGAACTGCTGTTGTGGTAACTAACTTCTCTATTGAGGATACCACTACTATTGTTGATGAGAATGCCAGGTTAAAGACATTGATTGAGACAGGGATGTAAAAAATCCTCAAAGGGCATCAGACATTATGTGATGTCCTCAAAAAGCAGATTCTGAACCGAAACCCTAGAAAAGAGGGTATTGGGTTCGAGAGGAAAATGAATGTTGATGGATCGTACTGGAAGCCTGAGCAGTACCCCAAAACCACATGGGTTGCTGCAAAGGAACCTTCAGTAGATCCATCCACCTTATCTGGTTTCACTTGCGCTAACCCTATTATCATTGATGAATCCTTTGATGCAAACTATAAATTGTTTAAGAATCAGAATGGTGAAGTGTTTGCCAGGTATATTGGTACTAAATGCAGGAATGGACCACCTATGAAGAAGATATGGGTACCTAAAAGTGCTCTTGAGAATCTTCCTGTGAATGTCATCATGACACCACCTGTGAAGGAGACAAACCCCATACCAAAGGCTTCATATGGTCCTAAGGCTTCATACAGACCGTGGACTCATACGAGTCACCCTAACGTCAATGTTTTGCAGGGAAATCATACTCAGACCCATGAATATGAGCATGTTTCATTGAACCGCTATGTTCATAGAACCAAGAACTTTTCTGCTTATTCACATGAGTATTATTCACCCCCTGCAAGGCTATTTACTAGGGCTCAGAAGCAAAAATTCTCAGATGCTGCACTTAGACTCATTGCTTCTAAGCCACCCCTGAAGATGTGGGTGGTTAAGAAAACTTAACTCTCTTTTGCAGGGAAAGGTCTCCAGCCGGAAATAAAAAGCATCCGAAGCTAATGCTGGAGACCTTAAAAATCTTGTTGGGCACAAGATAAAATGCCCAAATGGTCTTACTATGTATTTCACGTCAGATTTTCTTGATACTCATCCTATCTATCCTAACCAAGACCTGAATTTCCATGTTCCACTTGTTCGTCAAATGTTTCTGCTTCACAACTCTCTTGGTGAAGCCTATCCCCCAAACTGCACTGTAGGCTATGACACCTCGTGCTTCAGAATGGATTATGGATAGTGGATGCACTAATCACATGACTGGCGATCGAAGTCTTCTGATGGATTCAACACTGCGTCCATCAAACAAGAGCCACATCACATTTGCTGACACTGGTAAAAGCAAGGTATTGGGTCTAGGTAGAGTTGCAATATCAAGGGATCAGCACATGGATAAAGTGATGCTTGTTGAATCCCTTGGTTTCAACTTAATGTCTGTCTCAATGCTTTGTGACTTAAACATGATTGTGCTATTTGGAAAATATCGCTGCCTTGTACTGATGGAATCTGACAAGTCTCTAGTCTTTGAAGGATATCGAAAAGATGATCTGTATATGGTAGATTTCTCAGTAGGTCCACAGATGGTTGTATGTCTTCTAGCAAAAGCTTCAGAATGCTGGCTTTGGCATCGAAGGCTAGGGCATGCTGGCATGAGGAACTTGCACACTCTCGCGAAGAAGAAGCATGTTGTGGGCATCGAAGGCGTCAAGTTCAACAAGGATCATTCGTGTGGCGCCTGCGAAGCCGGAAAGATGACAAGAGCCAAGCATCCCTCAAAGACTATCATGACCATGTCTCAACCCTTCGAGCTGCTGCACATGGACTTATTTGGCCCTACTCACTATTCCACTCTCAATGCTACTGCCTGCCTCTATGGCTTCGTCATTGTTGATGATTACTCTCGATACACTTGGGTGCATATAATCCTCTACAAGACTGAAGTGCAGGATGTCTTCAGACGCTTTGCCAACTGTGCCATGACGAACTACGGTGTCAAGATCAAGCATATCAGAAGCGACAACGGCACTGAGTTCAAGAACACCGGCCTCGACCTCTACCTGGATACCATGGGTATCACTCATGAGTTCTCTGCTCCTTACACACCTCAGCAGAATGGCATCGCCGAGCGCAAGAACAGAACTCTTATTGAGATGGCCCGAACGATGCTTGATGAGTACAAGACTCCACGAAAGTTCTGGCCTGAAGCCATTGACACTGCATGCCACGTCATCAACCGTGTTTATCTTCACAAGCTTCTGAAGAAAACTTCCTATGAGCTCCTAACTGGTAAGAAGCCAAACGTAAGTTACCTCAGAGTATTTGGTGCTAGGTGCTGGATCAAGGATCCTCATCACACTTCAAAATTTGCACCGAGAGCACATGAAGGTTTTATGCTTGGTTACGGAAAGGATTCGCACTCCTACAGAGTCTTCAACCTCTTTCACTATAAAGTGGTTGAAACTATGGATGTGCGGTTCGATGAGACTAACGGCTCGCAAAGAGAGCACCTGCCAAATGTGATAGATGAGTTATCCCCTAGCGAGTCAATCAAGCAAATGGGAACTAGCAAAATCATACCCTCTGAGAATCTGTCTGAAGAGGAACTTGTCATTTCTGCACCTGATCAACCTGAAGACAATGCTCAGCCTGAAGACAATTCCCCAAATGATGACAATAATCAACAAGAGCAAAATCTTCGTCCTGCTCATCCTCGTGTTGCAATGAAGTACAGATTGAGAAGATGATTGATAGCCTCAATGCACCTGGTCCACTCACTCATTCAAGAGCCACACAAAGAGCAACGCAACTCACCAATTTCTATGGACACTTTGCATTCGTCTCAATCTCAGAACCCACGAAAGTGACTAAAGCCTTCATGGAACCTGAATGGATTCAAGCCATGCAAGAAGAGCTCCAATAGTTTGAGTTGAACAATGTGTGGGAACTAGTCAAGCGTCCTAATCCTCGGAAGCACAATATCATTGGAACCAAATGGATATATCGCAACAAGCAAGATGAACATGGTCAAGTGGTCAGAAACAAAGCTCGTCTAGTTGCTCAAGGCTACACTCAAGTGGAAGGGATTGACTTTGATGAAACTTTTGCTCCTGTGGCAAGGCTTGAAGCTATTCACATACTGCTTGCCTATGCAAATCATCACAACATTCTCCTATATCAAATGGATGTGAAGAGTGCTTTTCTCAATGGAAAGATAGAAGAAGAAGTATATGTTGCACAACCTCCTGGCTTTGAAGATCCAAAACATCGTGATATGGTGTACAAGCTCAACAAGGCACTGTATGGCCTCAAACAAGCCCCTCGCGCTTGGTATGATACGCTCAAGGACTTCCTGAAGAGCAAAGGCTTCAAACCTGGTTCACTGGATCCTACTCTCTTCATGAAGACTTATGACGGTGAACTGTTTGTGTGCCAAATATATGTGGATGACATTATCTTCGGCTGCACCAACAAGAAATACAATGATGAGTTTGGTCATATGATGCAAGAGCAATATCAGATGTCCATGATGGGTGAACTGAAGTTCTTTCTGGGTCTTCAAATCCATCAGCAACGCAATGGCATCTTCATCTCTCAAGAAAAATATCTCAAAGATTTCCTGAAGAAGTTTGGAATGCAAGACTGCAAAGGATACACGACGCCAATGCCAACCAAAAGTCATCTGGGTCCCGACGACAATGGTAAAGAATTCGGCCAAAAGGTATACCGCTCCATGATTGGTTCTTTGCTTTGTTTATGTGCATCTAGGCCAGATATAATGCTTAGTGTTTGCATGTGTGCCCGATTCCAAGCGGCACCAAAGGAATCGCATCACTTAGCTGTGAAGCGAATACTTCGATATTTGGCTTACACCCCAACACTAGGATTATGGTATCCAAAGGGCTCAGAGTTTGATCTAGTTGGATTCTCAGATATTGATTATGCTAGTGACAAGGTTGATCGCAAGTCCACATCAGGCACATGTCACTTTCTGGGACGATCACTTGTCTGTTGGTCTTCAAAGAAGCAGAACTGTGTATCTCTCTCCACTGCTGAATCCAAATACATTGCTGCTGGATCTTGCTGTGCTCAGCTTCTCTGGATGAAGCAAACTCTCAAGGACTATGGTATACACATAAAGAATGTGCCTCTCTACTGCGACAATGAGAGTGCCATCAAGATTGCCAACAATCCAGTTCAGCACTCGAAGACAAAGCATATTGAGATTCGTCATCACTTCCTCAGAGATCATGTTATGAAGGAAGACATTGATATCATCCACGTCAACACTGAAGAGCAATTGGCTGATATCGTCACAAAGCCCTTGGACGAGAAAAGGTTTTGCAAGTTGCGGTGTGAGCTAAATATCTTGGAATCCTCAAATGTCCTATGAATAGGACACACATACTAACACTTATGCATTTTGATGACTTAGATGTGCAACACACGAAGTAACATATATCTTCAATCAATGAAGACATACATTCCAAGTGTGAATACATTAATGCGGAATTTGACTTCAGAGCGCCACGATAATTATGCGCCGTGTCTGGGTCTAATACTTCCTATACGGTGGGTAACGCCACCACCAAACTTTTATTTGAAGTGATTCTCTTGGCGTTATGTTTGCATAGTCTTCATAACCGAGTTGTCTTTATTTCTGACTTGTATTCAAATTTATCTTCATATGATTGATTTGGCCTTAAACTAGTTGCATGCTACTTGTGTTCTGTCCTCTACAGCATTCACTTATGGCTCTGGCTTCGAGTTGAATCTTTTGAACTAAGTGAATGTGATCGGACCCTAACCTATATATGCTTCTACCTCAACTCTATCTATCCAAATCATATGCATTCTATTGAAAACTGTCTATTGTCTTCACTAGGACATTGTCAGTTGAAGTCAATCTGACAAACATTTACATCTGTCTTTAATGCCTTATCCTATTTGCCTGAAACCCAGAGAATTCGGAATGACCACCCCGACAATCCAGGCATGCGTGGGAACATGGAACATCTCCCAAGGTGTTGCATGCTTGCCACGTGTCCGTCATATGTGAACCGCCAGGGGCACCTGCGTAATTACGTTGTGCTGTCCCTTTCCTTATAAATGCACATCCCATCGCGGTCAAAAATTTTCTTCCACCTCGCCGCCTCCCGAAAACCCTAACGCCACCGCTAGCACTCGACGACGCCGGCGATGAAGCGCTTAGCTGCCGTGACTTCTCCGACGCCATCCTCACGCCGGCCACGGACCTTATCTTCTCTGCTGCCGCCGTAGCTGTCTCACGTCGCCAAGTTAGGGCACGAGAGATTGAACTACTCGGCCTCAACTTCCCCTCCGTCTAGCAGTTCTTCCTGTGGTAAAAACTCTCTTTTTACTGTCTTTTTGATCTGATAGATTCATCCTTCCTTACCAAAAGTAGTTTCTGCATCTCCAAAGTTGAATCTATCTCTCCCTGCATCTCATAATGTGCCTAGTATGTTCACTTATGCTTCATTACAAGTTAGATTCCTCACTTGTACTTATTCCTGGATTTGTACAACTCTAGAACCAACTCACATCAAATAAGTGAATATCTTCACGCTATGAGGTCAATGTCTTCAAACTGATTTATCTTCAAAATCCTCTGAGAATGCATATGACCTCTTCCCCTTCCCTCGCATCTCTAATGCTGTCATAGGTACATGTCCGTGGGAGAATCCCTTGGTTCTCATAGTCTGCATTCATTTGCAGAATTCTTGCAGAGTCACATCAATTCACCTGAAGCAAGTTCTTGTCTGACTAGCTGCAAGAAGCCGTTGCAAGTTCTGAAGCCTTTCAAGTTAAGCTTCATGGCTACTGACAAACCAGCAAGAAAGGGTGGTAGAAATCATTGTGGGAACACTTCCAAGGATTTACCTCCAGATTTGCATGAGCTGTACAAAACGGACCCTGAGGAAACCTATACTGGTCGCAAGAATCGCATCCAATGGATCCGAAGATACTGGGCTAAAGAATGGTTCAAGTACCAATTTGTCACTCAAGAATATGCTAAGAAGAATGCCATCAAGCGACCCTGGGGAGATATTCTGTATAAAAATCTTCAACCCAGAACCCAAGCTGAAGCCATTGAGCAAGGCTTCTATCTTTGCATGGTTCACGGACCAAAGCCAGAAAATGCTGACCCTTCTTCTCTGCTCTGGTGTCGCGAAGACCATCTCTTCAAGCACAATTACCAGTTCGCCAAAGACTCAGCTGTGCAGAACAAAAAGGATTTCGGACTTGACTTCAACCCTGGTCCGTCCTCTCCATGGGATGATGGCACTCGCGAAGCCAATCAGAACATGATCGGCCCCTTCTACAACCTTGTTGGCCTCATCACCCACATAATTGTCCAAGGTGCCAAGGTGGATCATTCTGATGATGATGCTGACACAGATGAAGCTCCAGCTCCTACTCCTAAGCCAAAGAAGCAGAAGAAAGCTAAGGCTTCCAAACCCATTGTTGCACCAAAGGCTTCTCGAGTGAAGCCATTGGCAACTACCCCTCCTGCTCCAAGCAACGCCTCTGAAGATCTCTCTCGCGTCTCCAAGAAGCGTGAGAAGCCACAGAAGAAACCTGTTCAGAGACACAGTCAAGAACTGACACCAGCTGCCGTTCTGAGGAATGAATCTGAAGCCATTGATTTGTCTTCAGATGAAGAATTTGGTGAGGATGCTCTTGAGAAGCTGATCAAGAGCAAGCAAGAGGCGGAGATCTTCAATGATCTGCCCCTCTTTGATGTGAATATCTTGCACAATTTCATTGATGAATGGTTCGACAATCAAGATCTCAGCTTTGATGATCTTCAACTTCCCATTGGCATCAGCGTCGCCTTCCAAGGCACAATTGCTCCTGAGCTGGCTCTGGCCCAGCGAATTGTTGAACTGAAACACAAGATTGATTTTGAGAAGGAACAGTTCAAGAAGCATGTGGCCAAGCTGAGTGTGGCTGATGTCCAGAAATTCAAGGTGATGCTCAATGACCTCAATGAGGCGTTTCGCAAGAAACGTGAGGAAGCCAAAGGCTCAAGAGAGCGCATGAAAACTCTTGCCGCCAAGTGTGTTCTGGCTTACAACAAAGCTGAAAAGCGCAAGGCACTTGGGCGTCCTGGTATTGACCCCAAGCAAAAGAAGAAGTCTGTTGTGGCCCCAACTGATGCTACGCAGCAGGAAGAACCTCGCATTGTCTTCCCTGCCAGCATGACAGGCTCGAAGCCTAAGGTCTCCACAGTGGCTTCAGATCAGCAGAAGACCAAGGCAGCTGAAGCCGAAGCTAGAAAGCGCAAAATCAAGCGCACTACTGATGATGCACCACCCCCAAAGAAGAGAAAGACCATGAAGAAAGATCGGGCTGCTCCCAGAGAGCCCCTAGTTGTTGAACCCATTGCTTATGCTCCCCCTCCATCAAACAATCAAGAGCGTCAGTTGATTGTACCTGAGCCTGCTTCCATAGAGGCTCCTGAAGAACAAGAAGTTCCAGTCGTCGATCCCATTGTGACTGAAGACATTGGTCCCCAAGACAATGTTGACGATGATGAAGTCCTTCCTCAGATTTAGAACCCCACAATATCATCGCCTGTTCACACGAACAGCGAACTCATCAGTATTGGTCGTCCTTTGACGCCAATCACGCAGGATGCTTCATGGGCTGATCGCCCCCAACCAGCTACCCCAGTTCAAGACTCCCCAAGTACACCTCATCCTACACCAACGCAAGGTACCAGTCTAATTGTCAATGACGACAATTACATGGAGACCACACCATCACCGAAAGCGTCACCCGTGTTTCAACGGCTTCGCACAGGCCTAAGGCCTTCGGTCTCCATGATGACTATCATGGAAGAGGATTCACACCAATCCAGCTCAGTGGCACGTCGAGTGTTTCCTGAAGACAATCCTTCTGTGACGGTTCCTGTGCCCGAAGCTAATGCTTCTGAAGAGATTCCGGCTGCAGCAGCCGATGAAAGACAAGAAGAACATGTTGCCACACCCCCCACAAATCAAGAAGTTGTTCTCGAGGAGAACATATCTATGCCAGACCCTCCAGCAACACAAGTGGAGGTTGAGAATACTGAGGCGGCCACCAACAACGCCCCTGAAGCCAATGACGTTGTCATGGCTGAAGCCAGTGTGGCGCCTCAAGCTAACACTGTGGATGAAGCCAATGCTGCACCAACAACCAATGTGCAGCCCGACGCATCTACTGACGCCTCTGCTCCTGTACCACCACCAAGGCCACACACTATTGAGCATACATTTTATCAAGGTGAACTTGTTCCAGTCAGATGGCCAATTCTGGTTCCTCCGCCTGCTCTTGGACCACAATTTGACTACCATGTGGAGCATAGGCCTCAGGTTCAGAAGCCAATACCAAGGCTGCCAAGGTTCCCAGGTACTGCAACAGCACCAGGCTCCTTCAATATCAACGGCTTCATTGCACACAACACCTTCTTCGATTCTGGCAAGAACCCATATTCCAAGCCACGAATATCATCAGATCAGTTCTGGAGCTACCAGCAGTGCAGCTATTACTCCTGTATTCTATACAATCAGGAGCGCATATTTCCTCATATGCGTCTGGACACTGAAGCAATTGCCGGTCTGCCCTGCCTTGAAGAAGCCCTAGACTGCTTTCGTGATGCTGGTCTTTTGGAGTTTGTCACTGACAAGGAACATTGGAATGAAGAGCTTCTACTGCAATTCTATGCAACCCTCCACATTCGCGGCTACAACAGGGATACAACGACATGGGTCCTTGAGTGGATGACGGGCAACATTCATCATGAAGCCAAAGCCTTTGATCTCATTGAGCTTACCGGCCTCTCCACTCCAGGCGAACTGTATGAACCAGGTTGTCAGCTTCACCGTGATGCATTGGAGAGCATCTTTCAGAAGCCAGAGCCCAACATGAGCCAGATGCTTAGTATGATGAAGCCACTGCCCCAGGATGCTGAGTATCCCAAGGAATTTCTTGTTGAAGACCTAGAGTATCTGCCCCGCACTATCTATCACATTATTAGGCGAACTCTATGGCCCATCAAAGGGCATTCCTCCTCAACGAAGCTTGAAGGTGAAATGAAGACATTGGTCTTCTACATTCTGAATGGCAAAAGCTTTAATGCTCAGGACTTCTTCATAAGATAGTTTGCTGCATTTGGGTCTGACATTTTTTGTCTGAAATTCTATGCTCCTTGGATTATGCATCTGATCAAGCTCCACTCTGCCATTGACTATCAGCCCTCTGCTCATAATCATCTCATATTTTTACCAGAGGTTGATATGTACATTGAAGCCATATACCCAGAGCCTGCCAAGGAAGCACTATATCTTCACAATGTGGATCGTCAGAGCTTTTCCCAACATGTTGAAGGTGTTCAAGCTTCTTCTTGTGTCTATCCATTGGCCGGCAATACTCGCCATGCACGTACTGAAGCCACAGAGAGCACCATTGCCCCAAGGACATGCAAGCGATCCCGTGTGCTAAATGACCGAGAGCTTCTTGTGGCATTGCGTCAGAAGCAAGACAAGCATCATTTCTGGCTCAAGAGTCAAATGCAAAGCCTCTTGGTGGATGTTAATCGCATTCGCAATCTTGCTACCAAGAATGCCTTTGTCACTCATGAAACATGTTGGAGGTCCTGGAAGAGTCTAACATTGCTAAGTGCTGAAGCTGATCTTCAAGACGATGGCTTCATTGAGAGATTCAAGTTCGACTCCACTCCTCCAAGTAATGATGTTCTACGTCGAACCCCATCTCTTGAAGACTCAGAGTACTCTTCATCCGCAGCCACCGTTCGCGCCAGAGTTATTGATGAGGCTGATGATGTTACCTCACCGGCTCCAACCACAACGCGTGTCGACACTGCCCCAAGTTCTTCTACACCACCAAACCTCAACGACGACCCTGCTGCTTCACCTACTCCTCATGGGAACGAGTAGCGACTATGTCTTCAAACCTTTTTGGTCCTTACTGACAAAAGGGGGAGAAGCATATGTTGATAGTCTTCAAGCTGGTCCATATGGGTGGTTGCTATACTTTTGCCTAGTGTTTACAACTCTCGTTTTTGATACATTTGGTTCTTTGAGTTGTAACACTTAAACTCGATGGTTGTCTGCTACTTTCTCTGCTATTCTGTGTGATGCGATGATAAATTCCGCATATGCGATGATAAATCCCGCATGAACTCATTCCGCATATGTCCATTTTTCATTATGCATGTCATTTTTCCTGTATATCCGTTCATGCATGATGAATTGTCTTCATATGGTGAAGAGGATCTCCACAAGTACAACCTGCCATGTGCATTTGCATTCCAACGCAAAACATTTATATGCACATCTTCAGGGGGAGCCTTTTACCACTTATGAAGACAATGCCTCAATCCTTTACAATTTCACATACTTTTATCCCCGTTGAAAACTTCAACCAGTTTGTCATCAATCACCAAAAGGGGGGAGATTGTAAGTGCATCTAGTGCCACCCCTAGCTGGTTTTGGAGTATTGACGACAAACCTGGTTGAGGGACTAATGTGTTTGTGAGAATTGCAGGATAACACAGGTAGTAGTCCCTCATTGATTCGGTTTACCTACCGGAGATGACCCCTAAAAATGTGTGAAGACATTAAAGACAATGGTGGTCTGTGAAGATATTCACATTGAAGACTATGACATGAGAAGACATTGAGTGAAGACTATGGAGCACGAAGACTTAGTGGTTTCGTTGTTTCCTTTTCTTCTTTGTTGAGTCATAGGAACCACCGCACTGTTAAGTGGGGTCTAAGTGAACAAAGTCAGAGTGACTGAAGTGATGCTCAACCAAATCCTATGTCTTCGAGCCAAGACAATGAGAGCAAATCTTATCCAGAGTCGGATAAGTCAGCTTTACTTGTAGCCCAAGTCAAGCTGCCGCGTGTGTTTGAAATCTGATAGTTGCGACACGTGTCAGTTCCTTAGTGACCCAGGGTCATTTCGGACAAATCGGGTCGGGTTGCCCAGTGGCTATAAATAGCCCACCCCCTACACCATAAATTGGTGGCTGCTCAGAGTTAGATACTGCTTTTGTCGTTTGAGAGCAACCCACCTCTGAAGCCTTTGAGAGAGAGAATCCTTGCGAGGACAAAGCCCAAACCACCCAGAGCCCAGAGAGTGTTTGGCATCACTGAAGTCTTTCTGTCCGCGTGATCTGAAGACTTGTTACACTTGAGGACTATGAATCCTCCAGCCGGTTACGCGTCGCGTTCTGAGCATCCAAGAGTCATTGTGGATTGCCGATGAACGAAGTCTGTGAAGGTTTGGAAGTCTACCTTGAAGACTTACAAGAGTGATTGGGCCGGGACTAGGTGTCCTTAGCTCAAGGGGAATAAGGTGAAGACGCGGTCTTCTGAGTTAAATCTCAGCCTCCCTAACCAGAAGTACAGTTGTCACAGCAACTGGAACTGGTCGAATAAACCACTGTCTTCCTGAAGCTACTGGTTCTATCTCTCACTTCTCTTTACTTATAGTTTGTCTTCGTGAAGTCATTGCCTGCTTGCATAATCTGTTTGACTTCACTGTTTGACTACTTGTCCTGATTGGCTTCATACTATCTTCCACCCTGATCCTTACTACCTAGCTGCTAATAGTCTGCATGCTTTCACTTCATTGAATACTTGACTATGGCTTGCCTAGTGTAGTCAACCTTCCGCTGCATACGAATAGTGTTGTTTCTCCTGTTTGTCTTCGAAACTCCCATGTTTTGAATTCTTTCATAAAAATCGCCTATTCACCCCCCCTCTAGTCGATAACTAGCACTTTCAGGATGTGAGGTAAATTTGTAGATAGGATAAATAGATCGCGGAACAAATAAATTGCAGCAAGGTATTTTCGGTTTAATATATCTGAAAAAAATGCAAGAGAAAATAGGTCGCAAAGGCAAATATGATGAAAAGAGACCCGGGGGACGTAGGTTTCACCAGTGGCTTCTCTCGAGAAAAATAACAAATGGTGGGAAAACAATTACTGTTGGGCAATTGATAGAACTTCAAATAATCATGACGGTATCCATGCAATGATCATTATATAGGCATCACGTCCAAGATTAGTAGACCGACTCCTGCCTGCAACTACTACTATTACTCCACACATCGACCGCTATCCAACATGCATCTAGTGTATTAAGTTCAGGAGAAAATGGAGTAATGCAATAAGAATGATGACATGATGTAGTTGAGATCCGTTTATCTATTGCGGCAGATATAGATCTCATCTTGTTATCCTTAGTAGCAATGATATATATGTGTCGGTTCCCCTTCGGTCACTGGGATCAAGCACCGTAGGATCGAACCCACTACAAAGCACCTCTTCCCATTGAAAGATAATAGATCAAGTTGGCCAAAGAAAACCCAAATATCGGAGAAGAAATACGAGGCTATAAGCAATCATGCATATAAGAGATCAAAGAAGACTCAAGTAACTTTCATGGATAAAAACATAGATCTGATCATAAACTCAAAGTTCATCGTATCCCAACAAACACATCACCAAAAGACTTACATCATATGGATCTCCAAGAGACCATTGTATTGATAATTAAGAGAGAGAGAGAGAGAGGAAACCATCTAGCTACTAACTACGGACCCGTAGGTCTACAAAGAACTACTCACGCATCATCGGAGAGGCACCAATGGAAGTGGTGAACCCCTCTGTGATGGTGTCTAGATTGGATCTGGTGGTTCTGAACTCTGCGGCGGCAGGATGAATATTTCGTCGACTCCCCTAGGGTTTCTAGAATATTGGGGTATTTATAAAGCAAAGAGGCGGTCCAGGGGCACCTGAGGTGGGCACAACCAACCCGGGCGTGTCTGGGCCTCCTGGCGCGCCCTGGTAGGTTGTCCCCTCCTTGGGACTCCCCCCAGGTGCAACCAGGGCCCAACTTTTTCCTTTTGGTCCATAAAAAATCATCATAAAGTGGCGTGGCATTTGGACTCCATCAGATATTGATTTCCTGCGATGTAAAAAACATGCAACAACTGGCACTTAGCACTTTGTCAACAGGTTAGTACCAAAAATGATATAAAATGACTACAAAACGATGGTAAAACATCCAAGAATGATAATATAACAGCATGTAACAATAAAAATTATAGATACGTTGGAGACGTATCAACATCCCCAAGCTTAATTCCTGCTCGTCCTCGAGTAGGTAACTGATAAAAATAGAATTTTTGATGTGGAATGCTGCCTAACATGTTCATCACATTCTTTTATTTATAGCATGGACATATGGACATTTTATATGATTCAACGCAATAGTCTAGTTTTGACATGAAGACTTTAATACTCAAGCATACCAACAAGCAACCATGTCTTTCAAAATATCAACACTAAAGTGAGTTATCCCTAGCCCATCATGCTCAATCGTTGATCCATTCATGAAATACACTCAAATATTAGCTACACCGAATGCTCAAATACGATCATAGTGCCCCTTAGTTGGTGCTTTATAAGAGAAGATGGAGACTCAAATCCAAAATAAAAATTGCATAAGTAAAAGAAAGGCCCTTCGCGGAGGGAAGTAGTGATTTGTAGAGGTGCTAGAGCTCAAAGCTTAAATTGAGAGATAAAACTATTTTTGAGAGGCATAATTTTCCTACCAATGAAAACGACTTGGAGCATCCCAACACTTTCCATGCTAGATACATCATAGGCGGTTCCCAAATAGAAATAAAGTTTATTCCTTTTTCCACCATAACTTTCACTTTCCATGGCTAGTTGTATCTACGGGTGCCTTCCATACCAACACTTTCCAAGGAATTTATTATTTGACAACATAAAGTAAATTCATTTTTAATTTTAGGACTGGGCATCCCTAATACCTTTGATGTACTCTCATGCAATGACAAGTGAATAAACACTCATCGTGAGAATAACACATCTAGCATGGAAAATATCGGCTACCCTTTACCGCCTCGCGAGTAGTAGAGCACACAAAAGAGAAATTTATTTTGAACATTATAGATGACACATGCAAATTTGCTTAGAGCAGCATAGGAATACCAGATATAGGTAGGTATAGTGGACTCATATGGCAAAACTGGTTTAAAGGGTTTTGGATGCACAAGTAGTGATCATACTTAGTGCAAAATGAAGGATAGAAAAAAGATTGAGAAGCAACCAACCAAAAAGCAAAAAATCTCGTACCCAAGCATTAAGCATAAGTAACACCGAATAATGCATAATAAGTAGGATATAAATTTCATTGCATAACTATTGACTTTCGTGCTTGCATAGGGAATCACAAACCCTAACATCAATATTCTTACAAAAGCACAATTACTCATCAAATGACTCACTTATCATATCGTCATACTCAAAACCATTACCAAGAATAAAGTTTATCTTGTCCAATGATCTTCATGAAAGTTTTTTTTATATCCTTCTTGGATATCTATCACTTTGGAACTATTTTCATATGTTGCTTTTGGTAAGATCAAACAAATATAAGTGAAGATCATGAGCATAATTTTTTTCTTTCTCTCAAATTAATCTAAGTGAAGCAAGAGAGAATTTCTTCAAAATTTACTAACTCCCAAATAAATCTAAGTGAAGCATGAGAGCATTTCTTAAAAATTAACAAAGCACACCGTGCTCAAAAAGATATAAGTGAAGTACTACAGCAAGTCCATGGCTCTAAAACTTTAAGTGAAGCATAGGAGCGAACATAGCATAATTTTTGGCTCTCTAAAAAGGGTGTGTCCAGCAAGGATTCAACACTTAAAACGCAAATCAAAAAAAAGCAAAGACTCATATCATACAAGATGTTCCAAGCAAAACTCATATCATGTGACGAATAAAAATATAGTCTCAAGTAAAATACCAATGGCGTTAGAAGAAAGCGGGGATGCCACTCGGGGGCATCCCCAAGCTTAGTTGCTTGCTACTTCTGTGAATATTATCTTGGGGTACCTTGGGCATCCCCAAGCTTAGACTTTTTCTTATCCTTATTCCTTCATCCATCGTAAGATAACCCAAAACTTGAAAACTTCAATCACACAAAACTCAAACAAAACCTTCGTGAGATCCGTTAGTATAAGAACCCAAACCACTACTATAAGTATTGTAGAAAACATATTATTATTTTGTTTTTGCATTATATCTACTGTATTCCACCTTTTATATGGCAAAAACTCATTAAAGAAAACCGTAGAATCATCAAAACAAGCGCACAACGCAAAGAAAATAGAATCTGTCAAAAACAGAACAGTCTGTAGAAATCTGAAAATTTCGAATACTTCTGTAACTCCAAAAATTATTAAATAAATTGGTGCACGTGAGGATTTTTCTATTAATCCTCTGCAAAAAGAATCAACTTAAAATCACTCTTCTGTAAAAAATGACAACGAATCTCGTGAGCGCAAAAGTTTCTGTTTTTCAGCAAGATCAAATAATTTTCACCCAAGTCTTCCCAAAGGCATTGCTTGGCACAAACACTAATTAAAACACAAAAAACAAAATCATAACAGTAGCATAATTATTCTAACACTCAAGAACAGAAAGCAAAAAGCAAAAATATATTTTATTCATTGGGTTGCCTCCCAACAAGCGCTATCGTTTTACGCCCCTGGCTAGGCATAACACATAGGATCTAAGTTTTGTCATCTTTGTCCAATTCTTCGATCGAGCACTTAAGATTTTTCAAGGATTTTGCATATAAATTCTCAGAGGCAATACTTCTAGGCAAGAGATCGAAAAACTTATTTTCGCAAAAAGGATCTCTTATGACTTCAATAAAGTTGGGATGGATACTAATCATTTTAAGATCTCCTTTATCATTGCTAGAAGTTGATCCTTTGTTTTTAGTGGCTTGAGTAGTCTTGCTAATTTTCATGGGAGTTTTAGTGGAAGCAAAAGCGAATCCTAGACGGACTTCTTCAATTCTTTCATGAATTGTAGTTCCTTTTTCTTTTAGAAACTTAAAAATGTCTCCCGCTTTTGAACCAACTTTAGTAGCATAACTTTGCATTTTTCTATCCAAGTTTTCAAAATGTTCTACGATAAGCATTTTCTTTTCGATAGCATCTAGTCTTTCCATAACATGCTCGAGAGTCAATATTGTTTCATTGATCACGAGTGGTGGTGAACCCACTAAATTTCCCAAAGCATTAAAAGCATCAAGAGTAGGACACAGCAAAACTTTCCCACCGGTAACCATATCAAGGACGAATCTATACCAAGTGGTGATGCCCACATAAAAGCAACAAAGAAGAACAACTGTAGATTGCTTGCGGATAGATCTATTATGAGCATTGCAAATCCTATACCAAGCATATTTTAAACTTTCTCCTCCCCTTTGTTTAAAGTTGAGAACTTCGTTCCTGGGGGTGCACGCAATAGAAGAAGAGAGATCCATAACGACAAAAGGTGATAAGCAAGTTTGCACACGGGAAACATATCTGATGAGAAAACGGCGAACGAAAAAGAGGGTGAATCAAAATGGCAAATTTTTGTGAAGCGGGGGAGAGGAAAACGAGATGCAAATGGCGAATAATGTAAATTGCAAGGAGATGAGGTTTGTGATTAGGAATCTGGTTGATCTTGAAGATCCTCCCCGGCAACGGCGCCAGAAATTCCTTTTGATGTCGCTTGAAGCTACGTCGGTATTTCCCCAAAGAGGAAGGGATGATGCAGCACAACGGCGGTAGGTATTTCCCTCAGATATGAAACCAAGGTTATTGAACCAGTAGCAGAACCAAGAAACACAATGTAAACGGCAACTGCCCACAAAGAACAACACCTCGCAACCTGACGTGTTAAAGGGGTTGTCAACCCCTTTCGGGCTACGGTGCCTGAAGATAGGCAAAGGACGTGAGGTAAATTTGTAGATAGGATAAATAGATTGCGGAACAAATAAATTGCAGCAAGGTATTTTTGTATTTTTGGTTTAATATATCTGAAAATAAATGCAAGAGAAAATAGATCGCAAAGGCAAATATGATGAAAAGAGACCCGGGGACCGTAGGTTTCACTAGTGGCTTCTCTCGAGAAAAATAGCAAACGGTGGGAAAACAATTACTGTTGGGCAATTGATAGAACTTCAAATAATCATGAGGATATTCAGGCAATGATCATTATATAGGCATCACGTCCAAGATTAGTAGATCGACTCCTGCCTGCATCTACTACTATTACTCCACACATCAACCGCTATCCAGCATGCATCTAGTGTATTATGTTCATGAGAAAACGGAGTAATGCAATAAGAACGATGACATGATGTAGACGAGATCCATTTATCCATTGCAGCAGATATAGATCTCATCTTGTTATCCTTGGTAGCAACGATACATATGTGTCAGTTCCCTTCTGTCACTGGGATCAATCACCGTAAGATCGAACCCACTACAAAGCACCTCTTACCATTGCAATATAATAGATCAAGTTGGCGAAACAAAACCCAATTATCGGAGAAGAAATACGAGGCTATAAGCAATCATGCATATAAGAGATCAAAGAAGATGGATAAAAACATAGATCTGATCATAAACCCAAAGTTCATCGGATCCCAACAAACACACCACCAAAAGACTTACATCATATGGATCTCTAAGAGACCATTGTATTGATAATCAAGAGAGAGAGAGAGAGAGAGGAAGCCATCTAGCTACTAACTACGGACCCGTAGGTCTACAAAGAAGTACTCACGCATCATCGGAGAGGCACCAATGGAAGTGGTGAACTGTAACACCCAAAAAATAATTAATCAAATTTTATCAAGTAAAATATGGCCAGAAATAAAATTTTGAATTATACTAGGCCAATTATTAATTTCAGAGCATGTTCTGTTTTCTATTTTCCAAAATTCTTCCCTCCATAGAAGATTATTTTTGTGAAATGTTGTTGTCCTTGGTGTTTTTGTAAATCATTTCATTTATATCATAAAAAACAGTGGGAAATATTTACATAATAAAATTTGCCACAAGTTATTCTTTTAAAAGCATTTTCAGTACTTGAAGTGCTTCTGTTGCACTGCAACTATTTTAAATAATTGTCTTAAAATCCCACAAAAATTGTGAGAGGTCAGGTGATTCCTATAAATCACTTTTATGCAAAAACCTAACTATGTCTTTTGGAAATTTTGGGTGAAACATCCTCTTTTCAAATTCTGTCCCATTCTTGAGTTATAACTGCAACCCTAATTTTTCTAGCTCCATTAATTCTGAAACTTTTCCATCTTGTAGTACTTCCAACCAAAACCTTAACTACAGGAGATCAGCTCTATTTGCATCTTTTAAGTCCACCAAACACTCCTCTGAAGTTTATGTCCAGAACTGAATTCTGGTAAAACTTGCACTAGCAAGTTTCTCATCTTGCAAAACTAACTTCACCACCATCTCCATCATCTAAAGAGACTCCATCCTGCCAAGTCTCAAATCCATCAAAGTCCTCTAGCTTGCCCTAGCATTCTGTCGAACACTTCATGTGCATGAAGGAAATCTGCAAGTTCATGAACTTGCATTGGGCATCTGCTCATCTGACCAAACCACCATGTCAACCAGCTCTAGTATACCCCAAATCAACTCTCTGGAAAGTGGCACTAGCATCAGAGGCTCCTAGACCACCGAGTCATTTCGTCGAGCACTCTGTGCACATGCTGTGGGCACGACCAGAGTGTGCGTATCGCAAGCTTCGACACCAAGCTCCTGCCGTGTCTCTGCTGCCTCCCCCCTGATACGTCTCCAACGTATCTAAATTTTTTGATTGTTTCATGCTATTATATTACCCCTTTTGGATGTTTATGGGCTTTATTTGACACATTTATATCATTTTTGGGACTAACCTACTAACCGGAGGCCCGGCCCGTGTTGCTGTTTTTTTGCCTATTTCAGTATTTCGAAGAAAAGGAATATCAAACGGAGTCCAAACAGAATGAACCTTCGGGAGCGTGATTTTTGGAACGAACATGATCCAGAGGACTTGGAGTGCAAGTCAAAAAGCAGCCGAGGCCTCCACGAGATAGGAGCCCCCCCTATAGGGCGCGCCCCCTGTCTTGTGGGCCCCTCGGGCATTCACCGACGTACTTCTTCCTCCTATATAAACCTACGTACCCCGAAAACATCCAGGGAGCACACAGAAAACAATTTCCACCGCCGTAACCTTCTGTATCCGCGAGATCTCATCTTGGAGCCTTCGTAGGCACTCTGCCGGAGGGGGAATCGACCATGAAGGGCTTCTACATCAACACCATAGCCCCTCCGATGAGTTTTGAGTAGTTTACCACAGACCTACGGGTCCATAGTTATTAACTAGATGGCTTCTTATCTCTTTTTGGATCTCAATACAATGTTCTCCCCCTCTCTTGTGGAGATCTATTTGATGTAAACTCTTTTTGCGGTGTGTTTCTCGAGATCCGATGAATTGTGGGTTTATGATCAAGTTTATCTATGAACAATATTTGAATATTCTCTGAATTCTTTTATGTATGATTGAGTTATCTTTGCAAGTCTCTTTGAATTATCAGTTTGGTTTGGCCTACTAGATTGATCTTTCTTGCCATGGGAGAAGTGCTTAGCTTTGGGTTCAATCTTGCGGTGTCCTTTCCCAGTGACAGCAGGGGCAGCAAGGCATGTATTGTATTGTTGCCATCGAGGATAAAAAGATGGGGTTTATATCATATTTCTTGAGTTTATCCCTCTACATCATGTCATCTTGCTTAATGCATTACTCTGTTCTTATGAACCTAATACTCTAGATGCAGGCAGGAGTTGGTCGATGTGTGGAGTAATAGTAGTAGATGCAGGCAGGAGTCGGTCTACTTGTTGTGGACATGATGCCTATATACATGATCATGCCTAGATAATCTCATAATTATTCGCTTTTCTATCAATTGCTCGACGGTAATTTGTTCAGCCACCGTAATACTTATGCTATCTTGGGAGAAGCCTCTAGTGAAACCTATGGCCCCCGGGTCTATCTCTTATCGTATTTTCTCCCAATCTACTTTTATTTGCATATTTACCTTTTGCATATATATTATAAAATACCAAAAATATATTTATCTTATCATACTATCTCTATCAGATCTCACTTCCGCAAGTGGCCGTGAAGGGATTGCCAACCCCTTTATTGTGTTGGTAGCGAGTTCTTGGTTTGTCTGTGTCGGTGTGTGGGACTTTTGAGGAGCCTCCTACTGGATTGATACCTTGGTTCTCAAAAACTGAGGGAAATACTTACGCTACTATTGCTGCATCACCCTTTCCTCTTCAAGGAAAACCAACGCAAGCTCAAGACATAGCAAGAAGGATTTCTGGCGCCGTTGCCGGGGAGGTCTTCGCTCAAGTCAAGACATACCAAGTACCCATCACAAACTCATCTCCCTCGCATTTACATTATTTGCCATTTGCCTCTCGTTTTCCTCTCCCCCACTTCACCCTTGCCGTTTTATTCGCCCTCTCTTTCCCAATCTTGTCCTCTCTTTTGCTTGCCCTTTTGTTTGCTCGTTTGGTTGGAATAGATGCTTATTTATTGCTCAATAGAGAACCTAAGATCTATGGATCCTCACCCGCTTGCTAATCTATTTAAGAGATCCAATTATGTTGAACCAATTGCTAGTGAGTTTTGTGCACTAGATTATCTTTATGAAGTTTTGCTTGAAATTTGTGAATCTGAAAATTATGATGAAGAAATTTATGAAGAGATTCACAATAACTCCTTTAGTAAAAAGCATGATTGCTATGATTTTCCTATAAATTATCTTGATGTCAGTTGTGCTAATAATATGCAAAACCCTAAGCTTGGGGATGCTAGTTTTGCTATGTCTACTACTTGTTTCAATGATCATGATTGGGGCGATTCTTCTTATAACCGTGAAAAATTATTTAAGCCCCTTGATGAATATGAGATTGATAATAGTGTTTGCAATAATATTGAAAGTGGGTTTGGAAGAGTGTCAACTTTAGATCCCACATATTTGGAGTATGTTCAATCTTATGATATTTTTGATAAAAGTGGGTTCGAAAAGGTCATGACTTTAGTTAATATTAATCCTACTATCTTGGAAGAGTGTCAACTTTGCATGCATGTGGATCATGTTGAGAATATGTTATGTAATAGATATTTTGTTGAATTTGCCTACGATCCTACATGTAATTATTATGAGAGAGGAAAATATGGCTGTAGAATTTTTATCTTATTAAATTACCTCTCGTCATGATGAGCTTGCTATCGTCTCTTTCTTCTTCCTTGCATATGCTAGTTTTTGCTTGCCTTGCAATTTTTTTTGCTTATAATATGCCTATGCATAGGAAGTATGTTAGACTTAGATGTGTTTGTCACATGTTTTATGATGCTTTCTTTGTGCTTCAATTCTTGTCTTTCATGCGAGCACCATTAAAATTATCAATGCCTAGCTAAAAGGCTTTAAAGAAAAGCGCTTGTTGGGAGTCAACCCAATATTTTTCCTTGATGTTATTTAATAAATTTTGCATCTAATTTATGTTTAGATGTGTTTTTATATTTTAATTAGTGTTTGTGCCAAGTAGAACCTATAGGGTAAACTATGATGATAGTTGATTTGGTTCTGCTGAAAAACAGAAACTTTGCGCTCACGAGAAAAAATTCCATGAATCACACAAACGTGATTTTGCATTGATTCTTTTTTATGATGATCAATAAACAAATATTCAAGTACGTACTATTTTGGTAGGATTTTTAGAGTTCCAGAAGTTTGCGTTAGTTACAGATTGCTACAGACTGTTCTGTTTTTGACAGATTCTGTTTTTCATGTGTTGTTTGCTTATTTTGATGCATCTATGGCAAGTATGTAAGGGTATGAACCATAGAGAAGTTGGAATACAGTAGGTTTAACACAAAAATAAATAAAGAATGAGTTCATTACAGTACCTTATGTGTTGGTTTTGTTTTCTTTCACTAACGGAGCTTATAAGATTTCCTGTTGAGTTTTGTGTTGTGAAGTTTTCAAGTTTTGGGTAAAGCTTTTATGGACTATGGAATAAGGAGTGGAAAGAGCCTAAGCTTGGGGATGCCCAAGGCACCCCAAGATATTCAATAATAGCCGAAAGCCTAAGCTTGGGGATGCCCTGGGAAGGCATCCCCTCTTTCGTCTTCGTTCATTGGTAACTTTACTTGGAGCTATATTTTTATTCGCCACATGATATGTGTTTTGCTTGGAGCGTCGTGTGTTATATTAGTATTTGATTTTTAGTTTACAACAATCATCCTTGCTGTACACACCTTTTGGGAGAAGGCTATTTGATTAGAATTTGCTAGAATACTCTATGTGCTTCACTTATATCTTTTGGGCTTGATAGTTTTTGCTCTAGTGCTTCACTTATATCTTTTAGAGCACGACGGTGGCTTGATTTTATATAATTTGTTAGTCTCTCATGATTCACTTATATTATTTTAAGAGTCTTTTAGAACAGCATGGTATTTGCTTTGGTTACACATTTTGTCTTAGAATGATGAGCATCCAAGTTGGGTATAATAAAAACTATCATAGGAAGTGAATTGGGTGCTATGATCAATTTGATACTTGATAATTGTTTTGAGATATGGAGGTAGTGATATTAAAGTCATGCTAGTTGGGTGATTATGAATTTAAAGAATGCTTGTGTTGAAGTTAGCAAATCCCGTAGCATGCACGTATAGTTAAAGTTGTGTAACAAATTTGAAACATGAAGTGTACCTGGCTTGTGCATCCTTATGAGTGGCGGTCGGGGACGAGCGATGGTCTTTTCCTACCAATCTACCCCCCTAGGAGCATGCACGTAGTGCTTGATTTTTGATGACTTCTAAATTTTTGCAATAAGTATATGAGTTCTTTTGACTAATGTTGAGTCCATGGATTATACGCACTTTTACCTTTCCACCATTGCTAGCCTCTTCGGTACCGTGCATTGCCCTTTCTCACCTTGAGAGTTGGTGCAAACTTCGCCGGTGCATCCAAACCCTGTGATACGATACGCTCTATCACACATAAACCTCCTTAAAATCTTCCTCAAAATAGCCACCATACCTACCTATTATGGCATTTCCATAGCCATTCCGAGATATATTTCCATGCAACTTTCCACCATTCCGTTTATCATCATCATGACATACTTTACTTTTGTCATATTGCCATTGCATGATCATGTAGTTGACATCGTATTTGTGGCAAAGCCACCATGCATTATTTTTCATACATGTCACTCTTGATTGATTGGACCATCACGGTACACCGTCGGAGGCATTCATATAGAGTCATATCTTGTTCTAGTTTCGAGTTGTAATTCATATGTTGTAATCAATAGAAGTGTGATGATCATCATTATTAGAGCATTGCCCAAAAAGAAAAAAAAGAAAAAAAAGAAGAAAGGCCAAAAGAAAAAAAGAAAGGCCCAAAAAAAAAGAAAAAAGGGCAATGTTACTATCTCTTTTTCCGCACTTGTGCTTCAAAGTAGCACTTTGTTTTTCATATAGTGAGTCTCATAAGTTGTCTTTTTGATAGTAGTGGGAATTTTTCATTATAGAACTTGGCTTGTATATTCCTACGATGGGCTTCCTCAAATGCCCTAGGTCTTCGTGAGCAAGCAAGTTGGATGCACACCCACTAGTTTTCTTTTGTTGAGCATTCATTTATAGCTCTAGTGCATCCATTGCATGACAATCCCTACTCCTCATGTTGACATCAATTGATGGGCATCTCCATAGCCCGTTGATTATGCTCATCAATGTGAGACTTTCTCCTCTTTTTTGTCTTCTCCACACAATCCCCAACATCATATTCTATTCCACCCATAGTGCTATATCCATGGCTCACGCTCATGTATAGCGTGAAGGTTGAAAAAGTTTGAGATTATTTAAGTATGAAACAATTGCTTGGCTTGTCATCGGGGGTATAGAAGTTGGGAACATCTTTGTGTGACGAAAATGAAGCATAGCCTAACAATACGATTTTGTAGGGATGAACTTTCTTTTGCCATGTTATTTTGAGAAGACATGATTACTTTGATTAGTATGCTTGAAGTGTTACTATTTCTTTATCAATATGAACTTTTATTTTGAATCATTTGGATCTGAACATTCATGCAACAATAAAGAAATTTACATTAAGAATTATGCTAGGTAGCATTCCACATCAAAAATTCTCTTTTTATCATTTACCTACTCGAGGACGAGCAGGAATTAAGCTTGGGGATGCTTGATACGTCTCCAATGTATCTATAATTTTTTATTGTTCCATGCTATTATATTACCCCTTTTGGATGTTTATGGGCTTTATTTTACACATTTATATCATTTTTGGGACTAACCTACTAACCAGAGGCCCGACCCGTATTGCTGTTTTTTGCCTATTTCAGTGTTTCGAAGAAAAGGAATATCAAACGGAGTCCAAACAGAATGAAACCTTCGGGAGCGTGATTTTTGGAATGAACATGATCCAAAGGACTTGGAGTGCAAGTCAAGAAGCAGCCGAGGACCACGAGATAGGAGCCCCCCCCCCATATGGTGCCCCCCTGTCTCGTGGGCCCCTCGGGCGTCCACCGACGTACTTCTTCCTCCTATATAAGCCTACGTACCTCGAAAACATCCAGGGAGCACACGAAACACAATTTCCACCGCCGTAACCTTCTGTGTCTGCGAGATCTCATCTTGGAGCCTTCGCCGGCACTCTGCCGGAGGGGGAATCGACCATGGAGGTCTTCAACATCAGTTGTGAGTAGTTTGCCACAGACCTATGGGTCCATAGTTATTAACTAGATGGCTTCTTCTCTCTTTTTGGATCTCAATACAATGTTCTCCCCCTCTCTTGTGGAGATCTATTCGATGTAAACTCTTTTTGCGGTGTGTTTGTCGAGATCCGATGAATTGTGGGTTTATGATCAAGTTTATCTATGAATACTATTTGAATCTTCTCTGAATTCTTTTATGTATGATTGAGTTATCTTTGCAAGTCTCTTCGAATTATCAGTTTGGTTTGGTCTACTAGATTGATCTTTCTTGCCATGGGAGAAGTGCTTAGCTTTGGGTTCAATCTTGCGGTGTCCTTTCCCAGTGACAGCAGGGGCAGCAAGGCACATATTGTATTGTTTCCATCGAGGATAAAAAAGATGGGGTTTATATCATATTGCTTGAGTTTATCCCTCTACATCATGTCATCTTGCTTAATGCGTTACTCTGTTCTTATGAACTTAATACTCTGGATGCAGGTAGGAGTCGGTCGATGTGTGGAGTAATAGTAGTAGATGCAGGCAAGAGTCGGTCTAGTTTGTTGCGGACGTGATGCCTATATACGTGATCATGCCTAGATAATCTCATAATTATTCGCTTTTCTATCAATTGCTCGACAGTAATTCACCCACCGTAATACTTATGCTATCTTGAGAGAATCCTCTAGTGAAACCTATGGCCCCCGGGTCTATCAGTTATCATATTTGCTCCCAATCTACTTTTATTTGCATCTTTACTTTTTGCATCTATATTATAAAATACCAAAAATATATTTATCTTATCATACTATCTCTATCAGATCTCACTTTCGCAAGTGGCCGTGAAGGGATTGACAACCCCTTTATTGCGTTGGTTGCGAGTTCTTTGTTTGTTTGTGTAGGTGCGTGGGACTTTTGAGGAGCCTCCTACTGGATTGATACCTTGGTTCTCAAAAACTGAGGGAAAT
>NC_041393.1:504047969-504059699 GCF_002162155.2 Triticum dicoccoides | reverse complement strand
TTCCTCCTCTGGATCATCCCGATCACCAGGAACCTCGCCGACACCCTTGCTTGGCCCTTAGCACCGTCCACCGCCGTCCATGACGTCTAAGACCGCCGCCCGACGAGTCCCGCACGGCCACGTCTCTGCCCGACCCGCGTGGCGCGTCCCGAGCAGCCCAGTTCCTCCCAGGAGTAACTGCGGGCAGCCACCACCCTCACCGTCCACTCTGTCGACCTCAACGGCCTCACATGCCGCCGTAATGATCGCCGCCGTTGTGCTTATCCTCGGGACACCACGGAGCCGACCCCCTCGCGCTATAAAAGCAGCCCCAAGACCTCTCAGTCCATCACCACTCCCCTTTCCCCCTCTGTGAGCCTCCCCAAACATCAGGATGACCTAGGATGGTCATCTTCCCCAACTCCGGCAACCGCGGCCGCCGCCTCTGTCTCGTTCATTCCGACACCATCAGGGCCTCCCCCTCTCCACTCTCTTCACCACTAGCCTCCTGGACCTCCCTCTCATCCACTCCCCTTCCAATTTGGCCTGGGAGCCGCCAGAGGCAAGAGCCCTACCCTGCCCAACAGCTACCGTCCGTTGCGGAGCTTGCCGTCGGCGACTCCGTCCACGTCGGTGACCATGGAGGGTACCCACGGGTTCGCCTCGACCTCCTGAGCACACCCATGTTCTCAGATCCCCGAGGGGTGCTGCCGTTCACCGGCAAGCCTCGCCGGAGCTCCGCCTCTGTTCGGTCGGGGGAGACGGCGCGCGCGTGGCGACCAGTCAAACCTGACCAGGCGGGCCCACGGTCAGTGACCGTAACCCCTACCACGTGGATAAGTGGAGACGGGTTCCGTTGGAGTTGCTTTCCTGCGAGGAAAGCATATTCCACTGAATACGCTTTCAACGTTGCAGCCCTTTCGCACATCGAGCGATTGGGCTTGGCCCAGTTGCGCCACATGGCTAAATCTCGCCCAGTGCGCACCTGTGCCCTTCTTTTTTTCTTTTCCAGCAGATTTCAAATAATTCCACAGCAGCTATTTCACATCCAAATTTGATGATTCAAATTTTGTCATACTTCTAAATTCATGCTCTATTTATCCAGATAGGGTGAACATTTTTCCTAAGCCTGGTTTTTGCTGGATCTAATAAATAATCCATTTCCTTGATTATTCCAGCTTAGTAAATTAATAGGAAAATCATATAAACTCCAAATGACTTGATTCTTCTTCTGTTATTTCTCGAATTTCCTCTAGTTTATTTTAGTATTTATTTCTCAAATTTCCAAACAACTTTTATGTACTGTTTTGGAGTTGTGTGGTAATTGAAATATTTTGAAAATAGGAAACGGAGGGGAGATGCAATTTTCAAAGTTTTGCAATGCACCCAACATTTCTGCGTACTCAAGGCAAGCATTTTGAACACATGATATGGTGACTGCATAATTATTTGTGGCATGTGTATTTGAATTATGAATATGTTGGATTCCTATAGAGTTTGCATATTGCTGGTCAAACATGCATGATCCCCTTGATGGTATTTTATTTTCACTTAAACATTAAGTATAAGTGAGTACGGTTATTTTCATGTGCCATATGTGCCTGTGTTGGTCCAGGCTAGTTTGCAGGAAGAATCAGTCACGAGGAAAGTGACCGTGAGACTGAAATCTCATGGTGACGAGAATGATCAGTGAGGGTATGTTGAGACATACCAGAGGTGGTGACCCTGTTGGGTACTACCAAGGAGTTATATTGTGCTAACCACTGCAAGAAAACTTAAACCTCCTGAGTTGACCGTAGATCGAGTCTTGTTCCGGTAACCCCCATACTGGTTCGTGCTACCACTTGTCCCCGCCGCAGGCAGGGTACGGTTCAGTAAGTTGTTAACCCCTTGCCGTGCACACACCATACAGAGAGGCCACGATGAGGGTTTCCAGGTACCGCCTACAATGCTAGTCATCGGGCCAGGGGGCATGGGTGTATCCGGCTGGGCGGAGAGGGGGGCACCCCTTGTAATCCGCGCGTGTTAATAGTGATCCCATGCTACTCGAGACGATGGTCTCCCAGCCTTAGAGTTTCTCTTGAACGATGCTTTGGGTGATTCCTGGCATCCCGAAAGTTAATCTGGTGTGTGCTGGTCAGGTGTGTTTTCAACCCAAAGGCCATAACGAGAATTAGTCGGCGTTTCGGTGCTGGCTAAAGAAATCCTTTACTTGTGGGTAAAGAGTACACCCTCTGCAGAGTTATATTTATTCGAATAGCCGTGTCCATGGTTAAGGACTACAGTCTGGGTTGGTCAAGTGTCGGTCTTAGTGTCAGTCTCCGGAGGAAATAATTAAAGTGATCATGGTTCCTTTTGCAGGATAATGATTATCACGACTGGTACTATTATGAATATTATTGTTGATATGGATATTGTTGTGGACTAACCTTTTCCTCTTATGTCTAACCTTAAGTATCTCTTGGGATGGCTAGACTACCCGGCATACTCAAGTTTATTTTCGTTTCTAAGTATCACTTGGGATGGCTAGTCCACCTAGATACTTGTGTTATTATTTTATTATAAGCCCTTTATGAGGCGTCGCTCAGACACCCGACTGTGGCATTTCTTTTCAAGACCTCTCGTGGCATCGCTTGAGTTCTCGGGCGGTCCTGTCTCGCCCGATTCTCTTTTAGACACCCATTTGGCATTTCTCTTGGAATTCTTCGGGCGGTCCAACACCCGACGTTCCATTTCATTTCTTTGATTTACTAATAACATGACTTATTTTCTGTATGAATATTTGTCATGCCATGCTTTAATACTGAGTCAGCACATGCATGTAATTTTAATTCATCATGAGCATATGCATCCGGTATATCTTTTGTTCTTGATGTTTGCGAGTACATTCAAACGTACTCACTGGCTTGTCCCTGGCTATTGTCTTGGCTAGATCATGTTTTAGAGAGGAGTACTGCGGCAACACCCCAACCTAGGATTCGAAGATAGCAGCCACACGAGATATGAGTTATCCAGGTCAGCTGTTCCCGTGGGAATGGAGTTCCATCAACATTGGAGATCCACGAGTCGCTTCCATCATCTGCCACTAGAAATTATTGTTGTACTCAATGGACCTATATGGTCTTGTACTCAAATCCTTGTAATTGCTTGGAATTCTGTATCAAGGAAATATCCACCAGCAACAGTAATCCTGGGGCCGGTGGTGACATATGGGTCGCTTGCTGGGAATCTATGTCCCAGAAATCCGGCCCCGACAACCTTGGTATCAGAGCCAGGCTGACCACCGGCTAATCCTATCTTAGTCTGGTCACTATCCCTAGGTTTCCACACCGTCCATATCCTTTCTTATCCACCGTCAAGATCATCCTATCCGATAGCTTGCATAGTGGCCAGCCGACATCCTTTTGACAGTCGGTGCCGAACCTATCATCCTAGGCCATAGGTCGTGCGCCCGTGGCCGACACACCTGAGTTGTCCCATCCGCAAGCGTGCGATCGAAGACTCCGCTAGCTTATAAAGGAAGCCTTGCCCGAACTCAGCACATCACAACTTTCACTCGCACCCTGATTTCCAAACCACTAAGATGCATGGTCCCATCGTCCGCAACGAGACCACCGCATCCGAGCTTGGAGATTTCGTAGCAATCCTTGCCAATCTCACTCGTCGTGCTTTTGGCATAGGCGAACCCCCAGAATATGTTGTGTACCAAGAACACACAAGTGACGCCATTCATCACTTCTGGGCTACGGTGCACATCTACGGGAGGGGCACCACATCAGAACGCCCCTACCAGTTCTCCGGAAGGGCGACCTCCGATGAGCCCCAAGCCATCCAACTTGAAGCCCGAGAGGGTATAGTTCATCTCCGGCATTTGTCGTCGAGGGTTAACACTCGCCGTTTCTTCTACTACCCTAGTCGTGAAGGCTATGGTAGCCCGACCCAAGTTGCCAACGGTGACCCTGAGTCGGATCCTGCTCTAGTGCACCTGGTGCGCTACCTGAGAGCGCAAGAGGCACTATTCGATCAGGTCACTAATGACCTGATTGCGACCCGCAGGATGCTTGCTCTACTGACACCGGTGAGAAGTGAAGCTGCAACCGACACCGACACCCTGATAATGCTGCTTGGGAGGCCAGTTGAGCCCCCAAGGTCTGCTCCTGTCATCCATCCAAGCAATGCCTTCGCCTCCCAAGGAGAACTCTGTCGTCTCTCGGAGACCTACTCCAACGGGATTGTGACCACGAGACTCCACGAGGGGCATCATCGCTATCCCAGCACTATAGCTCCCCATCCTAAGCCGAACAACTCCAACACTGAAGCTCACGGAGAGGCCTCGATATCTGCAAGACACGCCCGACTGGATGTCAATGAGGTGGACTGAGTCCACCAGGAGTGTTATCAAATCATAGTAGTCCTGTTGTCTTGTATTTTCAAGGTAGCAATCGTATGGCGTAGTGAGCTTGTCAACTACCTGTGTGCCATTGTTGTAATGGTACTATGTGTGATCTAGCGTAAATTATTGGTGTATGGCGATAGAGTAAATGCTAGACGTGACTGCCGACATGCATAGTAATACATCACACTCCTTTTGAGAAGTGATGTCTGAGAATTTGACTTGGACAACCCTATGTTGGAGCCGATGCACAAGTTGTGCCAGCGCCGCATCGTGTTTCAAGCACCTTAGGCCTTGTACAATGGAAGGTGCTTAGAGAGATGCTTAGAAAAATAAACCGGGTTTTTCTGAAGCACCGGAGCCTATTTCTACAAGAGAGACGCTTAGTTAAGCGTCTATCCTGTACAAATAAGCATCGGTACTTCAGAAAAGCCTAGTTTATTTCTCTAAGCACCTCCCCCAAGCACCTCCCATTGTACAAGGCCTTATAAGGGGTTGTAACCATGCACCACACCAGCCACCACCACACTTGAGCATCACTCTTCTCCATTCATCCTTCCATGTCTCACCCCGGAGCCTACCTATGCACTCCAGATGCAAGCCCTGATAGTTTCGTTAAGGTTTTGTGGGATCTGACCCGCAATACCCTTAGTTCTAGCCAGACACCCCATTATGAGTTGTTCAAAATGAGGATCACCCCCGATTCCTTGAAATACTGGGCAGTTGTGCACATCCCACGAGAGGATTTAAATCAAGGCCCTCCATATGTTGTCATCGTCGGGAGATCCATGCCAACCTCAGGCATGGCTATTGAGGTTGCTGCTTATGAAGCGGTTACCGTCTTCGATTCACAGTACCCGCTGCCAGTGAAAGGAAATACTACTATTTCCCGAGCCACGCAGCTTCTGGAGCAGAAGCCACGTTCCGTTGTGAACGCATAGAGAGGGATCCAGCTCTGGCCAACCTCATTCAGTATGTGATGGCCCAGGAGCATCTAACCCAGCAACTGATGGATTATCTCCATTATCTTGCTGTCCTGAATCCCCACATCGCCATTGGTGGACCACCATGGCCAACTCCGGAAGGGCGTGTTCTTCGTTTACTTCATTCACTTTCCCCGAAAGAAGAAGAATATGCCCCAACACCGGGAACCTTCCCACAATACCCTGTAGATCTCACCTTTGGACCATAGACGGCCATTGTTGCTGTACCTAGCACTAGTTTACGTGTTGCAACCATTGTATTGTAATTTAGGGCGTATGTCGTAAGTGCATTTCCATGATTGCATTCCGCATATGATCATTGTTGTGATTTGCATTCAGTTCTTCTGCCCTTAACAAATCTCGAGGACGAGATTTATCTTAAGGGGGGTAGAGTTTGTAACACCCCGAAAAAAAATAATCAAATTTTATTAAGTAAAATATGGCTAGAAATAAAATTTTGAATTATACTAGGCCAATTATTAATTTCAGAGCATGTTCTGTTTTCTATTTTCCAAAACTCTTCCCTCCATAGAAGATTATTTTTGTGAAATGTTGTGGTCCTTGGTTGTTTTTTAAATCATTTCATTTATATCATAAATAACAGTGGAAAATATTTCCATAATAAAATTTGCCACAAGTTATTCGTTTAAAAGCATTTTCAGTACTTGAAGTGCTTCTGTTGCACTCCAACTATTTTAGATAATTGTCTTAAAATCCCACAAAAATTGTGAGAGGTCAGGTGATGCCTATAAATCACTTTTATGCAAAAACCTAACTATGTCTTTTGGAAATTTTGGGTGAAACATCCTCTTTTCAAATTCTGTCCCATTCTTGAGTTATAACTGCAACCCTAATTTTTCTAGCTCCATTAATTCTGAAACTTTTCCATCTTGTAGTAATTCCAACCAAAACTTTAAATCCAGGAGATCAGCTCTATTTGCATCTTTTAAGTCCACCAAACACTCCTCTGAAGTTTCTGTCCAGAACTGAATTCTGGTAAAACTTGCACTAGCAAGTTTCTCATCTTGCAAAGCTAACTCCCCAACATCTCCATCATCTAAAGAGACCCCACCCTGCCAAGTCTCAAATCCATCAAAGTCCTCTAGCTTGCCCTAGCATTCTGTCGAACACTTCATGTGCATGACAGAAATCTGCAAGTTCATGAACTTGCATTGGGAATCTGCTCATCTGACCAAACCACCATGTCAACTAGCTCTAGAATATCCCAAATCAACTCTCTGGAAAGTGGCACTAGCATCAGAGGCTCCTAGACCACCGAGGCATTTCGTCGAGCACTCTGTGCACATCCTGTGGGCACGACCAGAGCGTGCGTATCGCACGCGTCGACACCAAGCTCCTGCGGTGTCTCTGCTGCCTCCCCCACATCCTGATCCTCCTCTAGATTATCCCGACCACCAGGAACCTCGAAGACACCCTTGCTTGGCCCCTAGCTCCATCCACCACCGTCCACGACGACCAAGACCGCCGCCCGACGAGTCCCGCACGGCCATGTCTCTGCCCGACCCGCGTGGCGCGTCCCGAGCAGCCCAGCTCCTCCCAGGAGTAATGCGGGCGGCCACCACCCTCACCGTCCACTCTGCCGACCTCAACGGCCTCACCTGCCGCCATAATGATCGCCACCGCTATGCTTATCCTCAGGACACCACGGAGCCGACCCCCTCGTGCTATAAAATCAGCCCCGAGCCCTCTCAGTCCATCACCATTCCCCTTTCCCCCTTTGTGAGCCTCCCAAAACATCAGGACGACCTAGGATGGCCGTCTTCTCCAACTCCGGCAACTGCGGCCGCCGCCTCTGTCTCGTACATTCCGACGCCACCAGGGCCTCCCCCTCTCCACTCTCTTCACCACTAGCCTCCTGGACCTCCGTCTCATCCAGTCCCCTTCCAATTTGGCCTGGGAGCCGCCGGAGGCAAGAGCCCCACCCTGCCCGATGGCTGCCGTCCGATGTGGAGCTCGCCGCCGGCGACTCCGTCCACGTCGGCGACCATGGCGGGTACCCACGGGTTCGACTAGACCTCCTGAGCACACCCATGTGCTCAGATCCCCGAGGGGTGCCGTCGTTCGCCGGCGAGCCTCGCCGGAGCTCCCCCTCTGTTCGTTCGGGGGAGACGGCGCGCGCGTGGCGACCAGTCAAACCTGACCAGTGGGCCAAGAGGGTCCACGGTTAGTGACCGTAACCCCTACCACGTGGATAAGTGGAGACGGATTCCGTTGGAGTTGCTTCCCTGCGAGGAAAGTGTATTCCACTTAATACGCTTTCGACGTCGCAGCCCTTCCGCGCATCGAGCGATTGGGCTTGGCCCAATTGCGCCAGACGACTAAGTCTCGCCCAGTGCGCACCTCTGCCCTTCTTTTTTTCTTTTCCAACAGATTTCAAATAATTCCACAGCAAATATTTCACATCCAAATTTGATGATTAAAATTTTATCGTACTTCTAAATTCATGCTCTATTTATCGAGATAGGGTGAACATTTTTCCTAAGCCTGGTTTTTGCTGGATCTAGTAAATAGTACATTTCCTTGATTATTCCAGCTTAGTAAATTCATAGGCAAATCATATAAACTCCAAATGACTTGATTCTTCTTCTGTTATTTCTCAAATTTCATCTAGTTTATTTTAGTATTTATTTCACAAATTTCCAAACAACTTTTATGTACTGTTTTGGAGTTGTGTGGTAATTGAAATATTTTGAAAATAGGAAACGGAGGGGAGATGTAATTTTCAAATTTTGGAATGCACCCAACATTTGTGCATACTCAAGGCAAGCATTTTGAACACATGATATGGTGACTGCATAATTATTTGTGGCATGTGTATTTGAATTATGAATATGTTGGATTCCTATAGAGTTTGCATATTGCTGGTCTCATGATCCCCTTGATGGTATTTTATTTTCACTTAAACATTAAGTATAAGTGAGTACGGTTATTTTCATGTGCCATATGTGCGTGTGTTGGTCCAGGCTAGTTTGCAGGAAGAATCAGTCACGAGGAAAGTGACCGTGAGACTGAAATCTCATGGTGACGAGAATGATTCAAGAGGGTATGTTGAGACATACCAGAGGTGGTGACCCTGTTGGGTACTGCCAAGGAGTTATATTGTTCTAACCACTGCAATAAAACTTAAACCTCCTGAGTTGACCGTAGATCGAGTCTTGTTCCGGTAACCCCCATACTAGTTCGTGCTACCACTTGTCCCCGCCGCAGGCAGGGTATGGTTCAGTAAGTTGTTAACCCCTTTCCGTGCACACACCGTATAGAGAGGCCACGATGAGGGTTTCTAGGTACCGGCTGCAATGCCAGTCATCGGGCCAGGGGGCATGGGTGTATCCGGCTGGGCTGGGAGGGGGCACCCCTTGTAATCCGCGCGTGTTAATAGTGATCCCATGCTACTCGAGACGATGGTCTCCCCGCCTTAGAGTTTCTCTTGAACGATGCTTTGGGTGATTCCTGGCATCCAAAAAGTTAATCTGGTGTGTGCTGGTCAGGTGTGTTTTCAACCCAAAGGCCGTAACGGGAATTAGTCGGTGTCTCGGTGCTGGCTAAAGAAATCCTTTACTTGTGGATAAAGAGTACCCCCTCTGCAGAGTTATATCTATTCGAATAGCCATGTCCATGGTTAAGGACTACAGTCTGGGTTGGTCAAGTGTCGGTCTTAGTGTCAGTCTCCGAAGGAAATAATTAAAGTGATCATGGTTCCTTTTGCAGGACAATGATTGTCACGACTTGTGCTATTATGAATATTATTGTTGATACGGATATTGTTGTGGACTAACCTTTTCCTCTTATGTCTAACCTTGAGTATCTCTTGGGATGTCTAGACTACCCGGGATACTCAAGTTTATTTTCGTTTCTAAGTATCAGTTGGGATGGCTAGTCCACCTGGATACTTGTGTTATTATTTTCTTATAAGCCCTTTATGAGGCGTCGCTCAGACACTCGACTGTGGAATTTCTTTTCAAGACCTCTCGTGGCGTCGCTTGAGTTCTCGGGCGGTCCTGTCTCGCCCGATTCTCTTTTGGACACCTGTTTGGCATTTCTCTTGGAATTCTTCGGGCGGTCCAATACCCGACATTCCATTTCATTTCTTTGATTTACTAATAACATGACTTATTTTCTGTATGAATATTTGTCATGCCATGCTTTAATACTGAGTCAACACATGCATGTAATTTTAATTCATCATGAGCATATGCATCCGGTATATTTTTTGTTCTTGATGTTTGTGAGTACATTCAAACGTACTCACTGGCTTGTCCCTGGATATTGTCTTGGCCAGATCATGTTTCAGAGATGAGTACTGCGGCGACACCCCAATCTAGGATTCGAAGATAGCAGCCACACGAGATACGAGTTATCCAGGTCAGCTGTTCCCGTGGGAATGGAGTTCCATCAATGTTGGAGATCCACGAGTCGCTTCCATCATCTGCCTCTAGAAATCATTGTTGTACTCAATGGACGTATATTGTCTTGTACTCAAATCCTTGTAATTGCTTGGAATTATGTATCAAGGACATATCCACCAGCAACAGTAATCCTGGGGCTGGTGGTGACATAAGGGTCGTTTGCTGGTAATCTATGTCCCGGAAATCCGGCCCCGACATGAACCCCTCCGTGATGGTGTCTAGATTGGATCTGGTGGTTCTTGACTCTACGGCGTCTGGATGAATATTTCTTCGAATCCCCTAAGGTTTCTAGAATATTGGGGTATTTATAGAGTAAAGAGGCGGTCCAGGGGGCATCCGAGGTGGGCACAACCCCCAGGGTGCGCCTGGGCCTCCTAGCGCACCCTGGTGGGTTGTCCCCTCCTCGGGACTCCCCCCAGGTGCAACCAGGGCCCATATTCTTCCTTTTGGTCCATAAAAAATCATCGCAAAGTGGCGTGGCATCTGGACTCCGTCTGATATTGATATCCTGCTGTAAAAAACATGCAGAAAATAGCAACTGGCACTTGGCACTATTGCAATAGGTTAGTACCAAAAATGATATAAAATGACTATAAATAATTGTAAAACATCCAAGAATGATCATATAACAACATGGAACAATCAAAAATTATAGATACGTTGGAGATGTATCAATCAGCATTGGATTGCACTCTGTTGACCGGCCAAATAGTCTGTGTTGCACTATGTTGACTAGTTAAATTGACCACGTTCCTTGTGGGTCCCACCTGTCAGTTTGCATAAGAAAAAGGTCAGATAAACACAAATTTACGTAGGCGCAACAAGACTCCAACCCGTGCGCGGGAACCACCTGGTTGTGTATTTGTCTGTCAGGGCCTGATGTGTGCGCATGCACGTGTAGATTGAGCACTTGAGCGTGAGAGTGTGTGTTGGTCATGTGGTGTGTGCATGCATGCGTGCGCGTCTGCGTGTGAGTGTTGCGTGCGTGTGTGGTTGTGTGTGTACGTGTGAGTGTTGCATGCGTGCGTGTCTGCATGTGTTTGTGTGAGTGTTGTGTGCATGCAGTTCGTGTGCATGCGTGTGTGTGTGTGTGTATAATCACCACAGTAGCTCATGTGTGTTAAAACAGATGGCTTAGCATACCAATACAAGGCCAGCTTGTCTGTTGTGCCCGCGGTCATGACTTCGAACGACCGTCCAATATTTTTCTATTGTTTGTTTTCATTCTTATACACACCGGCAGGCGGGCCCAATGGTAGTGAGATAATGTGATGCGACACTAGAGCTGCCACGTCGAGCATTTAACTGGTCAACTAGTCGTGTCTTGAGCAAATACAAAGTTGTACGGTGAGCCCGTGACTGTATAATAACCACAAATCCAAAATGGTGACCGTAATGTGTGGATTCTGAAGTCCAATGTACGTATCGTGCTTTCGCTTCAAATACAATGATCGTCATTGTATATATCACGAGAGAAAGATGAAACATGCGTGAATGTGCTGGGGGCATACTTCTAGAGGACCTGGAGATAGTTTGTGTGCATACGTGAAAGGGGTGTAGAGGGGGTGTATGCGAGGGAGAGTGAGATGCTCTTCATTTCTCTTTATTATGAATAACTTTATATATAGTATAAAAATATAAAAATTCACAATGCGGAATAAATATCATTGGGGGCACCATGCAATGCAAATTAATGTTCATACTCCTCCATATAACTTTGTAATGTTGTATATATGTAGAAATTCTAAAATATATTTTTGGCCACACTTTGTGTGGTTTTATTCAAAAGGAATGTTGTATGCGAAATAAACATGGGAAGAGGGCTTTTTAGATCAATGGGGTAGGTGATGTAACATGTGTGAATGTGTAGTTGATGTATTTGGCAGGGCCTAGAGAGGTATGTGTATGTTTTACGTATTCGATAGAGGAATGGGTAGAGGGTCCTGCG
>NC_041393.1:504043114-504047734 GCF_002162155.2 Triticum dicoccoides | reverse complement strand
GGGAGATAGCATGAGAAATGAGAGAGATCTAGAGAGAGAGAGAGAGACGAATAAGATGTCACGGCGAGAGATGCCCTTGAGTGTGTATATGCAAGGGGGGATGGAGGCACGAGGATAAAATATTTTGTGTGGTGTCTGTGTTGGTATGTGTGGGTGTGAGAAGATAATGAGACTTGGGGGCTTAGGGTGTGTCACCGCGTGAGGTCTGGTGGGCTGAGGTGAGGCCCTTGGTTCGGTTCCATCCTGCGCCACATTGGTCGGCCCGTGACGCATTTAGGGAGACTCATGGAGGACTAGTCGTACAAGACAAAGATAGTAGAGTCGTGAAGGACTCTGTGTCCACTGAAAAAGCCAGCTAGAATTTGTAACCCTAGGTCCTCGGACTAAGGTAACCCCTTATCTCTGACATTACTATTCATCCAACCTAACTTTAAGGGGCATCCTACAGAATGCTCTGCTAGAATCATACTCGTCAATTAGGAAGAGAGGTGGAGATAATGCGTGAGAGACAAGCCTAATGATAATGTGTGTGCGGGAGACACTTAGGCAGGTCTATGTATATCGAAAGGGTCGATGGGGATTGTGCGTGTGTATGCTTGTGAGAGGAAGAGTGCTTGTGATAAAGGTTAGTCAAAATAGTGATAAATGGTTACGAGAGTGAGGGAAGGTTATGTCGAGAGCATGTCTATGACAAAGACACCTCGGGCGAGAGTGTGTGAGAGACCACCGATGGATATACACCATGTGCACGTATGTGTGAGAGAGAAAGTCAGCGTCTGTGTGGAGGGGCCTATGGAGAGTGAAACTACACGTAAATGACTGATGTACACATTGATTAAAATATAAACTATATCCAAATAATAGGATGGGATCATGATATTTGCAGTTCGCATAAGGAACAACCATTGATCCATCAAACATCTATATTGTATCGAATTTGAGCATGTCTATGTTATTATTCGACATAATTGATCCATAGAGTTAGTATTTCTAACTCCAGACAATCATCGCTTTGGCAATCGAATATAAACGGAGTGCAGTTCATGTTGTGTGTGTAAAGCACATTGTACATACAAAGGTTACACAATGAACATTATAAATAGTTAGCTATGAACTAGCATACATTTGAATTCCACTTAAGGTGGTATAAAAAATTCGAATTCAACATGAAGTCGATTCAATTTTTTGAATTCGATATCACGGCATTTGTAAATCATTATGGGGGCACAATTCTTTGCTTTGCTTTTGTACATAATAGCATATATAGTCATGTAAAAAATAGATTCAAATTTACCTCCCCCATTCCAAAATAATCGTAGTTATAGGATTTTCAAGTGTCAAAATTTCAAAAAGAAGCGCATAATTTAATGAGGTTTTGAAACATACAAGGTCAAATTTAACGTTGTCTATTTAGGACAATCCTCAAAGTTCAAGAGTACTTCCTCCGTTTTTATTTAATATGTGTATTAGCTTTGGTAAAAGTCAAGCTTTATAAACTTTGACCATGTTCATAAAAAATATTATCATAAGCAATAATAAATTAACAAAATTAGATTTATTATTGAATGTACTTTCGCGTCATATAGATTTGTTATCATAAATGTTTATATTATTTTTTATAAACTTGGTCAAACTTTATGAAATTTGACTTCAATTAACTCTAATATGCAGAGTAAATAAAAACAGAGGGAGTACTATAAATGTGCATGCTTCTGTTTCAAAATTCCGAACGAAGCGCCAAAAGAGCCTCTACTCGCCCGAAAGCGCGTGAGACAAATGTTTGGTAGAAGGAAATTACATTTCTAACTCCGACCCATGAAACCTACCGGCCCGACGTCCAAAGGTCTAAACCGGGGTAGGTTTGTAGCTTCATCTAGATGCCACACAACCACCTCTGAAAAACATTCATACACCATGTCCGCCTAAGCACACATGCTCTTGGCAAAAATCGCTCCCGCCCACTATTTGGGACACCTGGGATTACCGTCCTACCCCCGACGCACAGTAGTTACGAAATTTAAGAGGGGGGGGCAAAGTGTGTACTTTCCCTAAATTTCAAACAAGCACGTCCCATCTATTCAAAAACAAAACAAAAAAGCATGTCCCAGACAGAAACATGGTTCCCCCTTAGCTCCCCCCACCTGTCTGATTCCCCATTCGTACTCCGTGGGCGCCAAAACTACCTCTCCACCAGCCGTGAAACCCCGGCGTCCTTCGTCTGCCAACCCATCCAACCCATCAACCGCCGCCCACCTCCATCACGCCGGAGCCGATACCCCGACGTCGTCGTCCACTGCAACCGCAACCGCAACACCCTCCATGGCTAGTAGTTGAAACCGAGGTCGAGCTAGCTCCAGGACGCCGATGTGCGCCATCCCCAAGCCAGTTCAACCACGTCGTCCTGCACCTCACTGCTGCCGCTCCAACATTTCCACCGTCCACTGCACTAGAGTTGTTCCCGCTACACTTTCCTTCGCCGAGTCAGATCTGCTTCGCCTCCGCCGACAGATGGCCACCACAACATAGTCACCAATTTGGCCATGGGTTCGTCCAAGGCTCCACCCTCCTCCGAAACATCGGTTATCCCAGTAAAAAGAACAACATCGCCGCGATATTCAGAGGACACATCACTAGCAACCAGAAATGGTATTTCTCTTCCCTTATTCGTGCAAATCCTACGTTTCTGCTTTCACGGTATTCATCCCACATAAGACACTAGTTGACCGCTTGTTCCTACACCTTCTTCCTGATACTAGATGTTCCTAGTAACTCGCGATGCACAGGGTTTCTCCTCATATACTATTCCACCTTAGCTAGAGGTTCGTCGCCCTCCTGGATTTCAATTCCTGGTCAGTTGATTCCCAATTAATGGAAGCATTCCCTGGCGTAACAGACGCTAGTCTGCCTATTACGCCAGGTAAGCAGTGCCTCGGTGTTTATCTTAGGGGTGTGTGGGGCCTAGGAGCTGCTGGCGCTGATCTGGAGGTCGACCGGGCTTAAAGGGATGCCCGGGGGCGCTGCCAAGCACGGCGGTGGTGTGAGGTCGAGGGGAGGGCGGGGCGGTGGAGGCAGGGGTCTGGGCCAGTGGTCGCTGGCGGTTCGAGAAAGATCGTCAATAGTGACTGGCGGGAGGTAGACGAATGCCATCTGCCCTTTCCTTGTAGATCAGACGGTTCATAAAAAAAATTGACTGGCCTATTTATTTTCAGTCGACTGTTATATTGATAGGACCACATGTGGTGGTGTACTGGAGGAGTACCTGCATTTCCCAGCCATCCATGTGCTCATATATTACAAAATCATACAGAGTAGAATCTAATTTTGTTTGCCATGCAATGTTGTAGAGCTATCATATGTTTCATGTCATTTATTTTTAGCCAGCTGCTATCTGCTACTTTTACAGGGCACTAGTTCTGCACACACACTTCACCCATACTCTCACTATTTTTTATGCATGGGTATTTCATCCTCTACCAAACTGTTGGCAGAAACACGAAAGAAAAGAGAGAAGTCGCTCCAGCTTTTTACGCGGGTCGGAAAGTCACATTTCAGCACTTTAAAGGGTGCAGTGTCAACAGATGGAGACGGTAAACATAGCTCTGGAGTTGATGCTCTCGCTCACCATGAACCACCATCCCAGGTGCTTGCTTTAACTTCACGATGTCATATGTGGTTGCATGTTCCATATGGTGTCTAGCTTGTATTGCTTCCAATTTGGTTAAATTGCATCTGCTTAGCTTACACATTATACCTTTGAATATGACATGCCTTCCTATTTTTGGTACATATTAGTACATCTGTCTATTAACCATGTTCTTGCATCAAACTAATGTTCTTGTGTATCCCTCATCAATCATATGATGAGACAGTCACACGAGTGGGTTACTGTGGGAAAATACGCTCTTTTAAACAATGCAGTGTCAGCCTCCCCACATGATTTTCAAGAAACAACAAGGCTAGATGAAGATAGTGAACGTAGCTCTGTAGTTGATGAACGCATTTCCCCTACACCAGCATCGCAAGTGCTTTCTCTAACTTGGTAGCGTGATATGTGGTTGCATGTTGCATATGATGTCTAGATTGTAATTATTCCAATTTGGTTAAATTGCATGTGCTATTCTTATTAGTTCATACATTATACCTATTAATATGACATGCCTTCCTGTTTTTAGTACATAGTACATCCGTCTATTAAGCATGTCCTTTCATAAAACTGTTGTTTTTTGTATCCCGCATCAATCAATACGCGAGACACCTTTAGTATATGCAGTGTGATATTGGTTGCATCTTTCAAATGATTTATAGCATGCACTGCTTCTAATTTGTTGAAACGCCATTTATGATGGGACGCTTTTAACTTGGCAGAGTCATATTGGTTGCATCTTTCATGTGGTGTCTAGCTTGCATTGCTTCTTATTTGTTGAAATGGCTTCTGCTTAGTTTACACAAATAGTTGTGAATATGCCATGTCGTCCTATTTTTCGTACATATTCCATCCTGGTATCATGTGTTTACCTTACATCAAAGTAGTGATTGTCAGTATCATGCACGATGAGTTATGAAGAGTGAATTTTATTGCTTTTTCTGGTCGGGTTTACTTGACAACTCAAAATCAATAAA